>NC_063189.1:8896423-9068923 GCF_017589495.1 Alosa alosa
AGTAGAGGAGTTTGGACTGGACAGCAGCTGTGACGCGGGCGCAGGGCCCACAGTGTGGTCAGCAGCTGTTACAGAGCATGTGATCCACCTCTCCTCTCGCCTGTCCACCTCTTCCCAGCCCTTCAGATGGAGCCGGAGCTGTTCTCTCCACCAGACTGACCAAAGCACAGGTCAGGTGCACCACAGCACTGAAGCTATCAAGAGCAATGGCGCAGCAGTCACGTGACAGGAGCCAGCACGAGCATTGCGTACCTGAAACTCAACAGGTAGAGCAGAGCAAGGTGCTGAGGTTCATCACCACTGAGCATACAGATAAAATGGTGGGTGTACTTGTGTTAATGTGATAGTCAGGAAAGCAGATCTCTGGAAATTAGATTAGATTAGAATTTTCCAGTGAGCACCACCAGACACTGAACCAAACCGGTCCACATCATAGCAATCCTGCACTGTAAAACACTGTCCCTAACAAAAAATGAGAGAGCTAACTACTTGTACATTTACTAAATGTCCCACTTTCAGTTACTGTATATTAGACCCTCTACTTACAATTTATTAGTCTGGGGAAGAATAAAAACCTCAAATAAACCTAGTAAGTTTATATTCACACTCATAACTGAATACAACTTTACATGCTGACATAGTGACGACTGAAGAGTGGCTTTTTAGTCATATGTCGAAAATCATCTTGATTAATTAAGCACAAAAACCGACAGCACATCTCTTACACACCAGAAAAACAACTTGAATTTAACGTGTATATCAGAATAATACTGAATAGTAATGTTTGTAGTTAGATGTTAAACAAAATGGCTATCTTGGGAAACATCGTTAGTGCTCCCTTCATTCAAATGTGCATAATATGGTGCACTGAATAATATTTTCTGCATGAAGACCTCTGAATATTTTAACCCTCTAATGAGTACCAGCAAATTTGGGAAAATAAGGAATCACGATGTTGCTTTAATAGGTGAGTGAATATTGCAAAACTGGCTACATTGCATCTGTAGATACTGTATGTAGGGTTGTGCCATTTGTGATAATCTGCTGCCAGCTTGATGGGATATACATAATGCAGAGGATGAAGACATCAGGCGTAGGAGTAGGAGAGAAGACACACGCACATGATTCTCATGGTGCCACTGGCAGTAGCAGTGTACGCAGAGTCTTATGTCTGCCCGTAATACCCTTTCTAACACAAATGATGGAATGAGACAAGCACTTGCTTCATACTGGTGGAAAAACTGCTGACCTTTAGAAGGAGGCACTCTGGTGACAAACAGTGTTTTTTTTTTTTTTTTTTTTATAGGAGGGGTCAGTTCAGCGCCTCTCAGAGGTGTGATGTGGGCTAAGAGAGAGGAGCGTGATGGGCAGCATGAGCTCTCTTGGGGCCTGACACGGTCATCTGTCCTGCGCATGATCGCTAAATCACACACCCTGCTCTGCACATAGATTGACTTTGAACAAAAAAATAGATAGTGCATGGATTTGATATACCTCAGCTTGATCCCATGCAATTCATCAGCACAGCCTTGATCTGCTGAGAGATTAACTGTCATCTCTGCCCTGTGGATCCTGAGCTGCCTTCATCCCATGCTAGAGTGTATTGGGGTTGAAGACATGAAGTAATCTAGTATTGCTATATTTTGCCCTGTATTACAGTGTATGAAATCAGGGGAACTGAACCTTCACACTGGTAGGCTGCTACAATAATAATACCTATTCTAACTATTTCATTATGTTTCTTATCATTTTGACATGTTACCAAATCAGTCACAAAAGGTAATACATGTTGCATAAATATGTATGAAACATGCTAACATATACATTATTATGTTTAAAAATGCATTTTCTTCTGGTATTCATTGCCCCATTAAATTAAACATTAGACAATTAGTGCCATTTACCTACAAATAGACATTTCTGTATGACAATAGGTGTATATCCACTAAACACTGTATCTCCAGTGTGCTCTCTCTCTCTCTCTGTGTATCTCCAGTGTGCTCTCTCTCTCTCTCTCTCTCTCTGTATCTCCAGTGTGCTCTCTCTCTCTCTCTCTGTGTGTGTGTCTCCAGTGTGCTCTCTCTCTCTCTCTCTCTCTCTCTCTCTCTGTATCTCCAGTGTGCTCTCTCTCTCTCTCTCTCTATCTCTCAGTGTGCTCTCTCTCTCTCTCTCTGTATCTCCAGTGTGCTCTCTCTCTCTCTCTGTGTGTGTGTATCTCCAGTGTGCTCTCTCTCTCTCTCTCTCTCTCTCTCTCTGTGTATCTCCAGTGTGCTCTCTCTCTCTCTCTCTCTGTATCTCCAGTGTGCTCTCTCTCTCTCTCTCTCTCTCTGTATCTCCAGTGTGCTCTCTCTCTCTCTGTGTGTGTGTGTATCTCCAGTCCACTGCAGCTGTAATGGACCCCAAGCTCTGACTCTGCTATTTTGATCAGCGCTCTCAGCCAGATCCCCTTTAACCAAGGACATTCACACACTTAGGAACTTACACAGGCTCCTACACACACACGCACGCACGCACGCACGCACACACACACACACACACACACACACACACACACACACACACACACACACACACAAACACAAACTTGCATGCATGCACCCACACCAAGGCCATGCATGTCTGGCACAGGAAATCCTACTCAGTGTTTTCCATTGAAAACACATGACATGCTACATTCATTAGCACCACAAGCCTATGACATCATAGCACAAACTCTGCACAGCTCTCTCACTCCAAGTTCTCCATTTGGGCTGGCAAAAAAAGCTGTACCCAGGCATCAAGCATCAAACACACACACACACACACACACACACACACACACACACTCTCTCTCTCTCACACACACTGACACATGCACACACACACACACACACACACAACCTTTCAGAAGCCTCATCTCCCTAAAAACATTTACTTTGTTTTTCAGACTCCCACTGCCTGGCCCAACAATGGTCATGCTGAAAAATTAACCCTGTGAGTGCAGATGCAGGACTTTTACTCGAAAGCCAACAGATACACCAGGAGAAAAAGCACACTGCTTAACAAATATTTAGGTCGCAAACGCACTGGGCCCAGCTATCATTGTGGAGAAACACTAAACCCTTCTGGGATTACAACCCTCTCTCTCTCTCTCACTCTGTCTTTCTCTCTCTCTTTCTTTCTTTCTCTCTGTTTTTGCCAAGCTCAAAAAGGCCCACTTTAGTGGTGTGCAGGGGAAACCGGAGTGTATTGCCCAGAGAAAAGTGCTGAGGCCAGGTTTTCATGGGTTTTATGAGTCAGATGTTGAGGCAGGGTGATACACCGCCACTGATGGGCACAGCCCAGGAGCAGTGGTGGAACGAGGCCAGGAGCAGCCTTCATGCGGATCGCTCTGTCAGAATGACTTAGGGCCGACAGGAGAGTGGGAATATATTTCTTCAAATAATCCAACATTACAACTCCGCAGCACTTCATTTGAAGCCCAAATGAAAATCGCCTTCTTGGACGGGAGCTCACGAGACGAGAGCAAGGCAAGAGCGGGCCGTCGAGAGTCCTGTTCTATGTTTACGCTGTAACCATGACGGCGGCTATATTTCTGATCCTCCGGGGTTATTCCTTCTAGTCCCCTCCACGTTTTTTTTTTACGGGTCTGGGCACGCTCAGTCCGAGGGGCCACGAGTGCACGTGTGCAAGCACAAACACTGGCAGACCAAAGAGGGGAGCCCAGGAGCCCAGGTGGTCAGGGTCCCGTAGGGCAGAACGCGGGAAACACATTGTCCTGTGCCCGGCTTAGCCTCCGCATCTCATTTCCAGATGAATTGGAAAAGAGGCCAGGCACTACTGTGCACCCAAAAAACAAACCAGGTGAATGAAACACTCCAGCAAAACCAACAAGAGCACACCCAACTCCTTTAGTGAGGCCTGCAGATCTGTAAGCAAATGGGGAGAGTAAAGTAGATCTGATCGTATCATTGCTACCATATGAGATTCAATCGTATGATGAACTCCATTTCCCTCCACCACCCTTTCGTATATATAAAAACAAACATGCACTACTCCATCATATGACATTCCTCGCAAAAAGGCTGCAAAAATGCAAACCCTCTCCACATCCTCTCCAACAGCTCTGCCTAGCCTTTAAAAGAAATCAATGGAAGATAAGCTGTTATAAAGCTTAGTGGCTGTTTTTAGGACAGTTGTCCCCCAGAGAGCGCACTGAAACACTTGACTGCCCGGGGATGGAGGGAAGGAAGGAGGGGAGAGAGAGGGAGGAATGGAAAGAGGGAAGAGGGGGCGGAGGACACCAGGCTACGGGCTCGTCAGCCGTCTGCAGTGGCTTGGTGGCAGGGCTGCGGCGGGGTCTCCTCTGTCAAAACCCGTGACCCGCGCACGACTACACGAGCCACGCCAAGGACAAGGGTGGAGACAGGAACATTCCACAGGAAATTGGCACCAATAGGACTCTTCGGCCCCTCGTAACTCGCTTCCACACTCTGATAGGAGCTTCCATTCAGATGACAGGGCCTTTTCCAAAGGATTCCTCAAACAAGAGGTCAAAGGAAGAATTAGCATTCTTGTGTCCAATGTCCTTTTTTATTATGCTGTTTTCATACTGACTTGAAGAAATAATGTGTGTGATAATAGAATAATGATATGAATCTGGACTCAATGAATAACTTTCCAACATATCGCAATAAGACAGTTTTGTAAATTATGGGCAAGATATATTTGCATAAGATAAAATGCAATAGCACATGTCTAAATGTGTTCCTCTGTACTTATACCTATAATTACACAGTGAACATGAGCCATAATAACAGGTAGTACAGAAATATGTTGTTGAATACTCTACACACATGACAACAGCTCTGTGTCATTATTTTTCAATTATTTTTTATTACACCACTATTACAACCTGCTACATCATCTTAACACCATTTAATGTGCTAACAAAACATAACCTCTCACGATCAGATAAAGCCTAAATCCTTCTATATAGTGCCGTGAACAGCACAGTGAAATTAAATATGTGCCAGTGCTGATGTTTCCAGAGACCTGACACCCGTGACCTTGGTGGCCCTTGTCTCACTCCACTCTGCACCAAAAGCTGAGGGAGGGAGAGAGGGAGGTGACCTCACTGTGAGCACGGGAGTCTCCTGGAGCCGCCGCTGCTGCGGAACAATGCAGCTGAGCCACGCAGGGCCAGGCTGGGACCGCCGCGCTCTCCCGTACGCCTGCCCATCCGCCACCACGTCACCAGCCGCCCCCCCCAGACAAAGACACAGCAGAGAGGGGGAGGAAAAAAGCACGAAAGGAAGAGCGGAAGGGAAAAAGGAGGAGAAATGACAAGCCGGGCAATTGTGAGTTATGTGTGGCTCTACATGCCAGTTTTGTGCTGACAAAGAGGCCAGAGAGGTCCCGGGCAGATCCTCATCCTCACTGGCCGAGCGGGGAGGCCACCGCACAGCTCCCCAGAGGCAGTGTTAGAATCGCCCGCCATGTTTTTATCACGCAGGGAGAGAGATGGTGACAGGGATGTGAATGTGAATCAATACATTCTTAATGAACTAGGATTTTAATAGAATAAGTGTCTCTTACATACTATGTCACAATATTTATGTTAATTTACACACCAAACAAATGTCGAAATGATACTAAATTAATCAAATCACACTCCCACGTCCTTTGTACAAACAATGTGAACATGGCCGGTGCTTGGGGCTGATTACAAATATACAGCTCTGACCTCAATGACACATCGGGAGCGTGGCAGGAAAACAAATGTTTGGAGGTAAATCCTCCAGTTTCCCATCTGGCCACCCAGCAGCCACTCCAGATCAGTCCTGTCACCATGGTCTGAGCAAGGGGGACCCTGCCAGACAGACTCAACATTCATGCTGAATGTGTGTGTGTGTGTGTGTGTGTGTTATTGGGAGTATAAGGGGTGGATGTGATGGGGGAGGCACTGCGGCATCCCCGATGGCCACAAGGCCAGTCTTGCCAAAAGCCCATTAAAAACAGGGCTACTCTTTCCAGTTCAGGGGGAATTATCCATGTAAATAACACGATGAGCTCACCCTCCCATCACGCACACGCACACACACGCACACACACGCACACACACACACACATCGCTACAGTACATTTTTTCATCTGAAAAGGTTGAAACACCAAAGCCCATTTTGACTCTTTTAACAAATACACAGTAGTTTGTCTTGTCTATTCACTTGACAAACACACGGGCAGGAGCACCGGTGACATCCTTCCTGTAGCTTTTAGAGGGCTGCTCCATTAACTGTGTCCAGTCTAGTCAAGGTGCATCAATACACCAATCCACTCACCCAAGCTTTCAGTGTTGCTGGGGGTCTAAGTGGTGCTAAATGATTGACAAGCACTTTTTAAATCTTAGTGTGTATGCGTGTGCGTGTGTGTGCATGTGGCAGAAAAACAGTCCAGCTGAAAAAAATGGAGAAGGCTCTGAATTAACGCTGACATTTCTGTGCTCTTCCAGCGCCTCAATTGGGAGCTCTACTTGCCAGCTGTCACAGGCCACTGCTCACTGCCCAGCCTGTCCAGCCAGGGGACGAATGGAAGCCCATGGCCATCTGAACTCACATTTCACTCTGGGACAGAGGGGGGTTGGCAGTTGTTTTCCTATCCCTAGACATGTAAAACTACAGATGATTACTTTAAGCATGAATTTAGCTACAATGCCATCTAGTTTTTAGTTGGAATTAACGAAGATAGAAGACCTGCCATATGCTAGCTCTGGATCAGGATTATTTTGTTGTGCATCAGCAGTTTTAGGTCTTTTCATCGTGTGGTTTTGATAGAGAGCAGGGTACGAATTTTAGACTTTAAAATGGATGTGTGCGGTTTTGTATCTATTCATACATCCATTTAAATGGGAATGCTGGTAGGAACTGTACAACATGACAAAACACATAGCTAGGCATTTTAACAAGAGGGTGAGACTGCCTAGAAAGTGTCCTGCTACAACAGAAGTGTTTAAAAAAAGCCTCTGACTAAAAACTTTTAAATTAAAATCTCCATTTTTAGTGCTCTATGTAGAGGAAACTGACCCTATCTAACCTGTTTGCTGTAACAGCCATTGTGTTTTCCTAATTTCTCTAATATACCATATAGCAACACTATACAACAATTTGACACTTTTTTTTTATGAACAAATTCATTCTGATTAAATATGGCCATGTGACAGACAGATAAACACACCTGTTGCTCTCACTGGCCACTCAAACTAGATGCAATATGTAGTTCTGTGATCCGGGACAGAACACCCTGCAAAAATGAAGGAATAGATTTCACAGAGCTATCAAAAACAATATTGCCAGAAAGCGACCAGTTAGCATATTACCAAACTTGTATCCATGCTAATCAGGCTGCTGATGGTGTCTGCAAGGTTTGCTGCAGCCTCAGCACCCCTGGGCTCTCTGTGAGCCATGGGCCCTGGTGCCCCCGCCCCCTCACCCCCCTCCCCGGTCTCGGCCAATTTTGCACACTGGCAGCATTCCTCTGTAGGCAGCCCCCCACAACAACAGAGAGTCTCCTGTGTCAGCCCCTGAGCGCGCTCAAAGCAAACACAGCAGGACACGCGGGGAGCACACAAGAGGACATAGAGACAGAAGCCCTCCCGGCCTGCCCTCGTCACCCCCCCCACACACACCCCTTGCCGGCCTCTCCACACCCCTCACCGTCAGTCTCAGCCGCTGGCCTGTGAAGAGCCAAACAAAAACGCCGGCGCTAGAATGTAAACGAATGAATGGGTGGTGCAGTGGAGAGGGAAAAGAAGGGTAGAGTCTTTTTTCTCCCCAGCTTTCTCTACCACTCACTCTTTCTCTTTCTCTCTCTCTCTCACACTATACTTTTCTCTTCTTTCTGCCTCTGTGGAAACGTCTGTGCTGGCAAGAGCCCTCACCAACACGGCCCTTCAATACATCAACTGTGCCATCTGTTCTTCATATTCAAAGAGGGGGCACAACGAGAACCGTGCCATGGAAACCATTATCAAGCGAGGGAGGCCATGTTTGGAATGCGGGATTAGAGTGAGGATGGCGGGCTGGGGGGGGGTTCTGCGTGCGTGAAAGTGTAGAGTATATGGCAGAGGAGAGGAGGGCTGGCTTTCTGTCAGGCTGGCTGGAGAAGAGAGGGAGTTCATGCGGGCTAGTTGGAGCCTGTCAGAGAGGATGGTGAGTTCACATGGGAGCGTGGAGCAAGAGAGGATGGCAGGCGAGAGATGGGGAATCACTGCCGCACGGCCGAGCCCACAGCCGCAGCAGAGTTGACTAAGCCAAGTAAACTAAGAATGTCATCGAGGGACCGGACTTGCAGAGGGAAGTTCGGACCAAGAGACAGATCACGTCATCTAAGAAAATGCATGCTGAGATCAGACTGCACGTCCGTGTGCAAAACAAGGGAAAATATTACGACAGTTGGAAACATACTGCTTGAAAACAAGCTATCATTAGACATGGTTTGCGGGACAGTCTTTCGCGGTGGGCTTTTGCTTGTGACAATGTCTCTTTCTCTCTTCTGTGTGTGTGTGTGTGTGTGTATCTGTCTGTGTGTGTGTGGTCATAAGCCAACAACACCGATCTAAAAAAGGCTGTCAGGGCAAGGACTGACATGAAAGATGACTCATCCCAGTCGAGACTTTCCTGGATCAACATTCACAACAAAAGACATGGTCTGCCGCAACCTCAACCCATCTCAATATGTGCTTAGCTGTCTAATAGACAGTGTTTATGCACAGTCCCCTTACGTCTGCATAACCAAGTGACATCAAAGAGTCTAATGCACTCAAGAGTTCACTAAAATATTGTCTGCATTTAGATCCATTCAGATCATTTGCCTCTTCTCAAGAGTTGCCTATGTAGTGTGAACACAGCAGGCTCCATTATGATGGAGAATCAAACACCTTCACTTCTTAGCAGAGACCCTGCATGGAAGGTCAGGTGTGCACTGGCCTGTGTGTAAGTAGGTTAATCCCCCCCCCCCTCTCTTCCTTTCTCCCTTTCCTCCCAGAACCACTGCTCGGGAGAATAACCTCTCCCTCTTAGCCGACACAAGCACACTGGACTATTCTTAGCCCATCACAAATCTCTGCTCTTCTTCACGGCCAGAGAGGGGCTGCCATGACTCTACATGACAGATCTTCACTCGCTCTGACAGAGAGGGGGTGGATACACAAGAACCTGATCTCAGACGACCTGATCTCTTTCAAAACAATTAATTCTCTGCTTCCATTGTATTAACAGTACCAAATGAAAACTGTGTGATTATATGTAGGTTATTAACCGATTTACAGACATTATATCTTTGGATCTAGATATGGAAGATTGAAATCAGAGAGCTGTACCAGACTAATGCACAAAGGCATGAGAAACACCTGTATTGCTTTACTGAGACCACTACAGAACCCAAAACAGTGTAATGAGGTCAAAGGTCAAAGGTTTTAGCTCTAAAACGAATGCAGGCCATACATACAACTTAATTGAATTAATCAATTATTGCAACAATTCACACTATCGATCCAATCAAATAAGATCTTGCAAATTAATCTGAAATGGGTTGTATTTAACTAAAAGCACTATTACAAAGGAAAAAATGTTTTTATTAAAATAATCCTTAAAGTCAATCATTACCCATCTCGGTTTAATGTTGAGAGCAAATGTACTTATTTAAAGCAGAGCATGCCCACATGCCTGTGTGCAGCTTGAAGTGGCACGCCGATTTGTCACTCCCAAGAACACGTTCATGAATAAACATAATACAGACAACTAGGTCATGACAACCATTAGCCCTTCTGTCTTCATTTACGTTCCAGTGGGTTTGATGCCATTCACTACATTTACTAATTAACTGTGGATCTAATTACACGAGCTTTAGCATAGGCCTACATGGGGAACGGATAGGATAAACACACTTTCATCAAGACTGACTGTAAAAATGACGCATCAGTAACGCTTTACTAATATTGAAAAACAGATGTGTTTTTCTCAAATATAGGCTACAATCGTTGTGCCTGGATAACATTTAAAATATGAAAATACCTTGTGGATCAGTATAGGCTACTTACGCTTGATAGCCTAAGCTGCAGACTGCGATAATATTTGTTTTTCGTAATGGTCAATGAGGCAACACATCATCTTTCTCGGATGTGAGACTTTTCATGGCAGTCTATCACAAAAAAAATCTCTACACCGGATGCCAACACAGCCGAAAACGATCGTTTCCAGTGCCGCATTCGACTGTATCTTTTTGACGTTGAGAAGTCAAATTCCAGGGTCATCATTACGCATCACTGGACCAAAACAAGGTGTACCGTTATCTGTTGTTGTCTAAAAGATCGGCCACTCTTTTGTCTAAACAGCCTGAAGTAGAAACGTTGAAGGTTTATGGTTAGACCCAAATTTAGTGTTTCACATTGGGATCCTTCCGCATACCGGCCATTTATCAGTCCTATGAATATCTGTCCAGATAGCTAGCTAGCTATATGGCCGTGGGGAACCCAAGCGCGAGCATATTAAGAGCTGGGAGAGTGAGGATAACCACAAAGTTCATAAGCAGCGGAGGCAGTAGTCTGAATCTTACTCTAATGGAGAAAGCGTTTGTTTAGTGTATCCATGCATATGCGAGCATGTGTATGCGTATTAGCCTACTGTCGGCCTGTCTTGAACATGACGCCCAATTGCTTGCTAAAATCCGTGATGGAATGGTCTTAGCGGCCTTACCTCTTCCAGGACGTTGACCGTGTTTCGGCAGTTCTGCAATCGGGTGGTGAAGCTTGATGTAGTGGGGGAGTTGTAATCCTCCGTTGTCTCCGAGAGAAACTCGGACACCGATATCTGATCCGGCATCCTTTGGCAAATTATCGCCCAGCACAATAGATGAAGGAAATTCACAGAATCAACACCATTAATCACAGAAGGTAAATGAGCTGAATGTGTCCTTCTTCAGACTAGCGTGACTGACAAAGATCAGCAACGATCTACAGAGGCAATGCAGTTTTGTTCACTGAACCCAGGGTCCCTATGAGCAATAGACAGAGCTCCCTCCTTTTCTTGATTTAATTGGGCACTCGCATCTAAATAACAACGGTATCTCCTGCCCACTTGCTTTGCCTAATCCAGCATAAGATAAAGGCTTAAACTGCACGAAAATATTTTCATTCCATCTCCCTATTTATATTTTGCATTGTTTGAGGAACAAAATGCAATCCCTTTATATAAAGGATGGTTCCAACTCCAACGATGGCCGTTTCATTCTCAGTTTTCCCTTTCTCTCCTCCGATTTTTCCTTCGTCCTGATGGTCTCTGCTTTCTGACACCAGCGCACGCACGCAAACTCATCCCCTCCCACAATTGATGACGAGGATAAACAAGGAAGAGGTCTGCGCATGCTTCAACACAATGCATAAACTCCATAAACTCATACATATTAGTTTCGAATTTAAGTTAGGAGAAATGCACAGTTGAGTGAAAAACAGACTCTCCAAGTGAACGAATTCCATAGCCTTTGTCAAATTTGCTGTGTGATGGACGCAGGTCAGTGAAGAGACATAACAGGTTTCCAACCACATCTCTATTTGTCTTACATACTATATACTTAGGGCCTATATGTTAATAGATGTGGGTTATTGCCACTTGCTATGTTTTTACTTATAAATACTTAAAATGGAGCTGCAAATTAGATCAATATGATAGCGTTATGTGGCCATTTGGAAATAGACTAGACATACAACCACTGCGTGACCCAGAAGAGACTTGGACGTGCGCTTTTTGCGTCTTGTCACTGCGAGTGCGGTTCACATAAGTCCTAGTTGTCAGGCTGTTCAAAAGTGCTCTCTTTACAATCAAAATAAGTTGTATGCAGAACACATATGATTCACAAAAATGCAACTCACCGATTCCAAAGAGAATCCCTGGAAGAAAAACTCGATAATCGCGATGAAGAGGACCTCATGACCGTGGGTACAGCAAAATCTATTTTAGACAACATAAAGTTTATCTCATGCGCAAAACCCGGGAATTGCATCTCAGTTTAAACATTTACTCAACTGTTTGCACTTTTTTGAATAGACCCTTAAAATACGATGTTTTCCTAAAGGATGAACTTTTGGCTAAATCTACCAAATGGCCAGAGGCAATTAAATCGTGCGCACGACGACTGAACGGGGTTTACAATAAATGCTACAATGCTCATCCTTGCAAAACACACCAGTGTGTAAAACGCTTTGAATTGTTATCCGGATCATATTCAGAATATGCAGTCCAGATACAGAGAGTGAACACTGCGAAAGCCACGCCTAATAACTTACCGAGACCGCGGCAGTTTTTTCCAGTTGTAATACTTCCAGAAATTCGGAAACAAGTAAACTGTTCAGATATGGCTTTGCAGAATGTACCATGCTTCACTTGTTTGGCTCAATCCAAGTAAGGGTTGCCTACATCAGCTGCGAATCGAATACCCGTTGCTCGACATGCCTGGGGTGAGGGCATTGATTTCTCATCTGGAACTGGTGAAAAGATCAGCAGTGCGGACAGGAAGCGAAAATCAACCATGTGGGCCACAGGGAGTCGGGGGTGTCTTACAGTGGACAGGATCGGAGCGGGAATAGCACAGCAGCTGGGGAAACTCAGCCACTGTAACGGTATGGGGACACCACGAAAGAGCCTACATAATATAGGCTACGTTACATTTGTTATTAGATAAATAAAACTGGCACAAAAATCAAATGAAATTACATAGTTACACAGTGGTATAGCATTTTGACTTAATGAAGTGCGAATTGAGATATACCCGAATTTGCGCACATAATGTTTAAGGAATAGCTAAGAATAGAAATACTAATCACCACGAGGGTTTGCAGGCAGCATCAAAAATTACACCACAGACAGAGAAAGTAATACAAGAGGGGGGAAAGTGCATTTATTGTGGATCTGACCAGAGAATGATCAAAACCAGGGCTGCTAAACATAGCCCTCTTCTTCCTTACATCTGGTTAGGATGTACACAGGCAGCTGGTCTAGTTTGTTTTACAGTCCATCTCCAAAAACCTTATCAGCATCCAACAGATGCATTCAAACTTTCCCACAAAAAAATTCAAAACCCAGCCATAGCTTCATTTTTTTCCTTTTCAGGTTTTAAAAAAATAAACAAGCAACATAGCTTTTAATAACACCTATATAAAGGCAATAAAAAACATTGCATTCAACACACAGGTAACACAGCTCCTTAAAAGGAAAAACAAAAACAAAAACAACATCAGAAGTTGTCCAGTTGAGTAAAAGTCTCTTGGGTTCCAGGAGGGAGAGAGAGAGGTTCCCCCCCCTCCACCCCTAGAAGCCCACTTGCTGTTTCACCTCCTATGCTGCTGCTGGCTCTGTGGCGGTGGGGTGCACAGGAGCTACACTCCAGCCACTGTGGAGAGGTCACAGCCACAGCTCTCCCACATGCCAGGGGGCATGAAGGGGCCTTGATCGAGAGGGGCGTGTCCTGCACTGCCCCTCCCCTTCCCTTCCCTTGCGAAGGGGGGGCTGGGCGCGGGGTTTCAGTCCGAGTCCGAGTCACTGCTGTCCTCCGAGGATGAGCTGCTGGTGGCGTCTGACCCGTCCTCCTCGTCTTCATCGTCCTCGTCATCGTCCTCCTCGTCGTTCTGACCAAACAACAAACGTATTACGTTACTGACTTTCTAATCACTGGTCTGACACTGCACTGCTTCATCTTACCCCTAGCCCTTGTCCCTCGAGTGGCAAGACAGGGGTGAAAATATTCCCCTTGGAAATATGACACCACTAGCCTACCATGAGGGAGAGCCGGGATGATTAAAACACTTTTGAATGAAACGTAATTCACAAAAAGATCGTACCACACTGAAAGCTCATATTTGGCACTAGCAACCTACATCTGTCTAGCCTGGTAAACCAGACCCTGGAATCTTTCAGATTAAGGGTCTGGCCACGAGTAATGAAAATGGCCAAATTCGAGGGGCGGCACCAAGCATGCATTTGAAACTCTCACTGCACGCAGTTAGATAACGCTACGACCAATCACAACAATTCATCAGTGTCAGTCATCAGTGTAGCTCGCCTTTGTCCCGCCTACACCGATTTGATTGGTCCCTCTCGCTCGAGAGATAGAAGAAATTTGGATCATTGCTCGTGGCCAGAGTATCTTGCGGGCACAATTCAAATTGTGCTCTCGCGAGAACTCCACGAGATTTCCAGGGTAACATTTGTCTTCTGTCAAGTGGAATGTGCCTAATTTTTTGTTCGTCCCTCCTGGTCGGGATGAATAAAACAGGCATGGGGGACAAAATAAAAATACAGTTTAAGCTATGTAAATGTCCTACAACTGTAATATTTTACAACATCCTAAATGGCCGTTACTTGACATCAGAAGTCATCACTACCTGCAGTAGATGTGACGAGTCGGCAGCAGTAGGCTATGCAGCATTCATATCAGATAAGTGGTAAAAAAGTTCAGCAAATTTCGCTGTTGCTGGACATTAGTTACATTTCGGACATGGCATGCTGTCAATTTGTGGGGCATCAGACATGGAAATATGTAAAATGCGTGAATTTCCCCTCAAATCGGCAATATCCCTTAATCCAAAACAGAATTGGGATACCCCTTCCTCCACAGAGAAATGGGATTGGGCTTAAGTATGGGATACCTAGTGCACTAACAAAGCTTACAGTCATCGCATTTAATCTCTCACCTCATCATCATCATCGTCATCATCATCACTGTCTGTGCTGCCAGAAGACTCGTCGTCGTCGTCGTCCTCAGAGTCTGTCGTGTCCGTCTTTTCGTCCTCTTCATCGGACTCTGACGTGTCCTGCTGGGGAGCACAAATTCACACCTTTCTCTCAAGGTTCTACAGCTCTTGGCCTCCCCATCTCTCTCTCTCTCTCTCTCTTAAACCCACACTCAAATGCAGACAGACACACATGCACACCCACACCCAGACACACGCACATGCAAGTATAATATATATATAATAACAATATGGGTGCAGGAAGGCAGGAAGGACACTTCCATCCGGTCTAAAGAAATATGAAATATTGATGGAGACAGCACATAAAACATGTTTATATTTAGTTTGTCTGTTGGTCTGTCTCTCTCTCTCTCTCTCTCTCTCTGTCTTTCTGTCTCTCTGTCTGTCTTTCTTTCTGTCTCTCTGTCTGTCTGTCTTTCTTTCTGTTTCTCTGTCTGTCTGTCGGCCTGTCTATCCATCTGACCATACAGCTTTCTGTCCATCCTTTTATCTACCTATTCACACACACATGCACACTCAAACACACATTTGTCTCAGCCTTTGAAACATCTGAAAGGACCAAAGATATTACCATCACATTTTACATTGATAACAGATCTCCAGCGTACTGTAAGCTCAACAACAAATTAGATTTAGACCTACCCAACAATTGGCTTAACATTTGGCTACAGCTCTTCCATTACAGACCAAATGCTCCTGAAGGGCCCAATTAGATCACCCAGCTTTGCTGTAACAGCGTTATGACTGCACTCTGATATAGGGCACTCCGCTGTCTACCAAGTGCCCTTACAAATGCTAGTCCCCATCACTCTCTTTACATACTGTATGGTCCAACTCAGATCAGCATGTACAGCATGAGGTAAACGTGTGTTGTGGTAATGTGGGTGTGTAATGTGGGTGGGCGTTACCTTGGCTCGGTACGCCATGGAACGCTTGCCCCCCCCGGCCCCCACTCCTGTGGCTCTGGCACCTACCGCCTTCCCCTTGGTTATGCGCACTTTCGCTCCGGGACCTCGTGGCTTGGCCGTGCTCCGCCGTTTCTGATTGACGGAGAGAGGGTAGGGGGTGGCAGACAAAGGAGAGAGAGAGAGAGAGAGAGAGGAGAGAGAGAGAGAGGGAGGAAAAAACACAAGAAGAAAAGAAAGGACACGTTTCAAAGCTCAAAGCACTGATTAGTAGCCCCAAACAGCAGCCAACAGAACGCTATTTATTCCGAAGAGGGTAGTTAATTCAGTTACAGAAGCATCGAAAGCCATCCCAAGAGCCAAAGCAGAGAAAAGTGAGCCTAAAGTGCTCTTTCAACAATGATAATGCACTGGTACATGAGCCTTCATGAACAGTAAATCAAGTAGGGAGGAGACTAGAGCCGAACAACGACTTTGTGTCAAGATAAATCAGCGAGAAAGCTTTTTATTTTCTTTACAGGCTAAATAGAGGCCAGAGTGTGAGCACAGAAGCCATTTAAGGAGTGGGTTAGGATTAAGAGCTAATTAAATAACAGCGCAGTCCAGTCCAGTACTTACCGTGGTGGAGAACTCTTTATACACAGCACGCTCCTGAGGAGAGAGGGACTGAAAGAGAAGGAAAGAGTTCATTACGTGTCTGCATCCGATACGGTCCGTTAAAGACTCCAATACGGCATCCGATAAAGACTCCAATACGGCATGTTGCCGAGAGATCCAAGATCGTTCAAGCACAGCACGTTGATGTATGTAGGTCATCACATTGGAAAAGTCCATAAACACTTGTGAGATTCAAGTCAAATTTCTAAAGTATAAGACAGTATAAGTATAAGTATACGTATATATACTCTTTTGATCCCGTGAGGGTAATTTGGTCTCTGCATTTATCCCAATCCGTGAATTAGTGAAACACACTCAGCACACAGTGAACACACAGTGAGGTGAAGCACACACTAATCCCGGCGCAGTGATTTGTGTGATTGTGTGTATGATTGTGTGATAGTGTGATTAGTGAGCTGCCTACAACAACAGCGGCGCTCGGGGAGCAGTGAGGGGTTAGGTGCCATGCTCAAGGGCACTTCAGTCGGGCCTACTGGTCGGGGTTCGAACTGGCAACCCTCCGGTTACAAGTCCGAAGCGCTAACCAGTAGGCCACGGCTGCCCCAAAGGAGGGGGTTCTGACAAATCCCCCAGGAGAGCTAAAAGACCAGAGGCAGCAGTACGGCTGCTGGGGCAGAGTAGGAGCACAGGGGCCACCTACCTTCACCCACACCTCCAGCTCCGCCTTGTACTCCAGCTGCTGCTCCTCCACCTGCTTCTTGTACTTGTCCTTCTGGCTCTGGCTCAGCTTGTGCCAGCGCTTGCCGATCTCCACCATGCGCTCCTTCAGACTGAAGTGGTTCAGCTCGCCGTTGGTCAGCAGCTCCTGCGAGAACATCTGGTAGCCGCTCCTGATGCGCACGCACACAAAGAGAAACAGAGAGGATGGTGAACGTGAGAGGATATCATGGCAGCACAGCAGCTTTTTCTGGTTGGCGATTACAATTTGAGGTGTCTGTATTGGATTTGCAAAAACACACAAATGCTCATTGTTTTTATAACAGTCCATCAGACTTCAATACTTTATCCTAATTAAATAAACTTGCTGTCAGTGTGCGCATACTCCAGAATCTGGAAGAATACCATTGCATTCTATTGTAGTAGCATTCCAGCTTTTACAGAAAACTCAATGCCAACATTAGCTGTGGAAATGTGGCTTGACTTATTTCACGGGTAACAGAAAAATCAATGAAACAAGCTACTGAGCAAGTAATGTTTGCTCGCATCCACCTCAGCAACTTCTCTAAAAATGTACTGTATGATCGTATGGTTGGATATGTTTCATACATCCCCATTTCATCTCGCTGTGAAAACACAAGCACTCAACTCACACAGGTGGTTTTTTCGGCTCGCCGTCAAACTTGGGCTTCCGCTGGCCCTGTCCAGCCGTCGGCGTCCGTATCTCCACAAGCTCTCTCTGCAGGAGAAACAACGTCAGTGTATATGTGATTCACACACGAGCACACACACACACACACACACACACACACACACACCTGAAACATGTAAAAGAGTAATTGTGTACATGTCACACCAGCTAACATGGCATGGCATACACATGCAACTCTGAAGAAACGTTACACCTCAAATGACATTAATTACATGGAAACAGACATTCACGTTACTAACGCTGAAATGGATACAAATCATGAATACAACAACAATGGATGACACAAGTACATTTCAACAGTAATATTGCTGTACTGCATGTAACTGCAACCTGTACAACACAAAATTGGAAAAGCAGGTCAGGAAGACCATGTCTAAAGTGAACCCCAAGCCCAGAGGCTCCACCCGATTACCCGACAGAGGACGGGGTGGGGAGAGAGGACCGTTACGGGGTGACCAACACTTTGACATTTCTCCGGTACAGGTGAAAGGACAGTGGTCAAAACGTCTGGTCACTGACCACGGTCCGGTACTGAACCTCGTATCGCTTCTGGTCCTCCGCTGCTTTCTTGATCCATGGGATCTTCTCTTTCTTTTCCATGGCCTTCCAAGCAGCCTCCATGGCGTTCTGGGCCTTTTTCCGGTCACTCTGAACCAACGGAAAGATACACAAGTATCTAGAAAAAGCCCAGCTGCAGGGCTTAGACCACACTTGGCTATCAAATAAAACCAAACAAGCTTAACAAACACACACTTGTGCATTGAAAGGTTCATACTGGAATTTAATTACCATATATATTAAAAAAACGTAAACCAAGAAGCAGCTATGCTCATTTTGATTAGGTGTTCACTGACTTATGATGATTGTGTCAGCTTAAGCTCTACCAGTCCCCCAGTCAGCCACCGGGGCAGCGCTCATGGTGCACTCACCCTGTACTTGGCCAGGTAGTCACCGATCACGCTCTGTTGCCACATCTCCTCTGCCGTCTTGGGTGTTTCGGGGAGACGGGTTTTCTTTTTGTTGTCCTTCTTCTCTTTTATCGCTACACCTGGTGCCCAGTGATCCAGCTCAGGATCCCGACACCTCTCCTACAAAAAGGACACACACACCACAAATCAGTACCAAATCTCTCAGACGTCAGATCCCTCAACCCACGCCAAAAAGCATACTTGTCAACAGTAGAACACTAACTGCAATAAAATTCAAATTATCACACTTATACAAATAAATAAATACATAAAATGTTTTCCTCCTCCTGTATAGACCGTTTCAAGAGAGTTCCATTATCAGCATCATAGTTGGCCCCACAAGGCTTCCGTTTTAACATTCCATATGTTATCTTAATGCAGAGGAAGTAGATTGGGAACTAAATAGATTTTGTTTTTATTGTTGAAAGGGTCTATTAACAGAGTGACACACCCACCTTTGCTGAGGGGGACTTGGCCCGTAGAGGGCTGTTTGTACTGTTCATGGCCAGCCTGGAGCCCGGCAGCTTCTCTTCTCCCAGCACCCGATCCCTCTCCTCCTCCGGCAGACTCTATGGATGGAAGTGAGTGAATGCCATTGAATAAGCCACAGGGCTTAAGCGATGCAGTGGTCTGATTACGATTGGAAATGTAATAATATGCACACTTACCTCTAAAAATCGCTGGAGGTCGATCTCATACTGCTTCTTTTTCTGGAGATGAAAGAAAGTTCCTTCACTGCCACAAATGTGATTATCTAGGCCTGGTCAAAACCTATACTATTTAGGTCTATCTTAAACTATCTTTAAAAGGAACACAACTGTTAGAAAGATCCTATTTAATTCCATTTCTTTTACTGATTGAGAGCAATGTATCCATATCAAAGACAACAATATTTTAAGAGCCACAGCTAAATTAATGCCCTTAGATTTAAACAATGACACGTTTAGTAACTCAAACCCTTCCATCTCTCCCTCTCTGAGGCCTAACCTGTTCACAGCGTTTCTGGAACATGTCCTTTTCCTTCTGTGTCATCATCTTCCACTGCTTGCTGCACAGCACCATGCGCTCCGTGCTGGGCACATCCTTCATGTTCACCATCAGCTCGGCACAGTACAGCGAGTAGCCATTTCTGAAAAAGACAGGCTTACTTCACACCAGCTCAACAAAGGTTTCAAGTCAGATTTAAATAAAGAGATAAGTATGAAAAAAAAAAAACAGATCTTTGTTATATGCAGACATTAACATCTGATTTGGGTAGAATTTACACTGTGATGTGACCATGGGTTAGTCAAATTTATCAGAAAAGATTAACTGTGCACCATAATACTCTTCATCTAATGACTTTGCCGTGAGGGAGGAAGGGGGACTGAATGATGAAAGTCTGACACTTACGGTGGAGGTTTGGTAGGCCGGCCGTCAAACTTATCCTTGAGCTGCCTCTCGGCTTTGGTCAGGACAGACTTCACGTGCTCATCTGAATTGGAGTCGGGGTGGGCCTCAAAGTATATCCTCATGCTATCCTACAACACACAACAGAGCCAGGGCCACAGGAGGTCAAGATGCTAAAGCATCTGAAGGATGAATCCATATGAACATACTGCCAAATTCTGCATGGAGTTCACTGAGTTAAGCTTGCAAATAACCTCTGTATGCAAAAGAGATTACTTGGTTATAAGAGAGGTTGAGGGGATCAGGTTTATTTTCACTTTAAGCTCAAGCTTTTGGCTCATTATACACCCAGCAAGTCAAGTCACCCCAAGAACCAAAAGGCCGACTGACTGTGATGGAGGCAAAAGTCAGTGTATTGGCTGACTTCCGGGAATGAGGTAGGCTGAGTAGACGCGTGACGAGCTTGCTCCCACAACCACACTTTATAACGCATCTTTCAAACTTCTCCTTGTTCGGCAATTTATCTTTAATAGACACGTAATCTGTTGTTAACCTTACGGACTACCCAGCAATGTCCAAAGCAAAGGGTAAACAAGATAAAGACAATTCTACGTCCTTAGCTAGCATAACTATGACTGAAATTAGCTCGCTGTTGGAAGAACACAGAAAGTCTCTGGCAGCCTCATTTGACTCAGCTGCATCCACACTGGAGAATCTACAGACCACAGTTACAGATCATGGGCAAAGAGTCGCTTCTCTGGAAGAAAATGCCACTGACATCGACCACCGTCTCGTTCAGCTCGAGAAGACCTGCTCCACTTTTCAGCAAGTAAACGAGTCACTCAAGACCAAGGTAGCTGACCTAGAAGGGCGCAGTAGGCGCCAAAACATCCGAATCATTGGCCTACCTGAGGACACTAAGGGGTCTCAACAGTCTGCCTTCTTCTCACAACTCCTAATGGATGTCTTTGGCTCACAGATCCTCTCTTCTTCCCCTGAACTTGACCGTGCCCATAGAAGCTTTGCAGCTAAGCCTGCTCCAGGAGGAAGGCCACGTCCTGTAATCATACGGTTCCACCGCTTCCAAACGAAGGACCTGGTCATACGCGAGGCTCGTAAAAGAGGCGACCTGTCCTACCAGGGCCATAAGATCCGCTTCTACGATGATTACAGCCCCGATTTGTTGAAGCAGCGTGCTGAGTTCAAGAACTCCATGGCAGAGCTCTACAGGCGTGGATACAAGCCGGCTCTCCTCTATCCAGCCAGGCTCCATATTATATTGCCCAGTGGCGAGAAGACATGGCTCCTGTCTGCATCGGACGCAGCCAAGTTTGTCCAGGACTTGTAAGATAGGCTAATGTAAGACTTGTGTGACTTGTAAGGTACTGTCTGTAAGCGAGTGAGTTGATAAGCTTTACTGTTCATGTCTAAACAATGTCATTGCCTCTCTAGTCTACTAATGATAATGCCTGCGACACGCTTTTTTTTTTTTGTTTGTTTGTCTCGCTTCGCCAAGCTCTCTGAGTAGGCTAAGTCTGAGCTAGTTTTGCTTCTCATGACAAATTGTCTGACAATGATGTAGGCTACATGCCGTCTAACTGGCCTAAGATGTCTTTTTTTCTCTTTCAAAACGTATGCCCTCAACATTGTTTTCTTTTGCTCTCGCTATGTCCGTTTTCCCCCTTTCATTTCAAAATCTGTTGGCTATGCAGATTTACTGTTACATTATGGTAAACAGGCGTATTAGCCAAAGCAGGTCGATTGTTCAATGTTAGGCTAGCATAGCCCTTGCCTACGCCTGTATGCAATTGTTACTATATTACACTTGAAGTAAAAATGGTTAAAAATGTGTTGACTGCACAGTTTGCGTTAGGAAGATTCACTATGCTGATCAGTGTATCAGAGCGTTCCATGTTGCTGTCTCTGGAAGCAATTGGATTGGGATTTGGGGTGGGGGAATGGGTTGGGTGGGGAGGGGTATTTGTTTAATGTATTTTTAATTAGGTTTCATTGTGTGTATTTTTTCACTTTTCTTTCGCTTTTGCTGGCGTGCTGCTTCGTTTACCCATGTCTACCACCGAGAGGATCATTCCTCCCTTTTGTTGGTGCTGGGCTGCAGGTGGGGGGCGTTGGTGGCGATCGACGTAAACTAATCTGTTCCTTGCACACACCCTCAAAATAAGCATATGGCATCAAACATAAGCTCCTTGCCTACATCGGGTGGTGCCTAGTTGGAATGTTAGAGGGATGAATTCTCCTGTCAAACGCAACAAAGTATTACACCATCTAAAATGTTTAAATACTAAAATAGCGTTTCTACAAGAAACCCATCTTAAGCCATCTGATCACCTAAAGCCGCGTAGGGGGTGGGTTGGTCAACTCTACCACTCCTCATTCTCAAGTAAGGCTCGAGGGATTTCTATTCTTATCCATAAATCAGTACCATTCTCCGTGACCAACATTATATCAGATACAAACGGGCGGTTTGTTGTCATCACAGGTAAAATAGGAGGTAATAGTTTGATGTTGGCAAATGTATATGGCCCGAACTGGGACAATGATAACTTTTTTAAAAACTTTTTTTTCTCTCTTCCTGACTTTCTCACCAGCTCATCCTTGGGGGGGATTTTAACTGCTGTCTTGACCCTTCGCTTGATCGTTCATCCAGCAAGCCCTCTGCTGTCTCTAAATCATCTAAAGTCATACAGACGTTTATGGAGCAATATGCAGTCGCTGACGCTTGAAGCTGACGCTGCCTGGCGCTTTTTCAATCACAGTGTGAAACAGTTCTCTTTTTTCTCTCCTGTCCATGGCACTTTCTCCCGTATTGATTACTTTCTCATTGATAATAAGCTCCTCTCGTCAGTCAGATCATGCTCATACAGCCCCATTGTGATATCAGACCATGCAACAGTCGTTCTTGACATCTCTCTTCCTGGCAGATCTGTATCCCGTTCCTCCTGGCGCTTCAATTCCTTGCTACTTTCTGACCCTAACTTTATCACAACAATTAGGAGCCGCATCGATCTTTTTATTTCCACCAATGTTAACCCAGATGTTTCTGCAGCAACAATCTGGGAGACATGCAAAGCCTACTTGCGAGGGGAAGTAATATCCTATTCCGCCTACCAGAAAAACGTTACCGCTGCCCAGAGTATCAGCCTCTCCAATGAAATATCAGAACTGCAGTCCAAGTGTGTAAATTCACCTGACGCAGATCTTTTTAAAGACTTCACTCACTGTTGAAAACACGTCATAAATATGTTGAGTTTGGAGATAAACCTAGTAAACCGCTAGCTCACCAAATCCGACAATCGTCTTCGTCACAGAATATTACCCAGATTAATACTACTGATGGAACAACTATCAACCCGCATATAATCAACAATCAATTCAGGGATTTTTATGCCACATTATACTCTTCGGCAAGTTTAAATGATGAGACGCAGTACGAACACTTTTTAACTCTTTAGATCTTCCCTCCATTGACCCTGAAGCATCATCTAGGCTGGATGGACCCTTCACTATTGCTGACCTTAGAAATTCTTATTCTGATGCAGAATGGAAAATGCCCTGGTCCTGATGGCTTTCCTGCCGAATTTTTAAAAGCCTTTGCAGGCCAAATATCCCCACTTTTACTAAACATATTTAATGAATGCGTGCCCATACGGGATGGCGTACTCCCCTCTACATTACACCAGGCCAATATCTCTCTAATATTAAAAAAAGGACCCCCTCAGACCCCCTCAGTTGCAGTAACTATCGCCCTATCTCTTTGCTATGTGCAGATGTCAAGCTGTTGGCCAAAATGCTGGCTAAACGTCTGGAATCTGTCCTACCAACTATTATTTCCCCAGACCGAACAGGATTTGTTAAAGACAGACATTCTTTTCACAACATCAGGCGCTAATTTGATATTTTATACACACCTACACACTCTGACACCCCTGAGCTGCTTATTTCATTGGATGCGGAGAAGGCATTTGACCGTGTAGAGTGGTCTTACCTGTTATATGCATTGAGGCGTTTTGGTTTTGGGTATACATTCATTTCATGGGTAAAGCTTCTGCATACATCCCCCCATGCTCGCGTTCGCTCAAATAATGACTACTCAGATTACTTTCCCCTCGAACGTGACACTCGCCAGGGCTGCCCACTCTCTCCTCTATTGTTCGCCATCGCCATTGAACCACTGGCTGCGGCCCTCAGGTCCAGCCAGGTGTCAGGTATCTCAAGGGGTGGTATTGTTCATAAAGTGTCGCTGTATGCCGATGACCTCTTGCTCTTTATCTCTAATCCAGACAGGTCCATCCCCCTAGTACTAAAATTATTGACAGAGTTTGGGCAAATTTCAGGTTATAAACTAAATTATCACAAAAGTGAATTAATGCCAAACAATGCTGCAGCCATAAACTATCCCCTATTTAAGTTACCATTTAAGACATCACTGGATAATTTGAAATACTTGGGTATCTATGTAACTAAAAACTACTCAGACTTATTTCAATATAATTTCTCCCCTTTGCTGGCCAGGCTAACCCAGGACTTCCAGTGATGGTCTCTTTTGCCTTTATCTCTTGCTGGGCGGATAAACGGTGTTAAAATGAATGTGCTCCCTAAACTTTTATATCTCTTTCAGTGCATACCTATTTTCGTTCCCAAACATTTTTTTAACTCACTTGACAGGACAATCTCTCAATTCATATGGAACAAAAAGGCCCCTAGAATAAAGAAAGACACCCTTCAAAAACCCAAGGAGTTGGGGGGGTCTAGCTCTCCCTAACTTTTTACTTTACTACTGGGCAGCAAACATCAGAGTCTTGTTGTACTGTTGCCATGGTTGCAGATTGAGGAAGATTCATGAGGTTCTTCCTCTTTAATGTCCCGTTTGTGCTTCCCCACGACTGTATCGCCATCTGCACTCAAAGAGCATGATTGTTAAAAATTGCCTCAGGATCTGGACTCAATTTAAACAGCACTTTGCACAGCAGACTATACCTGCCTTGACCCCTGTATACTCTAATCCCCTATTTACTCCCTCTGTGATTGACAAAGCTTTCCTAACTTGGAGAGACCAAGGGGTTGTGTCCATAGACCAGCCCTACATTGATGGTACTTTCGCTTCATTTGGACAGTTAACTCAGGCATTCAAACTGCCGGCAACTCATTTCTTTAGATATTTGCAAATGAGAGATTTTGTTCGCAGTCACCTCCCTGGCTTCCCTGCCATTCCTCCCCACACTTATAGACACTATCCTCAAAACTAATCTTACCTCACCTTACCTTACACTATTTCAACACTCTATAACACTCTTCTCACTCATCAGTCCTCGTCGTCCGATGTTCTACACGGTGCATGGTCGTCAGATTTTAATATAGAGATAGGGCCTGCGGTCTGGGATCATGCCCTGAAGTGGGTTCACTCATCTTCTATTTGTGCTTGTCATGGTGTTTTACAATGCAAAGTTGTTCAGAGTCCATTGGTCGAAAAGTAAGCTAGCCCGTATATATCCTGGCACTGATTCAAGCTGTGACAAATGCCACCTGGGACCTGCCAGTCTCGGTCACATGTTCTGGGCTTGTCCCGCCCTCGAGTCGTTCTTGGATGGTGTTTTTGACTCTCTTTCGGCCATTGCTTCTGCCAACATTCGCCCCTCACCTTTAGTTGCCCTGTTTGGTATCCTACCAATGGGTCACTCGCTACCGTCTTACTTTTGTGAGCTTGTGGCTTCTCTCACGCTGTTAGCAAGACGCATTATATTGTTACACTGGAAGAACCCCCGCGCTCCCTCTCACTCCCAGTGGATAAGGGATGCACTCTATTTTATGAAGCTGGAAAAAATCAAATACTCCCTTCATGGTTCCATTGCAAAATTTTCTAAAATCTGGGAGCCCTTTCTAGATCACATCAGGTCTCTCCAACTAGATGGTTTACCTTTAGATTAAGCAGCCGCGCCGACGTCCTGCACCCCTTGCCTAAGTCTACTTTCCTCATATTGGAAGCATGTAGCACAGCAGCACTTTGATTTGAATTCAGTTTTTTGTTGTTGTTGTTTTTTGTTTGTCTTATTTCGTTGTTGTTGTAGGTCTTTTTATATTCTCACCTTTGTTAGTAGTGCCTCACTCAGCAAAAATGAATTCCTGTATCTCTTTCTCTTCATATTTGAGGACTGTTTTCATGTTTGTATATTGAAAATGACACAAATAAATCATATATATATTTTAAAAAAAAGTCAGTGTATTGTAGTCTCCCCCTGAATTTCCTGGCTGCATCGTCCACTGTGTCTGCACCTGAGTGGTGTATATTGTATGAACAGCTGATTCTGTTACTGAAAATACTCTGCTGTCAGAGGAGGGAGGAGTGGCTGGGACAAAGGGCCTCTCAAACAGGCAGCTGATTCTGAGGCCTGTCTAGTCACAGTCTCTTTGTTAGGGAAAAAAGGGAATGCAAACTATGTTCTACCTCGTAATCTTTCTGCAGCTCCAGGGCTTTGCTGATCCACTTCAGACGTTTTTTGTCAGACAGCTGAGACCACTGTCGGCGTAGTGCCTCCTTCAGTTCCTTCTGGCTAACCTAAGTGAATAAGACATTCATAACAAACGTAAGATAAATATCTGCCAAAAAAAGAAGAGCTTTGACTATTTTTGTTGTATCTTGTTAATTGTTAGAGAAAAGAGCCTGGTCAAAGGAAGGCAAGTTTGTCACATCTACAGTAATAAACAATCAGTTACAAATCAGTTACAAATACTATGTGTCATTACACCCTCTGACATCTGTGTAGGACGGGGTGGGGGGAGAGGACTGTTAGGGGGAAATATGGGGAAATATCTAGAGAAATATGTGATGCAAATCATTCAAATTCCTCAAATGTGGTCAGACTTACATCTGGGTGAAGCTTCATGTAGGTCTTCTTTTCGTGGTTGTACCACAGCTGCTGAGGAGTTTTGGGCTTCTCAGGGAGGTCAGACTTCTTTCTCTCCTCTATCAGCTCTGGGTGGTCCTCCCTGGAATAACGCAAAAGTAATGTTGCATACAGCCCAAAAGAAAATGCCCTGGTATGTCTCCAACAGTGTAGATAATTTGGTTAAATTGGTGCTTACTTAAACCGTGCCATGTTCTTCTCAAAGGACTCCTTCTCCCTCTGGAACTCTTGGATGTATTTGAGCTGAAGAGAAGAAAAGAGCATATTAAGATTTTACATTTATTGTTTGTGAACCAAACTAAGCACGTTTTTCCTCTTCTGCATAGCGCAATGTTGTACCTTCTTCTTCTCTGGGAGTTCTTTGTACTTCTTGGATAATATCTTAGTGAGATCAAGATTACTCATCTCTGGGTGGATCTTGGCATATTTTGCCCGTTTCTCCATAAAGAAACGAAAGTAGGGAGTTAAAGGCTTCTTTGGGAAGTCTGGATGTGTCTGAAAATAGAAGAAAGGGTTAATGTGTTGCTGCTGATATTGTGCCTTATGCTGAGAAAGTTACTTATAAGCTGTTCAATGCAGTTCATAATGAAATGATCAAGAAAAATAACTTAGATGCATGCGAGACATCTTTTGTACATGCATATTACAGTTGTTAGGGTTTTGTCTTGAGAAACATGCCTTTAATTTTTTTCCTTTGTATGGATTCTTCACAAATTCAATGGCATCCACAATAAGTTCGGTCATAGTTCTATATTTGCGCACCTAGAATTAAAGAAAAACAGAATGTAAGTACTTCCAAATAGGTGGAGAGAGAAGAGGAACCATATGTTTCTGTCCATGACTAATTAACATTAAGTACTGTATATCAGATCCAACTACTGCCACAAGATCTTTCCTAACATTTTACTGCAACTGGAGACATTCCATTACAAACAATTATTAAACAACCCCATTTGGTAGGCTACCAAAGTATCAGGCAACAAAGTACTTATTGTCCACTGACACTTCAAAGTTGCTCCATGGACATACCTCACAGGAGAGCTTCTGCCACTTCTGCTTGCACAGATCTCCTGAGAAAGAGCCAAAGGCCACTTTCTCCCAGTCAAAGTGAGACTCCGTGGTCTTGTACTTCATGGAGTCACTATCAGCCAGTAGGCTGCGGATTCTCTCCAGCAATGTCAGACAGTCTTCCTTCCTCCACAGATCATCTACAGACAAATGCAGGGACAAACTTGATACAGAAGCACAAACTTAGTCTTGATTAAATCAGATAAGCACGTAGCATAACTGTTTATATGTTGCAGCCTTGAGCTTAATGGTATTGAACAAGCAATGGGTCACCTGACTCTGACTTGATTCGTCCAGTCTTGGTGGCAGAGACACTTGTACTGCCATTCATGATGGAGACTCTGTGGGCAGTTCCAAATGGATACAGCCCTATAACATCCAAAAACACAAACAACAATCAGATCAGTAACGTTCAGCCCTTCTAGACCTTTACAGTCGTTGGCAGACAGTTCAAGAAGAATCTGTATTATGTTGCAAATGAACCTGATAAAAGTGTACCTTCCCCACATAAACTGCATCTCACATAACCAAAGACATTACAAAATCGTATGTTGCATAGCGGGTGTTCACTAACTGGAAAGGTAACAGATAACTTCTGACGTTCCGACTTGACACAAAATTGCCATTTAGGACAATTCAGGACCAGACCCAGCCTTGACTCCGCCTATGCATCCTCTCCCAATGAGGAGACGCATCACTGCGATGTGATCGGCCGCTGAAACAAAACGCGATACGGCTAAAAGCAGATGAATAATAGGAAGAACCATCGTTTTGTCCTCTATTCTTCCCCCGATCGATAATAATAATGTAGTAATAATAATAATAACGTTACTTAATGGTTGTAAGAGGAGGCTGCTGCCAACGACAACCAAGCGGTGCTGACCCAGCCACGCCACACCACCGGGGGTGTCTACATTCTGCCGGGGCTGGTGACAGGGTGAGGGCTATTTAAATCTTAACCTTGAAATACTCCTGTAGGAGATGGTTAGTTGTAATTTGGGTAGAGAGCGACGTTTTATAACATTTCAAAGGCACAGATTGTGTGTCTCAGTAACGTGTCGACGTTACCGCCGTACCTGTGAATGCTTGAACAATGCTTGTGGGCCGACATAACTGCTGTATTCTCGGCAATAGTAACGTTAACTTTCTACAGTTATTTTCGCGGCTAAAATACACCAAATGTCAATCTTGTTTAAAGCAAATAATGTATAACATAACTTGGAAAACTGGTAATGCTGTAGATACGGTACTACATGACGTTACATACAGTTGGGTTTAATGTTGTTTGGTGGTACCTTTTGAAGTTACTCAATGCACACACATGCTACAAGGATGGATTTTTTAACCTAGTGATTGATGGCTAACTTGATACGTTGAAAGATGGGAAATGTGGTGATGCACTGGCATAACACATACCGTTAGCCGTCACATAGCTTGGATATTAACGTTTACGTTAAGCGGTTTTAAATTTCAAAGCTGTCCCCAGCATGTAACTTAGAAAGTTCTTGCCCATGGGTCCGAAGTGAAATTGAGGCTGAACTGGCCTCAACGTCCGCTCAGCCGTCCAAGCTAAGTAGGCATGCTCTCTGACCTACATTCCGATTAAGGCTAACTAGGCTACATTGTGCGATTGCTCCTCTGACATTTAGCTAACTTGTAATAATTTAACGTTTGATATACTTTTGGTAGAATTGAAAATCCCCCTCTCATCTAAAAGTTGCAATTTAGGTTATACGCATTTTAAAGTTCTCCTGTCTAGAAAACCTTGTCCTGTCTAGAGCATTTTGGCATGTTAGGCTATGCTAAATTAGCAACCTAATGTTAGCTAGCTTAGGTAAATAAGCAATATCACCTCGAGCGTCGTACAGAATAAACTTAAAAATGTACGCACTATACCATTAACTTGTGCAGGACAAAGTGTTCACGTCTTCGTAGGCAGGTGTGATCCGAGGTGAATTGTGCTGGTTAGCCAGCAAACGTAGCTAGACACAGAGTTAGCCTAGAGTGACAGATCTTTCTAGCGCGAGCCAGCACGAACACGGGCGGAGCAGTTTCCAAAAGGTAGCCTACGTAACGCTACTTATCCGCCCGCCACCCCCAAGCGGTGACGCCGCTGTGCAACCGTGCGAGGCGCCGCTTTTCCCGGTTAAAGTGTCATCCCCGACCGCTCTCAAGGTCGTCTTCATTTAAAACCTCACTGAACAAAATGACAATATGCGAAACACTTAGAAGGAAATGTTTACGTTAATTGTCATGCATGCAACAAATAAAAAAAAAGTAACGTCAGCTTAACGTTTTAACAAGCAAAGGTAACTTAATGACAGGAAGTGTTTGAAAATTAATTTATGACATTGTGCATAATTAAGGATTCTTGATGTGTTTCTGTTGTTGATCCATGCCTGTGGTTGACAGTAGTGTTGAGGCACGGTGGTGTTTCAAGTTATCGATACACCGACTGTTGTCTGCTTGCATACCCCGTAATGGCGCCCTCATTCCGGCAGGAGTCAGCACGCAGTTTCCGCTGGCACGAAAGCTATAGGCAGATGCCTCGGCAGGGTAACATGGTCGCAGTTCTCAAGCTCGAAATATTGAAAGGTTGTCGTTTATCTGATTTAAATTTTAATTATCTGTGAGACTAATCTCATAGATTTTTGAAGCACGTGAATTTCATGAAAATGATTTGTACTGTGATGGAAATAGCCTAAAATGAATGCTATTTAGACGACAACGAAATATTCACGGAAGCAGACGGTGTAGTTTTATGTTTAATCTACAGAAAATATGGAATGATTTAACCCTTGTTACAGCGACTGAAAATATAAAAATAGCGATGAGAGCGGTACCCGCTGTCTCTGCCTTCCCTCGCCCCAAAGCTCTCACTGCAGAGCCGCCATGAATGTTACAAAGACTCGGGGACGAACGGTAGGAAAATAGCTTGGAACGTCGACAAAAATATCCAGACTACTCACCTTTTTCGATACTTCAAAAGAGTCAGCTTTTCAAAACTATGATATAATCGAGTTGTTTGTTTTGGTGATGTTTAAGTTCCTTTTTTTCAACGGTAAACCCCGGGGAGTCAGGTCGAAACAGATCCGACAAAAGGAGCGTCTGGTTCGGTATGAAACTCCGCCCAGCGCCGCAGGGGGAGGAACTCCGAAGGAAAACATGCGAGAAAAATTGAGACAAAGAAACCGTATGAAACTTCATAGAAAGTGCGGCCGTTATTAATAAGGTCTGTTTATAATCGTAACTAATGAGCCTATTTAAAATATAGCCTACTGTTTTAGGGTTATTTGCATGGATTTCGCAACACAGCCCATCAGCGTAGGCCTACCTAAAGTTTGTCTTAGCCTACTATTGAATTCGCTACCAATGCACATTTGTATGAAAACACTTAAAAAGTAGATGCAATTTGTTTGTTTTCTAATATTCTGTCGGTCGCAGACTCCCGCATGAGCAGGGATTCCCAGCCAACACCGAAACCAAACACGCTTTTGGAGCGTGCATCCTTCTACGCAACCAGCTTGTTGAAATATGACGAGCATTCGTGTTTCAATGAACCTTAGACTACCTGCTATGACTAATTTTTATTACATTACATTTTATAGAAAACCATGTAGCCTAGGATATTTTGATAGCGTAGCTTGTAGCGTAAAATATGCAATGCACACGTCGGATTGCTACTGTAGGCTATCTGCCACGTTCCCGTTGACGAATTGTGACACTGTGTTGGAAATAGGCCTAGGCCTATGGTCTCGTAGAGTGAGGATTTTAAAGAATGTTCAAAAACCTAGAGCCAGCGTGAAGTGAGAGTTATGTCAAAATATGTAGTAGTGTGAGATGGAATTGAATAGGCTACAAACGTCACGTTGCCGTAGGTTTATTTTTGGGAAACGGACCAATAGGACAGAGAAAGGAGGAGTCGCGCAGCCTCCTGACAATACCATACTGCCTTCACGCCGACCGTAAACTGTCCGAAAAAAAGTGTGTCCATGACATCAGCTTGGAAAACAAATAAATAGGCTACGTTGTAAGAATTGCTTACTATGGTTGAGCAGAAGGGAAATGTCTCCGGCGACTGTTTCTATCTCTTAATTTAGTGATCCATTACCTTGCCTATTTGTAATGAGAGTGAGATTCGCCTCTTGTATCAGGGATGGACAGGATGAGTACAGAAACCTGGTCTATGACTGTGCAATGTGCAATGGTGCAGGCTCAACCATCTTCAGTTGAATGCAACAAAGACCAAGGAGATGGTGGTGGATTTCAGGAGCTCTAAGCCACCTGCCAGTCTCCATTGAAGGGGTCAATGTGGAGGTGGTCAGCACATAAGTACCTGGGGATACACATGGACAATAAACTGGACTGGTCGGCCAACACAGATGCACAGTCAGCTTTACTTCCTGAGGAGGCTTTTGTCATTCAATGTCTGCAGTAAGCTCTTCTGGATGTTTTACCAGTTTGTCTTTGCCAGTATCCTCTTTTGTGCTGTGGTGTGCTGGGGAGGCAGCATTAAGAAGAGGGACGCTGGGCAAATGAACAGGCTGGTAAGGAAAGCTGGCTCTGTTGTTGGCATTGAGCTGGAGTCACTTACAACAACTGCAGAGAAACGGACCGTGAGCAGGATGCTGGCGATCATGAACAATGACCGCCATCCCCTACACAGCACTCTCAATAAACAGAGGAGAATGTCCACTGGCAGACTTATGTCACTGTCATGCTCAACAGACAGGTTGATGAAGTCCTTTGTCCCCAGGGCTGTCCATCTTTTCAATGCTACAAGGGGAGGAGAGAATTGGACTTTTCAGCATGAGCCTGTCTCTCTCAGCCCTACCATCATATCACTTTGTCTGCTGTCCACCTGACTGTTTTACAGGCTTAGCCCTTCTACACAATCTGGACTGTAGATAGATAGATAGATACTTTATTGATCCCCAAGGGGAAATTCAATTCATGTGGTCACATCTACACCGTATAAGTTATTCCCTGTGATATTGTTCTTAAAGTATATATTTTTTCTTGTTTGTTAAGCAACTCTATTATGTTTACATTCTTGTCTTTTCATAGTTAATATTTAATAACAAGCAACGTTATTGCACTGTTCAGTCCCTACACTGTTCACTTTTGCATTACCAGCATTGCACACACTCTACCATAGCACCTTATCATGGTCAATGCATCACATGGTCAGTCCATACCAGACCTTTGTAATTACTTCACATGCTCTTTAATTTTTTACATTTCTGTGAGTGATTTTTATGTAGGCCTATGTGATATGTGTCATTTTTCCTCTACCGGAGGTCCGAATTTCCGAATATCCAATGTGGCATGAAGGCAGCATAGGTTAAGCAAAAATTCCCCTTGTCCATAAACATACAAAGGATGTGTCACAGGTTAACTCGACAAAGAGGCTTTATGGTTATGACACATTTTGCCTGTAGCCTAACAACTAGATGTCATGTGAATTGCATGCATCATACCTAAAATCTGATTGACTAGACTGCACAACGGTTCAAATGTTTTCCAACTTAGGCCATCTTACAAGTACTTCCCTCTAGTGGACACTTTGTTCGTCTGCAGTTTACGTTGGCGCAAGTCAAGATCCAGTCATATCATCATCATTGCCAGATATCGATATGAATCCAGCCAGACAGTGCAAGAACAAAAGACCAAGCAGTTGTGCCATGTGGTATGTATTTCATTTTAATATAAATGAAAAGGTCATGATAGACATTCATTAGTACCCATATTTAATACCAATGACAGTTCAATGCTCAGATGTGTTAGTCACCTATGTGCTGCACTGATATACAAATAAGCAGACTACGGTGTCATGACACCACTAGTTACATCACAATAAATCCACATAATAAATGTTTCAGCCCACATTGCAGCAGAAAAAGAGACAGATTTTTTTATTGTTTCATACATGTATTGATGCATACAAAAATATTTCAGCTTAAGGCCTTGATATAAAGAAAATTATATCATTGAACAACTCATAATGAAATTGTAAATGATTGTCTTGTTAAAAGAGCTGGAATGTAGGTCTAGTTTTTGACTCAACATTACTTCAAAACTGACACCTAATAAAAGAAATGTTCTCATTTGGACATCCTAAAATAGTTCTCTCTCACATTCGCATCCCTGCATTAGTTCTTACCATTACTTAATGCATAGCATGAATAAAAACATGTGTAGCTCACATTGTACATTGTAAAATTTCAGCTTTATTACATTATATTTTGACAAATTCAGGGTGCCTGCATCTCTGAACTGAAACCTGAAGTTTCAGCAACACTAAAAGGTGATGTGTCTAGCTAATTTCATCAGAATAATGAATAAGGCAAGTCAGTTTTTACAGTGCAATTTCTTATGGTTGCTGTAAGTGACAAAGTAGAGCTGTCCTTCCTTCTAACAAGGTTTCCATTGATAAGGAGTGTGTTCTGACTTGTGCCCATAGGCTGTTACAATAAGAGGTTGAGTATAATTTAGCCTTGCCTGACTGACAGTTTCAGCACACCAGGTCTGGCTTACCTGGAGCACTAGTTGTCATTTCTATGTTTTGTCATATACAGAGCAAGAAATGTGCACAGTCCTTGTTGCATAGGACAGGGTGATTAGCAGCTATCCACCTGTAATGGCTACTCAACATTTTATTATGTGTGTAAAAATGTTTTACCAATGCTTAACATTATAGCATATGCTATACTAGTCAAAGCTACAATAAATGTTTTGTTTGTTTGTCTGGAATGTGCTAAACTACATTATCTTGATGTAGAGACATACCGCCAAAGGCTGTAGTCTCGGCCCATTTGACAGCCTTTGCAGCTTTATAGAGATATTCCCTTCTGAAGATTCTCATCAAGCTACGACAAATAAACAAATCCAATGGGAAGACCATCTCAATTTCAAGGACTGGGCATCTGGAATGCCAGTCAAAAACAGGTTAAGGAAAAGGTCTGTAGCACACACACATACACACAAACAATCCTGTTACTACTTGATAACTGTGTGACAGCTGGTCACTGATGAATGTGAATAATGAACTAGGCAACATTCTGAAGTTCAACACATTTTTTAGGTCATGATTTCTTGTTTTCCCCACTGTTCCCACGTCTCTTGAAAATAATTTTATTTCCTCTGTAGCCCATTGCATCACTGACTGTACTTTGTATTTCAACAAAAAATAAAATCTATGTTCTAAACACCAGGGAATAATGCATCATTGTTTTAGTGAATTACAAACAAGCACTTTGCACTTAACCATTGAGACACTTTCTAGTCGTCATCCAGTCATACCCACCCTCACCTCTCATTCATTTGTAAAGTTAACACTCATTCAGACCCATGTTGCAGTGGCACTGCCTCCATCATTGGAGCGTAAGCTGTAGGAGACTTGGCCTGACTTGTAACCGACTTATGATATCTAAAGGCAGTGTCTCTACATTCTATTGTATGATAAAAATATACATTGCTACATATTTATTCATTTCATATGTATGAAATAAGCACAGAGAGCTGTGCTGTAAGCAATAATTGTGTGGTGTGTGTGTGTGAACAAGGGATTATTTTTGCACTTGGCAAGGTGAAAAGGTGTCTTTGGTATCCAAGTTTACAGAATTACTATAGGGATAAAACACCACATGTTCATTTGTAGTGTGTGATGTGTGATAACAGTGTGATGTGTTGTTTCTATGAAAGGTCAGTGGCTTAGTAGACTGGCGATTTAAAGCAAAATGTCTGCACAGTGTTTAACTTGTTTGATAGAAAGCACTGTGAAGGTTAACTTGGGATCACAGAACGATGCTTTGGTACTTGTTCATCTAAATGTACACAAGAACATAAAATCACTCCAAGAATATAGTGTAATAACTGTTTAAGGAAGTTATGTTATAAGCTTTTCCCATGATATGGTTAACTTCCTCTACTATACAAAATGTTGAGATGCATATCTCCAATGGTATTTATATTATTGAATAAAGTGTAAAGCGTGACTGACCCCTATGTTTAAAGTGCGTCCTTTTAAGTCATGACCTTGAAATGTGGTCAGACCCTTTGTGATTTTGTTTGTACTTATCACTCCAGTCCTGACATACAGTGTTAAACACTAAAAAGTGTACATTGTCTTAATACCTATAAATTCAGACTTGAACAATTCCACATAAACCCTCCATAAGAAAAGAAGAACATCAACCAACGTACACCAGTCACAATGTTAGAAATATCCATCTAGGCTTTTGACTGATTTCTCTAAAGCAAATCAAAAGACTTCAAGTGTTCCAATAACACAGTGAAAATGTCTGCATGTGAAGTGGGTTTACTTGCTCCATTGTAATGATGGACCCTTCCAGTGGGTTTGGCATCAGTGAATTGGTGTGTGGTAGCTTTGTGAGACCAGAGGAGTGTGAGATCCATCACACAGGCATGTGCATCTCCGTATACTCGTCCTGCCCCTCCTTCTCATCAAATGTGGGCTCAGCCTCCTCTGCATCCAGCTGCAACCAAAACAAGACAAGTGGTTAGCCTACATGGGGCTCACAAAGGCTTTGTTAGAGACTAACATGGTCTCATTAAAGTGTTTGAATGTGTGTATGTTTACAAGGGTGTACATTGAGCCCAGCTAAACTTGCTTTTATCTTTTCACTCCTACTTTCTATGTGCTGCTCAAATAGGAGTCTCCACATTGTTATATGGTTTTGGTATTGAGATGCTTTTATCTAAAGTAACTTAAAACATTAGAATGACAATAGCAGTACATTTTACAAAGTTACAAAAGTATAAATGAATTGTACATTATCTAATGTACTGTTCTGTCAAAGCACACTAAAGTTGACTAAACTCCATTCCTCTTGTTCTGACTAACACAGAAATAGTCCCCGGAGTGACTCACACACTGCATCTCCCGCGAGGTAAAGATCCATGGTAAGAGGAACATCTTCACTGGCACAGTGAGGATCAGGACAAAGGGGAAGGCGAGGGAGGCGGAAGTCGACATGACCGCCCACAGCGAGGCTAGACACACTATCTGGATCCCAGTGAACAGATGCATGCGCAGGGTTCTCACCTGAGGTACAGAAAAATATGGCATTTTGGTAATGTAGTCTCTTTCATAAATCAGTAATTTCAGTAATCTAATTTAACACACTAATAACCCAACATGGAAGTTGTTTGAGTAATTGGTCTGCTCTCATAAGTTCAGCTGAGGGTTGCTGACCTTGCGTACGTATGTGTGGTCGGGGTGGTACTTTGGGGGCATCAACAGCAGAAGCATCCGTTCTGTCAGCTGGATGCCATTGAGTGACATCACACCCATGTACAGGAAGATCCCAAACAGCACAGCTATGGGGATCTGGCGCAAGACTTCTCCAATGACGATGGAAAGACCTAGAAATAGGACGTGGAGGTGAGTGAAATACCAGGGGAGAGATTTTCTTAATCACTTGACCAAAAATATATCACAAACATTTAAAGTCATGGTTTTCGACCATGGTTTTGACAATCAATAAAAAGTTAATTACAGACAAAGACAAACATCAATGATGCTTTGGGGAAAAGGTAATGGTGTTACAGTAGCACTACCGTATTGGAATAGTGACGTAGCTTCACGCTACCTATAGGCTGAATTCGGACCCTAGATCTTTAAGCAAATATAAAGCAGCTGTCTAGTGACTTAAGTTTTGCTGCTGTTCCAGAATTAGAAAATCTAAGGTGACAGGTGGTTATCTGGGTCAAACTAACCAGGACCGGCCATTACAGGCATCTCAACTGGTGTTCTTTGACCACATGGAACAAACGGTCTTACCTACAAAAACAGCCACCAGGAATCCTGTCACTCGCTGTTCCTTCACTTCCTGTATGCGTGGCTTGTCGCCGGGGGCAACGGCCTTGCTCATGACTGTGAGAGCGCTGGCATGGGTGACAGAGCGCACAGTGGCTGCAGCCAACCACGGCAGCCCAAACAGCGACAGCACTCCACCCAGAGCCACGATGATCAGCAGATCCAGGTGAAATCCAGAGCCCTTTACCAACATCCGCTCCTTTTTACAGACTATCAAACTGGATGAGAAAAAGATGGCCAACACAGATGAGAACAGAGGGTAAATTATTTCAGAGGAGTAATATTAGCAGATGAAGCAATGGGAAGATGAGAGGGACAAAGTCGATGATACTGTCGGCCTCAGGAAATGTATTTCTCATGAGATCGTATGTATTCTGTACATTTAATCTGCAAGGTAAGACTCTGAGAGGGTTTGGTTGGTGGGAACTCACGTGGTAATTTGCGTCTCCATGAAGATGAGGATGAAGACGAGCACAGCAGGTAGAAGGCTGGCTGCCATCATCCAGATGGGGAACTGGCCATCGGAACCAAGGGGGTGGATCACCCAGCCACGCTTCTCTGGGCTCGTCACAGAGAACCCACTGGGCACGCTCAGCTTCTGCAAAACCATCAAACAGGCCAGCGGTCATCCATCTTGAGCTATGCATGTGTTTAGATGTTTGAACTGAACTGTGTGCCATGCACTTGTGGCCTGAATCACTCACCTGTGTGTGGGCATCATCTATGCTGTTGTCTACAAGGACCATGATGAGGATGGATATGGGAACTCCAAAATCTCCGATGATTCTGCGGAGCTGAACCATAGTTCTGGTCAGAAAGAGCTAGCACAGAACATCTACAGTGTTACCAGAAGAATTATAAGGGCTATACTTACGCTCCCAGGAAAGAAGGCACTGTTCTTAAACTTGCGCAAGTAGAAGGCGATGAAGAAAGTGCCTGACATAAGGACCAGAGACAGAAGTGCTGTGTTCGGCTCCCCCGGTGTCTTCCCAGGGCTGGATATAAGGCTGCTGATGCTACTGTTGAGGGATGTTGCATTTGTATTCTCCACTGTGCTGTTGTCAGTGTAACAGCGTTTTAGGGGGTGATCTTGGAAAATCTGTGAAGTGAATAAAACATAAGATCTCTCACTGATAAAAGAAAGTTTTATGAGGATGAGCTCTCAGTTAGGGTTGGGATTTCTTGCCTTGATTAGCTTTGAGAAGGTCTCGTAGATGAAGATGAGGGAGATGAGGAAGGCGAATATCTCCTGGGTGAAGCGGGACACAAAGCGCACCAGGAAACTGCCCTCGAAGGCCACCATTAGAACCACGATGATTATGAGCCAGAACCCAATCCAAACTCTCCCTGTGAGGTACTCCATGTCATTTGCCTTACAGAACTAGAGGGTAATGTCAAGAGGGAGAGATTTGCAGTGAAGATGCCGGCCAAACAGGGATTTTGTTTATCAGTAGAGTAGATGAGACAAAATTGTTACAGCGATGGTATTTGGCAGATACTAAACAGCATATTTGGAAAACAAATTCAACCTTTGCCAGAACGATGATGAAATAAAATAGCCAATCGTTCTAACAAAGCTGCCGGGTGAAATTGTATATATCAGTTATAATGGTAGGCATGTTTCTAAGTCTTAAACAAAAACAAAAACAAATCGACAGAGCCACGTCTGTGGCAGCATGACTCACAGAGCAGAAGGCCTCCTCAAAGACCAGCAAAGGGCCAGAGAACCCGACCACCAGGAGGGGCTGGGCACCCAGCAGAGAGAAGAGCACCCCATGCACTGCTGTGGCAATAATGAGCTCGGAAACACCGATCAGACCTTCTGTCTTCTCACCTAGGGTTAGTAAGTAAATGAGCCTTGAGATGAGATCAAGACAGTGTGGGAATCCATATTTCCTGCTCTTTGACACCCTGCTCTGTTGATGTGTCCCACAGTCCTAATTAGCTCCTGTTTGAAAGTCAAATCATAACCATATGAATAAGATGCATAATCTTAATTAAAGCACAGAAAAAAACTTTGCAGTATTTACAGAGGTTTCATGTGTGCCTTGATTGGTTATACCGTGTGGAATAAAACCTTAGTTAAATTCCTTGACCTTGCCCTTTGCTTTTTTATCTGCACCATTTGGTATTAAGCCACTACGGGCCACTGTCCAGAGGTAAGTCACAGTTGTTGGGGAAATGCTTTTGTCATGGAGCATCTCAGCAGGAGGAGACGGGAGTGCAGGAGGAAACTCATTTGAACAACACAAGAAGAAGTGACAGTGCAAAGTGCCAGAGAGGACTCATCCGATCTCTACACTCTTCTACAGTGCCTCTCAGCGTCCTCTGAGCCTCACCTAGAAGGCCTCCAAAAGTAATGGCGGGAGACAGCGCAGCAAAGTAGATGAAGATGACCGCAGCCATACACTGGGGATTGAGGGCGTCTTTGAAGTCGCTGATGTACTTCGGGTAGCGGCGTTGCACATCACGGACCACTCCCCCAAACAGAAGGCCTGTCCGCTGCAAAGGGTCATCCCCCGGTTTAAAAGGTGGAAGCAGAGCTGGGAGAGGATACAAAGGAATATGGTGGATTTAAAAAAAGACATGAACGGAAACCCATTTCTAACCTATATAATGTGCTATCTAGCATGTAGCAAACAAACACTCTACATGTTAAACACAAATGGGAAAGGGAGCTAGAAATAGAAATTAGTGAGGAGAGTTGGGGCAATATTTCCTTGCAAATACATAGAGTTACCAATGCTGGCACATGGCGAGAGTTCCAATGGAAAGTAGTCAACAGATGTTTTAGAACCCCCCATATACTGTCTAAAATGGATCCCAGCCGAACAGGTGCATGTTGGAGGAACTGTGGGGAAGAGTCAGCAGATCACTCCCATATATTTTGGAAATGCCCTGTCTTAAATAACTTTTGGAGGGAGATATTTGATTTCCTTGATAATATATTTGGCCTTCAGCTGCCTAGGAAACCAGTGTTGGCCATTCTTGGGGATGTTCCAGATGCAGGGATGAATGGCAAGACAAAATAATTATTACATATCGTTCTTGTAGCAGGAAAACAATAACACTTAGTTGGCTTAAAACAGACCCCCCAAAATGTGAGACATGGAAGTCAGTAGTTTACACAATGGAAAATATAATTTATAAATTGAGATTACAAGAAGCACAGTTTCTGGAACGATGGACACCATGGTTGGAACTGATGAAGGAGGATGGGACTTATTTGGGAAACTTTTAATTGTCAGGAATATTGTCAGATGTCATGCTGTGCAAAGATGGTATATAATGGTAAATGTAGCAACTGGACTCAATGTTTCTGGACTAACCTTGTACATTATTTGTGGTGTGTGCATTTTTAGTTATTTATTTACTTATTTGTCTTTGGTGTGTGAGATATTCTTTTCTTTGTTTTTTTTTCCTCTTTTTGTTTTTTTCTTTCCTTTTTGTTTAATATTGGGTTACCAGATGTGGTAAACAACTTTGGATTTGAAAACGAAAATGTCATATTGATGTATATGAATGTGTAATTTTACCCAATAAACATAAAGTAAAAAAAAAAAAAAAAGACATGAACTCTTGTAGAGTAGATTTTTTGTAGTTGTTTGGTTGGTATGCAGTATGCAGTAATATCCTTATCCTGTGGCCTGAGTTTGCATGATAATCTGAGTGCAACAGCATATGCATGAGTATTAACTTCAGCATCTGTTGTGTGTGTGTGTGTGTTACCCTTATCAATTGGACTCTTGAGTTCTTTGGCAAGCAGTTTGCCCTCCTGTTCCTGCCGCTTGCGGAGCATCTCCCTCTGGAAGCGCGCCACCGATCGCAGCAGCTCCTCGCCGCCCACCTCTGAGGGCGGCAGCACAATGCTGCAGTCCAGGAAGCTGTTGATGGCCGTCAGCAGGTCCTGTCGCTCGTCTGCCAAGTAGGCCGCCTCATGGAAGTGCTACAGAGAAGAATTACGGACCAAAACAGAGTGTGCAGTTGTGAGGAGACCGCACTCATCTCACTCTTGGTTGTGAGAATAGCCTCACTAACCTCAGCGCAGAACTGCCACTGCTTCTTTCTGAAGTGACTCCTCTACCAGTATATTTATGATACATGTACATCTAATTGTCTAGGACTCTAGGTAACACAAGCAGTGATCGGATGATTGTAAGAACTATTGCAAAATGGTAGTGGGACTTTCTTTTAGATCTTAGAAGGTTTTGTTGAATGCCCATTTTGTCAGACATGGATGATAATCCAGCATCTCACTGCGGTGAACAGTTGATGACACTGTCAGACAGTTGAACTGTAATGTGCACGCACCTTGTCTGACATGAGCGTGGAGATGGAGCGTCCAATCTGGTGGTAGTCCATGTTGTCACTGGGTGGCCCCAGCAGCACAAACAGGAAGCGGACGGGTATGGGGACCTCCAGCACAGACTCCAGCAGCACGGCCTCCTGCAGCCTCACAAAGGCCATGGAGGGCTGGCCCAGGAAATCCACGCTGCCTGTGGTGGGATTGGCCCCATTGGTCAGCAGGAGCATCAGCCTCGCTATAATCATCACTGTCATTGCTATTGTCAAGATTACCACCATCACTCAATTAACTACTATACGGTCAGCAAGTTAATGGATCTTTCATGATGTGACTTTGGCTCTGATGTTTGCCCTCTTCTCTCTATGGGCTTTTCAAATCTCCAAATACTGTTATGGCAAAAACATTTCCAACTGACCCACAAGGACAACAGTGGCCTCCGCATTTTCTGGAATCTTCTCCAGGAGTTTGAGTTCGTGTTTGGACTTTGACCTGTGCATCCCCAGCAATGGAGGGTTTTCTTTCTGCACAAAAGCACAACAACATGAGGTAAACCGCCTGAAATAAACATACGAGGACATACACTTGTGCAACCTCTATCACACAGAAACTCCCAGAGAATGTTCAGACTTGAAGCTGAAGATGTACACACATCATGAACGTAACACCCAGAGAATGTTCAGACTTGAAGCTGAAGATGTACACACATCATGAATGTAACACCCTCTACATCACACACACTCACCAACGCTATTGCATTTGCACCATTCAGGTCAGATATTGTCTATTTCCTGACTGCATTAACTCTCAATCTCATCGTCCCTTCTCCTCTCAGCTGCTCGTACCTCATTCTTCTCCATGTCGATGCGGGTGTCGATGTCAAAGGTGGTCATGCCCCCGCCCATGAGTGGGTCAGTGGCGCTGGGCTCGGGAGGGGCGATGTGGTTATTGCTGTGGTGGTGGACCATGAGGGAGCCAAGAGAGGCTGTTGAGAAGTTTCTGGTGAAGGAGCTGTGCTCCTTCTCATCACTCGGGTGACTGGGCCACGAGAGGGAAGCAGGAGAATGGGAGGAGCAAGAGGAAAGGAAAGATAAGATCAGTTTTTCATCTGTATTGTCCTTGCTTTTGTTTGTAATACAGTCATGAAACTCTACTGGTTTTCCAGTACCGGTGCGGACGGTTATAATTATTGTATAGCCACGGGAAAAAGCTCTCCGAGTTAGTTTAGGTGGTGTCCTCTCGTAGTGTGTGTACTGTATGTGTGCGCTGACCTGTGTTTGAGCAGAAGCGCGCGAAGGACGTTGGAGCGGTCCTCGACCCTGATCTGGTCAGAGATGATCATCTGCTCCACCACCTGGTGAGCGATGCCTGGCAGTGTTTTCTGGTCCAGGTCAAGCAGCACAGCACCTAGGGCAATACACACCAGCAAGTCACACACACACACATAAACACACACACACAAACAGCAGCACCAAAATGATCAATTAAGATTGACACTCCAGTGTCAACCTTTCTCTGCATCATATCATTATCACTGGCACACCCTTCTCTCTTCATCTCTTACTCATCCATTCAGTCATTGTTTCTTTCATGTCCCCATTTTCTTGATTGAGTTGAGCTATTGGGGTACTGTGTGTGTGTGTGTGTACATAAATCTACTTTATATATTCTATTCTATGGTATATATATTCTATACGGTTGCCCTTCTTGTGGGGCTGACCGTGTGAGATGGTCTTGCGTAGTTCCAGTAAACTGCGGAAGGAGAGGGAGGCCACGTGTGGTTTGCCCCAGCGGTCAGTCTCTTCCTCCACATCCTCCTCAAACTTGATCCAGCGAGCCGTCTCTCTCCACTGTAGCTCCTGGTTCTTGTCCATTACCAGTTCATTCAGCTCCACAAACACCTACGCACACGCAGATACCCAGTTATGTCCACTCACACCCAAACACAAATATACACTCACACATAAACACTCACATGCACACAAACACAAATAGATGTCTGTGGCCAAAATGGTGGAGAATGTTTGTAAGATTTTAAAAAGATCTGCCCCCATAATTGTTTTTTTTTAAGCAAATTCACTTTGTTGGATTAAATGTTTATTGCATTGTGACATTTTCCGTGTTGATGTTGCTATTTGACAAAATATTGATGCAGTCAGGATGTTTAAACTTCAATCAACTTGAACTCATGTGAACCCCATAGAGCAGAGACAAGAGTCTGTGATGCTTTGAATGGAACCTCTGATGCTGTTATTGCTCAGGTTCCCCTGCTGCAAGCAGCGTAGGCTCTGTATTTCCTGCTTCACAAAAGCCTAAACCGCATCAAACTCTCTTTTACTCTTATACTGGTCTCTTTTTAGTATTCCTTTGACATTTATATTTTATTTCACTAGAGTTATTCTACATGCAAAATCTCCTTCAATGTAAATGAATAATATGACCCAGGGTTACAATATAATCTCCAGTGATATCATGTGAAAACATACTGGTTATTACACATGCTGTGTTGGAGAAAATTCAAGTCACTGAGAGGTATGTTAGTGTAGCCTGCATCATAAAAGCATAATCATGTTAGTTTAACTTTTTAGCTGCACTACAGTGCATCTCAACTCACTTTCTTCCCTGCACAGTACATTACATGATGTGTAAAGCCAGTGCCATATCATAGTGAAGAAATAATATTAAAAACACGCATAGCAAAAAAGATCACAATGACACACCAAACCACCCAAATCCATGCATTGAGTATCAACTCAGCCCTATGGTACCTTCTGCTTACTGACCCAGAGAACTTTTGAATCCAATAGGCTTCTTCTGCTAAATCGACCTCTCCACTGGTAAAGGACCATGACATACTGGATTAGGTCAAGGCAGAGGTGTGCACATGTAACATCTACTAAACCCTGATTTAAGTCACATGAATTGGCAATAATGCCCTGACAACAGTCACAAGATGACCAGCTGCAGTGTGGTGCACAATGTTTCTTCAATGGTTCAAACAAATATCATTCATCAGTTCTGCAACCAAAGCGATCCACAAAATAATCTTTTAAGAGACTTCACGATCACAGTTACTCTACAGATTTTCCTTTGTAAGGTATCAACCTTATTGTTGTATGAACTGTTGTATGAACTGTTCTTCTGTTGTATCAGATTTGTAAGTGCAATAAGTGACACCTTTGTAGATACACCTTTGCACGCCTACACTCCTGTGCATCCAAGTGCTTGTAATCTAATCATTACTGACAGTTGAGTCCTGAACCCTGACCTGTACCACACCTGAGCAGGTGTCCGTTGGTCTCTCACCTCGTGTGGGGTGCGGTCCAGTTTACGGCTGCGGCCACTAGGCTCCTTGTGGTCTTTGCTGATGTGAAAGACCTGACCTTTGGTGCTCTTCCTGACCAGATGACGCCGCACACCGGGCACATCCTCAAAACGATGGCCTGACAGGAAGAGAAAAACAGAGACTTTACACAAGAGATGTTTAAGAAATGAAACTGAGACATTCTACTTTGTAGCCATAAACATCAGAAAAAGGATCCTGTCCCAAGATGAGGAAAACTAATTGAAACATATGTCAGCATTCTGTGGCTCTCACCAAAACTCTTACTTCCAAAATGTGTTTGTGATTGTGTGGTTAAATTCCTGTGGGCTTTAAGGTTCCTCACAGAAATGTAAATCTGCCTGCATCAAAGTGACCAATTGTTCAATGGGGTTCAAATTAGCGTCACGCAGCACACGCATTCACAAACACACATTCAGACACAAACAATAGAGATATGGAAAAGCACTACAGTCGTGGGCGTCTTTGGACAAAATGAGCTGAATTCCAGCTGGAGTTTGATCTGAGGGAATGATATCACTTGATTCATTTTCAGGGGAAAGAGAACAGAAACAAACAGATTAGTTATATGCCAATTGTGGTGTTACAAACAATGTCATATATATCCTTTTTGCAGATTTTTAGGATGATATCCCTGAATAGTTCATTTGCAATGATTAGTTTATATTAAATTACAACGCCCAAATTAAGTAATGGGTTCTGCCTTAGGGTCCCCTGTATTTGTTCTTAACCTCCTAAGTAAATATCATTCTTCATGCATGTACAACGTAACCCAGCAACACCATCATGGTGGACATGCCCCCTTTGTTTTTTTTACCTGCTTCCAAGCAACAGGTTTAGCAGCAGGTATCCCACTTATGGGAGGCCCCTCAGCACCAAAGCCATTATTTAACAATCACCCACAACACACAGCAAACATGTAAACCCTGTAGCGTTCATTCAATATCACTCAGTGCCAATGTCAACAAATCCTTTATTCACACTGGCAGTGCCTGTCAGATGAACAACAGGGAATTTGAAGAACGGAAGTTTGACCATACAACAACAAATAGACACATGCTGTGTCTGTCAGTGACTACTGTGCTCCACTGCACTGTGCTCACTCCGATTAAACCAGTAGCCCTAAGCTTCTGTCAAACATACACACACATACATGCACTCAAACACCCCAAAAATATACCCCAACCTCTCTCTCTCAGACACACACACACACACACACACTGTCTCTAGAGATGGGAAAACTCAGAAAGTAAAAGTCCTACCATGTATTGGTTCTACCTGTGCACCTAAAACAGGTGATTTCACTAATTATCTCAGTTGAGCTAGTAAGAATCAGCATGTTTTTTACTGAAAGGTTGGAAGAATAAGTGGTAGGACTTCTACTACTTTCTGAAGCCGGACGTCCCATCTCTGTCTCCCTCTTTTTCTCTCTCGCGCACACACACCCACCAGCTCTATCCCACTCAGACACACACTCTCCCTCTGACATCCCATCCCATCCATCCCACTCACTCTTGATGCCGTCCAGGTCGACGGTGGCCAGCATCTGGGCCTCGCTCTCGTCCGTGGGCATGCGCTGGTACAGGGTGCTTTCCTGGGCCGTCTGGCTCCCGGTGCGGCGTCGCTCCTGCAGGTCGTAGCTGCGGCCGCCGCTGGTTCCCTGACCGGCCAGAGAGCCCTGCCTGGACCCGCGCCGCTGCTGCTGGGGAGGGGGTGCCAGGGCCGGGGGGCTGTCCGGGGACTCCGGGGAGCTCAGGGGGAACACGCAGGGGTGAGGCCCCCCGTTCTGGCCCTTGGGTTTGCCTGAGGTGGGCGCCCCAACACTGTAGAGAGTAGGGGAGAGGAGGCAGCGGGTCAGTGATCGGATATTTCTATTCATTTATTTATTCCGAGGGAAATGTCGGCATCCTGTAGCACATACAGAACACACTGATGCAGTATTGACAAGTGCAAAAAAGTAGTGGAAAAGGTGAACAGTGCAAAGCTATAAGCAGTGCAACAATAGAATTATTGTCTAATACAAAATGGGAAACAGCAATGCAACATTAACTATACAAATATTTGTGTAGTTTTCGTCTGTTCTGCTTACTTGTATCTTGTATGTGTGTTGTGTTGTTCTTGTGTATATTGCTATTTGCATTTGTTTACATGTGTGTGTGTGTGTGTCGTGGGATGGGATACACTAAGATGAGTCATGCGTGCATGTGGTTGAGGACAGGGTGAGCACTGACTCAGTAGTGGTGGCATCCTCTGGCACATCGCTGGTCCTGGAGCCCAGAGCCGACTCTGGTACAATGGTGAGCTGACGTGGGGAGGCACTGCCCTCTGACTTGCTTTGGGTGGAAGTGCTAGTTGGGTCCTCATCAGACACAAAGAACTGTTGGTATAACAGTCAAAAACACAATGCGTTAAAGAAGGCATTTACATCTATTTGTGAATAATGTGTGTGTGCAGTGTGTGAGTATGCAGCATACATATATGCAATAGTATATTAATTATTATACTGTGGTAATGATTGTATCTGCATTCAAACAATCTTTAAATTGCCGCCCTTCCTCTATGTGTGTTGTGTCAGTGTGATATAATATATTTGATTACCCACCCACCCACACACACACACACACACACACAAATATCCTACCTGCACCTCCTCTGTGCGTGTGTCTGTGTCCGTCTCTGTGGTAGGTGAGGTGGCGGTGTTGGTGTTGGCCTCGTTGTCCAGCCCGCTGAAGCCATCCTCTACGCCCTCGTCGTCCTCGTCGTCCTCCTCTATGGTGGGCGCGCCGGCCGTGCCAGTGCTGGCACTGCCAGTTGAGCCACTGCGTCGGCCCTTCCTCCTCTTGTTGCCTTTCTTCCTGCGGCCCTCGGAGGGCAGGTGCTTGGACAGCGGGTGGTGGGTGTGCATGGACGAGTGCCGGTGATCTGCAAACAGCAGAACAGCAGTACAGCAGCCACATTCCCACTTGTACTCCCAAGGCCACTAGCTCATGCAGTCTCTGTCATAGTTTAATATCTGCACACTTATCTTCAATATCTCCACAATTTCATTTAGAGGATTCAGAGCAGTATTGCCTCTATCCACTCATCCCTGGAAAAGTAGTAATCATGACCAAAGAATGTCCATTTTTGTGTTTGTAAATACTTGTAATAGATACTGATAATTCAACCAGGAATGGTAATCAATACAAATTTCACTCTACCCAGTAAGCTTAATTCAAGTACAGTGAGGAGAGAAGGAGTTGTGTCATGCTCTTGATGAGGAAGACCCAGTGGGACATTAGTCAAACAGCAGGCGTGTACTGTAGGTTGGCCAGTACTCACATTCAAAGTCCTCCTCGTTGAAGTTGCGGTGCTGCTCCGATGGGAGTCGTGGCGGGGGCTTGAGAATTTGCTGGAAGCGCTCGACCCCCAGCGTCTTATTCAGGTCCCGTTCGTCCTCATCATCCCTGCGCCGTGAGGGAGGGGGAACTGGAGCCGGCTGGGGTCCAGCAGAGACACAGGAGCACAGAGGAGACAGGTGGAGTCATAGTCTGAGACTGAGTGCTATGTGATAGGAGCATGGTCTCATGGATTCTAAATGTTTTTCTAGTGAGATATACAATACATTGGCATCCTCAGTAGCATCCTCAGTAACACCATCCCATTTAAAAAAAACAAAACAAAAAAAACAACTCAAGTTTCCCAGCTGTGCTAATTGTGGAAGAGAATGCAGTGGTATGAATCAACACTAGAGGGAGACATGTCCGAAAAAAGGTGGCATGGCGTTGAGGCATATCACAGAAGCCCCCTGCTAAGTGTGCCCGGGTCACGATCACTTGATCATTTTGAACCCCATATCTGACTGTGCACCATGTACAGACGAACTGTGAAGAGGTGCACTTTCAAACAATGGAACGTTCATACTGTTTCAGTTCAAGTTGCATAAAATGAGGAGTCATTTTAGAGATAAAAAAAAGCCCAGCAGCACACCACCAGAATACATTGCCACTAGTGGAGATACAGAATGTAAATGGCACAGAATTAGTGGGTAGTAGGAGGACCTTTTAGTCTATGAATCAAAGATGTGCAGATGCTAACTAAAGATGGGTTTCACAAATTAGCATCAGCTATAAATAGTATGATTCTTGTCTGCTATGTATATTGTATCTCTCCCTATCGAATTTCTGCATCTGATCTTCCCTATAACAAAACATGAGCTGTATTGACATTTAAATGACTCAGGCAACTAGAATTTACTGTACTGATATTCAGGGCATTTGGGGACTCAAGGTAAGCCTCTTACTGCAAAATACAGGCAACAGTGGAACACATTAAAAGTTCTGAACAATATGGCTCAGAAGACATAACAGTTATGACAGTTTTTACTCTCATATGGATCTGAAGAGCGATTAAGAACCTTTTCACACTATACAGGTCAATCTGTTCCACAGTCCTGATGATGAAATCTAAATCGTAAACACACGCCATGCCTGATGCTGCGGCTCTGGAAAGGGGCGTAGACCTCCCCACTCCTGCTAATTCTGGTATGTTATCATAAGGGATTCCCTCAGGCTGGTGAGATCCTGTCCATCCTAATACCAATATGTTTTGGTAAGGGGCCCCTCACAGAGCACACAAGCCCAGAGATGGTCAGCTGGTCCTGGAGCTAATTTGAAAAAGGGAACTTGCCCTGACCAATGAGATGGTCAGTCTCTACCACACCCACAGCCACGGCCTCCTGTGCACTCGAGCATCGCTGCTATGTGTGCAAGCATGTCCACTGGGACACTGCCATATAGAGGTGAACAGGCACTGATTTGAGTGGATGTCTTATCTGCTGTCTTCATCAGAGTTGATCGATGGAACTCATGGAACACAGCCTTGAGGGCAACGTTGTTACCAAGGTCACTGAGATCCAGGTATCTTTACTTACACCATAAGAACCCCTTCATTCACTTTAGAGACAAGACTGTTCAGTAAGTGTACTCCAACAGAGTGAGATAGGGTTTTTAAAGCAACACCAAAGAACTTTTCCTCTGTCGCATGCACTATTTGTTTATCCAGCACCAGCTTTGCCAATAACAATGTCCACAGACAAGGTATAATGTGTTGCATGATTTTATGAAAGTACGATGTATTGCGACATCGGATGCAAGTCAAATTTGTAGTTTCTCATGTCTCATTCCATCGAACTACAGAACCGCTACCCGATCCGGCAAACTTACACGCGAAGCGAATGCAGAAAGTGCCCTTCACCCTGTTACGAGTTGATGAACCACTGAAACGATTTTGGAAACATTATTTTAAGGTACAAAAAACTCTTTGGTGTTGCTTTAAACTAAACGTAGTTATACTATCTAGTACAATTCAATGATAACTACCGGTCCTCTCCCTCTGATAGGAAGTGTGATAATTCTCAGTGTTATCTGATGTTCTAACCCTTCCACTGGCCCAGGAGCCCCACAGCCAGGCGACCACAGAGCAGGGCTCCCATCTGATGAGGGCATAGCCATGGAAAGCACACACAAGAGTCGTGGGAGGCAGAACACGTGATGGGCCAAACACAGGGGAGGACGCAGCTCTCTCATCAGGGGCCTCTCTCACTCCCACTGTCTATGGCGACATCACTGTTAGATGCCAGATAAGTTGCCGAGCACAATGTGCCTGATAAAAATGATTAAACTAAACAGTAAATAGTAGATAGGACTTAAGCTTGAAACAAACTACATTTTAGGATAAACCTATGAGTTGATTAACAGAAAAACAAAACCCATTGTGTGTATTCTTGAGTGGTCTGTTATAACATTTTGTTGGACAATATTACATTCTCTGAAAGGTTTACAATGCAGAAAAAAGGGTGTGTCTGTGTGTGTGTTAGTGCTCTTAGATACTCCCCACACATTGTATATACATTTCAAGGGCTACTGTGAAAACACAGTGTTCTCCCTACAGTAGTAAATGAGCATGTACACAAACATAAACGCACAGATCAACCAACCATTGACACCCCTGCCTGACTCTGTCACATCATGGATAACTGAGCCCAGTGTAACTTATACACCCCGAAACAACAAACACAGTCTGGGTGGGATTCAAAGACAGGGAATCCAATTCACTGTTCCTCAAAGGGTGAAATATAATGCTCTGTCTACCTCTACGTGTGCCCGTGACTTCCTGCCGAGAGAGAAGTCTTGAGTTCGACTTTCCCACAGAAATCTCTAGTGGGAGGTTGGCGTTGTGACTGTAGTTTCCCTCAGCATTAGTCACAACGGACTCCTGCTAGTTCATACAGTGCTACTGCGCCATACTGACACACTATACTGCTGTTTTCTGAGCTCTCGTGGGTACTATACAGCCAGGATATTTCATTTTCCCTCTGATTCAGAGCACACAGACTTTTAAGTCACTTATTTTTTCTGAATCCATGTGCAACTTCCCTCCAAATAATGGCTAAAATGCTTCATCACCTAGTATTCTTCCTCTAATGTTGTGAGTTATTGAGTTCTTCATACAGTGAACCCTGTTTTATCATATCAGCAAAAATGTAACTGTCAAAAAATTAAAATAAAAGTCATCAGGAACTCCGATAAATCCATGAAGATTTGATTTGATCAGTAAGTAAACCACAGTCTGCAATCTGTTAATGAACTCACCTTGATTTTGAACAAGAAATCCATAGTGTTTTTTCCAGCATCAAATCCAAAAGCAGAGATATGGATAGAACTACAAAACGCATTAGCCTCAGAATAATACTATGATGTGATTTAGAATATATTGGACTCCTGTGGGAAATGACGGAATAAAATCTGGAGGGAGTTGGTTTCTCTGGATCTCTTTTCACATGACTGAATCAGTTGGAGCCAGACAGGAAGTAGACAGGTCCAGTGGCTCAATGAAAAAAGACCTAAAATAAGTCTTCAAATCTCTCCACTAAGCACAAGGTCAGCTAACCCCTACCCGAACACACGCACGCATGCACGCACACACACACACACACACACACACAGACAATTAGCAACAGCAACAATGACAGTCCGCCCTGGTTTTGGACCTACCTTTTACAAAAAATCACAGGATCAGTGACAGGGGTTTTGGAGTGACTCTAACATCATGGACACTGGTATGTTCTAGTAGTGGCTGCCATGGTGACATGGACACTGGTGATGTTCTAGTAGTGGCTGCCATGGTGACAGGGACACTGGTATGTTCTAGTAGTGGCTGCCATGGTGACATGGACACTGGTGATGTTCTAGTACTGCCTGCCATGGTGACTCTCAGCAAGTTTTTCAGATGGACAAATAATTGGACTTGACCACGCGGGGTCCAACAAAGAGCAAATCTTTGTCAGGTAACAATAGAATAGCCATGACAACATCTGTCAGGTCTGGATAGGTGCACTTGCATAATAACAGCTTCCTCAGAACTCCCAAACTCATTGCTGCTCGGTCTCCATGGTGACTGGAAAGGAACACTTTCAGGCAGGACCATCGAGCATGCGGAGTGGGCCCGTGGCCGATCAATGGCCATTGTTTCACAGCGAGTGATTAGAGCTTCTCGTAATCCCAGAGATCAAAACAGCAATACAGGGGATAAGGAGCTGGACTTGCTGCTCCACTCCCACGCACTTGGACACATGCGACGGCTCACACAGACTTGACCCAGACATATAGGGACACACATGGACCCATAAGGTCACGTCACACACAACAAGGCACTCATTCACAGGCACAGATCTACATGCACACATATTCACTCACACCTCAGCTGAACTTTCCAGGGTATCTACACCCATACACACACTTGTGTGTATACAGTATAGACCTTGACTTGCAAATACACAGTGTCTCCACCATCCACAGGACTGTGCCTCTCCGCAAACACCCTGTGAGCATTAGGATAAGTCAAAGCTGGGTTTAATAACATAAATCTGGAGAGGAATGCTATTGTGTCGGCGTCGTACCACCACATGTAACCCACAGTGGAGCAGTAACTTGGCCCCTCCACCGGACCCAACTACAAAAGCCTCTCGCAGTCAAAACTGAAGCCCATCACCATCACTGCCACAGCACACCAAAACAAATCACACACACGCACACACACATGCACACACACAACTCACCAACACAAATCACACATCTAACCACCACAAATCACACAAACATGTAGAAATACACACACACACACATACTGCACACACACACACACACACACACACACATAGCCAAGCTACCATGGAAAAGCTACAAATCAACATAGAGTACACAGCGGTCTGTCTGCCTGCCCAGGACCTCAGCACCCTTGAGCCACAGACTCAGAGGAGCAGGGCAGAGCTGCAGCTGCAGCCACAGAGAGCTGCCTGCCAGGAGTGAGAGTGAAAGGCACAGCGGCACAGCAGCAAGCTGGGCTCAAAGGCATGGAAAAGTCACAAGTCAATATTGAGAGGGACAGCCGACAGAGCACTGCGATGGCCTCATAGGAATATGGAACAATAGGAGCCTGTGCTGCCCCATGTTTTTTTATTATTATTATTTCAAAGCTCCACTCATTGCCCTGGCAGGGTCCCTTTTGTCCAGATCCTGTGATGAGACAGCTTAATGTGTCAGACACCTCAGGAGTCACAGATGAATTGCGCGGTGGCTTCCTCTAAGGCCAGCCCATGCACCTGTTGAGGACGACTACCTGTGGTGAGGAGATAAGGGAGTGACCTGAACAAACATCAGTCATTTTGTTGAAGTGTGTCACGCAAAGGGCAGCACAGTTCGGCTAAGTTCACTAGGTCACACACACACACACACACACAAACGTGGTTGAGCTTTCTACCAACTAATCTTAAACAAGCACGTTTTAGTTTATCCTCTACCAAACGGTTGCCAACAAAGTTTATGGTTCCATGTTCTAGTAGCTTAACAGGAAGAGCAAGGCTCTGACATCACCACGGTGAAGAGTTCAGTATTCAGAAAGAGCACACATACTGGATGAAATGTTTGGATAACAGCTTCAGCTAAATGATTAAACCAAAATGCCATCTCTTCCTGCTCTGGTTGTGCCAGATGACAGCACAAACACTTACCAGGTGTCCGGCGGAGCCCATGGCTGCCTTGGTATCGTTGCCATCTTGCGGGTCAGTCATCCTGGGCAATGCTCTCTGCGTGCAGATGCGGGGTTTGTGTGGAGTGGAGAGCAGACTTTAGCCCTTCTCTTTTTCTCTGGGACTCAGCGCGGAGCGTCTGGGCACCATAACCTGACAGAGGGATATCAAGCACACAGCACACTGAGCAAAGAACTGTGCCTCACTCGCACTTATCACACATGTCAGAAAAGTATCATCACCCAAGACATCTTTTTTCCTGGAGGACTCAGATATGGGAGCCTGGAGCCTGAAAGACCTTGATGCACACCATCTCAAGGCATCAGCAGAGATGACTAACATGGCTCATAGGAGATTACTGTGAAAAAAGGAGCAAAAGTCCCGGAATCGGAAGCACAGTGCACACATACTCTTGCTAAGAGACTCCCGCACCTGTTTCAGTCATTTTAGTATTAGTACTACTTGTTCCCTCTAATAGACACATTCTTTCCTGGTCATCACATTGGAATGGGTTTGAGGGAGACACAGCAGAGGTGAAAGAGTCCTATTTTCTGCAGTGTGGGCATGTCTTATTCTGGGCATCTCTGGTTCACTGAGGCTAAAAGGGGCTCGTTCTCCCACCATGCTCCTGTGCAGGGATGCATGAGTAGAATTTCCATCATCAAGGTCACTACTGCAACTCCAATGTCACAGCCTCACTGTCTCCAAGGAGCGGAGGAAACCATGCATAATGATACTCTGTGGCCCGGCGTGTTCCACCTGATAATGTCAAGCGTGGCGCTGGGTGACAAACGTGGACAGCAGCGCATTAGGGAGGGTGACTCAGGTGAACTGAGGCGTGACTCGGCAGAAAAGCTGGGTGGGACGAGCTCATCATATTTCTTACTGACAACACCAACAACGCTATGTATTTCTGAGCTATCCACCAGGGAAAGTCAAAGAGGATATTGTTTTTCCTCTCTCTCACTCACTCTCTCTCTCTCTCTATCTCTCTCTCTTTCTCTCTCTCTCCCTCTCTCTCTCTCTTTCATCAAACAAGAAAGGTGAAACATTCAAACATATAAGCTACTCATGCTGGCATTACATTCCAACCTGAAAAAACCTGATATCATTAGATGTAGCCATACATTTCTTTGTAACCATGGTGATGTCCGACAAGGGCAGAATGTGTAAATATATATATTGTTCAAAATATTGGAAAGCACTAACCAGACAAGGAAATGAGGACGCTTAGTCATATCAGAAACATCTAAATCATGGATTAAAGGAAGGCCCCAGTTTATAAGAAATTACAGTGTCTCTCTCTCTCTCACACACACACACACACACACACACACACACACACACACACACACACACATACACACACACACACACGTGTGTGTACATGTATGAAAGCCACTCATTGGTATCACTGAATTCTGAACTCAGGCATGGGAGGCATATGTTTTCCCCTCTCAGGTGGTACAGCACCGTTATCTGACCAGTCAGCCAGCCCGACTGGCCCTGTGTTTCCCAAACACTCCTGCCTGGCGTGCGTATCAGCACCGGCCCACACAGAGAAGCCCTGTGTGATGCTCACATATCAACACAGGTCACCATCACAGCCCAGCCATCAGTCTGGCCTCCATCTTTTAGAGACATGGCTAGTTAAGGGACATTTATGTATTGCAGGGGAGGCCACTGACATAAACAGGTTGTCACTATCAACTAGAAGTCTCTTTTTCCATTGCTGTTTGAATACAAATCTCCACCATGGATAAACGACTTGTGGTTGTTTGTGCATCATGTTGTGGTATTGCAACTCAAGGTCATGAGAAGGACAGTGATTCAGCACAGTTTTCAATCACAGTGAGACTCACTCACAAACATTTAAATGGGTCCCAGAAGCTAACCGCAAAGTCTTTTTTAGTTTGCCAGACAATGCACTATAAGTATTAATAAATCAAGCCATCACAATAAACAATACAGTCTTGACATTCAGTATACGTACAGATAGTACAGGACCTCTTATCTCTCTACCCCCATACCCCCCACACCCCACACACACACACACACACACACACACTGCCCATGGCGATGGTAAGAATGCCATAGAGGCTGTGTGGACTACTTTGTGGGCACACCACTTTAAAAAGCGCCCTGTAGCTAAATAAAGCTCTGAGGTTTATCGTGCACATGGTGATCTCTCCCAATGCATAACTGACATGTCTGTGCACAGTGATTCCTCATAGGACAGAGACGCTTCATCAAAGTCCTGACTCCATGACCGATGACGGGAGGGCAAAGATCAGAAGAAGAACTTTCATTTCTCCCTCTCGCTCGCCACATTCAGAATGCAGAAACAAGTTACTGGATCATAACTGAGTTACGCACCAGTCCAAACAAAAGTCATCGTTACTGTCACGTGGATGCCATCTGTAACTCTAAACCATGTCAGCACTTCCCAGCTCAAACGCACACAAACATGGATGGGGAGAAAGAGGGAGGGAGAGAGGGATAGAGAGAGGGAGAGGGAGATAGAAAGAGAGAGGGAGAGAGAGAAAGGAGAGAGAGAGAAAACATTCTTCGAGCTCCATATCCACAAATGGCACACAGGCACACGGCGCCTTTAATCAAATTCCTGTTGGACATCTCACATAATCCTTATCACTTTAATCCAATAAAGATGAAGGGAGAGAGCAGAGAGATTCAGTGAAAACACTGGAAAACACTGCAGCCTTTCCCCTCAGTGAAATCACCCCTTAAACAAAGTTCTCTTAGAAGAATCTGGTGAGTCAGACACACTTAATATTCAGTCTTCCTCTCAGGAATGAGATTCTGTTTGACCGAGAGCACAGCCGCTGTGCAGGACACGCAGGGACAAGGAAATAAGAGGACGCCACGGAAAACCCAGAGACGCGCAGGTCAATGAGAACACCAGGAGGAGGACGAGTCGTGCCTGCAGAGCAGCCAGCATTGACGGCAGGACGACAACGGTTGCTACTCGACAAGAGCGACAGCTGCAGACTACCCTCCAGCCACCACAGGCAGGAGAGGGGGGGGACAGGGAGAGAGAGCGAGGGAGAGAGAGAGAGAGAGAGAGAGAGATATGTCACTTACCTTTGAGTGCTTACTGCAAGGAGTCTACAGCCACAGCAGTCATCGTAAGACAACAGCAATACCTTCCTGTGAAGCCGGGAAGATGTGAAAGAGCAGCAAGAGGAGGGGAGAGAACAGAGAGAGAGGGAGAGAGAGGGAGAGAGGGAGCAAGAGACTGCTGTTAGAGGCTGTATCTCACTGAGCTCTGCTGAAAGACTCTACTTTTCTCTCTGTCACAAGCACACCCTCTTTCTGTCTCCACCTACCCCCACCTCACCCCAACACACACACACACACACACACACACACAGACAGACACACTTTCTCTACACTCACAGCCTTAATAGAAAGCCCAATGATAACTCCCCACCCCCTTCCAATAGGTGTCCTCTAGCCCTCTGACAAACATGTGACCATTAGGACATGACTCGACAGTACAGCCCCAACACTTGACTGAGAGAGAACTCAGACACAGGACTCACATAGCCACAGTCACACACTTAAATGTCCCCAATGACACCCCCACGGTGCACAAAGCCAGTCACAGAAAGCTGCATCACAAAACCAGTCCGGCAACAGTGAGCCCACTTGAATAGTAGACAAAATCAAAAATCACTGAAAGATGGAATAGAATTCAGGAGAACGCATGTGCTGTGCTGTACTGCTCCGACTGCCTGGAAGCAAAAGGAGAAGTGAAGTGGAAAATGTTCCTGCCTGCCCCAGAAAGTCATCAATCTTTGGCTCACATGATAAATATAGAAACATATTTTAAACAAGAAGCAAGTAAACAAATAATGGATAAATAACGAAAGATTTAAAGCCCTGTGACATGTGAGTGTTGAACCATGTAAACTGTCTCAACTCAACAAAGATCATTCAAGTGCCCCGGCAGTGCCCAGAATTACAGCAAAGGATCTGTTGAGGAACCATGGCAGATATACAGTCAGCACAACCTTGTCAAACACTGTTTTTTCAACTTTATTCCACATGCTCAACTAACCCGGTCCACAGAGACTTTGAGAGACTGGTTGTATGCAGTGTTCCCTAATATATGATTAACAAAGATCTTACGTTATATTTATATCTCTTTTTATTTCATGGGAATTTGGCCTATACATTGTTATTCCATGTAATTGTGGATATGGTCAAGCTCACACAACCTTTTTAGAGTTAGTGGGTCTGTACTGTATGTGATGGTCTACTTCTGCAAGACAACTCTAATTTTCTGAAAACATTTACAACAACAGTGAAGGCTGGTTTCCTGGTAGTTGTAGTGGAGTTTACAGTAAGTCCTCTGATACTGTGTGTGAAAGTGGATAAGTGCAGAGTCACACAGACTTTATGGATAATCTCAAACCCTGGTCAGTCACAATCCCCCCAAAATACAGAAATCTCTCTGAATACTGAAAGACTGTTTACATAACAACCATATAAAAGCCAAAAACACTCATAAAAGGGATTAATATTGGTTCCTCTCACGTTAGGCTCTAATTAGTGTAGCCACTAAAGCTATAGCCATATTGAGAATGTCCATAGGTCAAAAGTTCTGGGTATATTTGTGAAATTGTGCTTAAATATTTAATCAAATTAACTTAAATCTTTAATTTAGGAAGACTGCAATAACAACTGCAATCCTTCTCAAACATCTGTGGTTAACTGGTGGGAATGCATTGAATTCCAACCCACATTCTGGAAGAGAAACAACATTCTAGGGCCAAGTCAATCAACTCTTAAGTGTTTCATGATCACATAAAGTAATTACAGGGTTTTAAAGAGCATATCATTTTCAACTGAATGAAAACATCTTTATTTTGATTAAATATATGAGCATGTAGTCAAGGTACATGGGGCTAATAATATTTTGCTTTTAAGTTAGATAATAGAGCCATGTGTATCCCCACTGTGATTTGGCCATAGGCTATGTGGGCATGCTACACTGTATACACACAACATGTATCCTGTTTTCATGTTTAATATCCCCTCCTTAGGCATTTATGTATACAGAGTTTGATGTCTTGATAAACAAGATGTTATATTATGTAAAAAAAAGATTTAATGCAAAGATCTTACTTCTGCCTGATTTTCTGCCCTTAATCCTCATAGCCATGGAAATAAATGGAACCAAACACTGCATGATCTGATCATATTGCACATCTATCCTGCTTATCTCTGTGTCAAATCGTCTGGCCCCCTACAGACAGCAGAAGGCCACATGCTGTGCATGGACAGCTGCCTGGCTTGGATGCTGTGATGCTGTGTCTTCAGATAACTTTAGATACTGCCACTCTCAGGTAACCAACCATCCCTCTTGGGGTCACTGTGCTGGAATAAATCTTAATAGAATTCCAGAAATCAGAAGAAACCTCTAGAATCACTATAGCGTTCGCCTGTTACTGAATCTCAGACTTTCAAACTAAGACAAACAAATCAGCTCAACTGAGGTTTAAGAAGCATTTGGCAAATCTCTTCAAATAGCCCTTTAAAACTCATTGTTGGCCCAAGTGCTGTAGGCCACAACATGGTAATTATTTAACTTGATAAGTTTGAGAGTAAAATTCCTATCCATATCACTGCTAGAGAAAAATCATTAGCGGATAATTAGGACCTTAAGTAGAATGTAAAGAAAATGAAACTACTACTGCAATCAAACTACCACTGATGCAAGGACAGAACCTTTGCATGAATAAAAAGTACAAAACATTATTAAATGTTTAACTCCACTGTCTGAATCATTAAGTAGTATTCTATGTAGTACAGAAAGACATCCTCAAAGCTCACCTGTGTGTGAACATCCAATCTTGGTTTTCACCAGTGAGAAAAGATAGGCGATCCGGTCTGATAACGTGTTATACAGCAGGCCTACTTCTGGAGCCTTTCAATGCAGAAGTGGTGTCTGTCCTCAGATTTATGCGTCAGCCTGCATCCTTGTTGAAACAAGAGTGTAGACGACAATTCCATGAGCTCTATCACAAGAGCAGTGGTATACACAAGGTAGCGTAGACATTATATAAGAGAGAGGGGAGGCGTGTGTATGTGTGTGTGTGTGTGTGTGTGTGTGTCTAAGAGTGAGAGGGGGTTGTGATGGGTAGGCGACGGAGCCTGTGTGTGAGAGAGCTGGGGATTAATTGGTCAACGTTTAAATCCTCCGGGAAGAGGTGGGTGACCAAAGAGAACAGAACAACATCGCAGTCACATTCCACAGGCGCTACACACAGCTTAGCCACCAGCATCCCTTGCATGTGTGTGTGAGAGAGAGAAAGAGAGAGAGAGGGAGAGAGAGAGAGGAGAGGAGAAGAAGAGGGGGTAGTGTGTGAAAGTGTGTTTGAATATAATTACATATGGTTATGTGGCTAATTATCTTTTCAGCAAACAATATATAAGCCTGGGTTTCATTTTAGCAGAATGTAGTTTGTGATCACCTCGGCAGCAGGGGCTGTGAAGCTGTGTCTGCTTTACTCTTTCTGACAGTCACATGATCCCACTGAGAGATCATTACCGCCCGGACTGGTTTTGTTGAACACAGTGCAAATCACTGCCACCACGACTTCTGGGTGATGGGAACGCTGCATGAATAACTTCACAAGCTAGATATGATGTATACATTGTCAGGATGGGTAATTACATATCCACTTACCACTAAACCATATTTAACCCATATATTCACCACCGCATTCCTCAAAAGCTCTTTTTAATTGAGCGCTAGGCTATAATTTCAGGACATCTGTAACTCTTCACACGCGCCAAAAACCTAGTTTATGGCATGAACTCCAGAGGCTATGGCTGTGTTAATCGGTCAGGTCGGCATCAGTAGACGCTGACCGCAGAAGTCTTCCTGCCATTGTGTGGCATCCAGCATGTGTTACTGTTGGCCTCTGGTGTGTGGCATGGGAGAGTGTCGAGGATGAGGCCTTTCTCTACCAGTGTGTATCCCCCTATATCCTGTTATGTCTCTGTCTCCTTGTTTTGCACCCAGTGAGACCACAGGCAGAGGCCAGGCAGTGGGACATCTCAACACAAGATATTTTAGTTTCACTCAATCTGAAGACGATCCTTAGAACAGACACTCTGCACGGGCAGCCAGACACTAGCCTCACACCTTCATGACCATTAGATGACCATTAGTTCCTTCTCAGATTTTAAATGTGATTACACAACTCCACATTATCATACTACAGGTGTATAAAGTGGGAACAGATGGTGACAGATGAACGATGCATTTGCTCAGCGAAATGTCAAAGCAATACTCCACAAAGTGGAATCAAACTCCCCTCTCTCACACTGTCAGCACTAGTTCTGACCTCGAGAATAAATAACACGCTATTGGGCTTCATTCTTTAATATGAGCGCGCTTCACAAAGGTTTGCTTATCCCCTCCTGGGTCAATCAAATTGGGATAAATGGCTCAGGTGCGCTCTCTCTCCCTCCCTCTCTGTGAGCGAGTGTTGAAATCTCACCTCCTCGTTGACCTCGGCGGGGTGAGAAAATCATTAAGAGCAACCGGCCACCGACCACACAGATGCCACTTCCAGGTTGTTATGGGAACAGGCAAATGTGGAACACTGATTTTCAGACTTAATAACAGTGGAGGGAGTGATTCCATGCAAATAGGGGCTCACACACAAGTACTGTACACAACAACTCTACACAAAACCGCTCTTGTGTCTGTTTTGGCACAGATGAGTGGTTTTGTACTCGCATGACAAAACAGGTGTCCACTGCATCGACAAATCCCCCTGGGAGACTTGGATGTGGGTGTTGATGGATTCTGTCATTGAACACAAACTTTTGTGTAGTCTACAGTGCACAATTACACATCATAAACAATAACACACATTAAATGTGTTTATATTTTTCTTTTTTTGCTGTGTTTGGCAAAACAGTATGTATCCTGCACCAGCTGAGATGATATACCATCTGGAGTGGTCACTGAAACCCCTGATCTCGGCATGCCTTGCTACTGCAAATCATTGCGCAGGGTCAGGTGGAACAATGGTTCCCAGTGGTGGGAGGGAGTTTGGATTACAATGATCACGGTTGGCTTGTCCTGACTAAGGGTTCTGAAAATCAAAGCCTCAGTGTGCAGGGCTGCAGTAGGCGCATGGGCACTCACTCACTACAGCAGGTTCATATGCCAGCTTTACACGGACCTGCACTGATGGGGCTGACAGGGTGGCTCAACACACACACACACACGCACGCACGCACGCAAGCACAAACGCATGAACGCATGAACGAACGCACAGACAGACAGACATAGACACACACACGCACACACCCACACACACACACACACACACACACACACACACACACACACACACACACACACACACACACACACACACACAAACACACACTGATTTTTCTTTAATTAGTTCAAGAAATTGGTGGAGAGAAAAATCATTACCACCTCAAGATGGCTTATCAAGACAAAACCACAGTGACATATTCTGCCTGATATAGAAGGTTTTTTTTGATCAGCATGAAAATTAAATTGAAAATGGCCAAATTGTTGGTGCCCCTCCATGAAATAGGACATTCCCTCAATTGTTCAAGAATGATAAGCATACATAATTGTGTATTCCATGTTTAATGCAAATCAGACTTTACTTTTGACAGAAGATTTTTTCAGATTATAAAACAAATAACAATGGCCTAGCATGGTTTCCCCTTTACATACAGTTATACAACCCAATTCCAAAAAGCATTTTCTATAGCTCTTCATAACACTTTTGCATCTGTCAACAGGTAGTTTGGTACTCTTTTCCTGAGCAAACTGTTCCAGCTGTCTCAGGTTTGAAGAGTGCCTTCTGCAGACTGCATGTTTAGTTTTGTTCCCCCATTGATGTTCAAGGAGGTTGGCTACAGCCTCAGACTTAAGAGTTTTTGCCTATTGCTTACACACTCTCTGCAGAATTTGGCTCATTATGTCAAAACTCTACACACAGCCGAATAAGACATAGCACTTAGAGATAAACAACTCACATCTATGCCTAACTCAACAATCCTTTCTAAAAAAACAAAACCATACACACATGCACCATTTTAATTACTCTTTCAATCAACAGCAACACACTGATCTCACACTGTCAGCACTAGTTCTGACCTCGAGAATAAATAACACGCTATTGGGCTTCATTCTTTAATATGAGCGCGCTTCACAAAGGTTTGCTTATCCCCTCCTGGGTCAATCAAATTGGGATAAATGGCACAGGTGCGCTCTCTCTCCCTCCCTCTCTGTGAGCGAGTGTTGAAATCTCACCTCCTCGTTGACCTCGGCAGGGTGAGAAAATCATTAAGAGCAACCGGCCACCGACCACACAGATGCCACTTCCAGGTTGTTATGGGAACAGGCAAATGTGGAACACTGATTTTCAGACTTAATAACAGTGGAGGGAGTGATTCCATGCAAATAGGGGCTCACACACAAGTACTGTACACAACAACTCTACACAAAACCGCTCTTGTGTCTGTTTTGGCACAGATGAGTGGTTTTGTACTCGCATGACAAAACAGGTGTCCACTGCATCGACAAATCCCCCTGGGAGACTTGGATGTGGGTGTTGATGGATTCTGTCATTGAACACAAACTTTTGTGTAGTCTACAGTGCACAATTACACATCATAAACAATAACACACATTAAATGTGTTTATATTTTTCTTTTTTTTGCTGTGTTTGGCAAAACAGTATGTATCCTGCACCAGCTGAGATGATATACCATCTGGAGTGGTCACTGAAACCCTGATCTCGGCATGCCTTGCACTGCAAATCATTGCGCGGGGTCAGGTGGAACAATGGTTCCCAGTGGTGGGAGGGAGTTTGGATTACAATGATCCACGTTTGGCTTGTCCTGACTAAGGGTTCTGAAAATCAAAGCCTCAGTGTGCAGGGCTGCAGTAGGCGCATGGGCACTCACTCACTACAGCAGGTTCATATGCCAGCTTTACACGGACCTGCACTGATGGGGCTGACAGGGTGGCTCAACACACACACACACGCACGCGCCGCAAACACAGACAGACAGACATAGACACACACACGCACACACGCGCACATTGGCACACACACACACACACACACACACACACACACACACACACACACACACACACACACACACACACACACACACACAAACACACTGATTTTTCTTTAATTAGTTCAAGAAATTGGTGGAGAGAAAAATCATTACCACCTCAAGATGGCTTATCAAGACAAAACCACAGTGACATATTCTGCCTGATATAGAAGGTTTTTTTGATCAGCATGAAAATTAAATTGAAAATGGCCAAATTGTTGGTGCCCCTCCATGAAATAGGACATTCCCTCAATTGTTCAAGAATGATAAGCATACATAATTGTGTATTCCATGTTTAATGCAAATCAGACTTTACTTTTGACAGAAGATTTTTTCAGATTATAAAACAAATAACAATGGCCTAGCATGGTTTCCCCTTTACATACAGTTATACAACCCAATTCCAAAAAGCATTTTCTATAGCTCTTCATAACACTTTTGCATCTGTCAACAGGTAGTTTGGTACTCTTTTCCTGAGCAAACTGTTCCAGCTGTCTCAGGTTTGAAGAGTGCCTTCTGCAGACTGCATGTTTAGTTTTGTTCCCCCATTGATGTTCAAGGAGGTTGGCTACAGCCTCAGACTTAAGAGTTTTTGCCTATTGCTTACACACTCTCTGCAGAATTTGGCTCATTATGTCAAAACTCTACACACAGCCGAATAAGACATAGCACTTAGAGATAAACAACTCACATCTATGCCTAACTCAACAATCCTTTCTAAAAAAACAAAACCATACACACATGCACCATTTTAATTACTCTTTCAATCAACAGCAACACACTGATGTGCTTTATATAAAACACTGCCGTCTTTGTGTTTCTATTTTTATTTTCTTTTTCTCTGACTCAGTCTTCTGTTAAACTCAAATTCTGCAGTAATCAGCTGACATTTTTGTTTTTACAAAAACAAACATTCTTACAGAAATAGAGAAAAATAGAATCACAGTTACAGTTTTTTCCTGATTGCACACACTAAAAACGAATGCTTAGACCAAAGCCTCAATACCTGAACGTCTTGTAGCATACCTTAAACACTATGCAGCCATAGTTTAAACACATGTGTGCTTTGCACATTGTTTGTAATATGCCACTGTAGTCACAGAAACATGCAGCTGCATCAGCTTAGTTTGATAACCTTGATACCCTTAACATGCCTACTCATCGTTTCCTCTCATCTCCTCAGACAGCCTGATACACACAATGATGCCAAACTGCAGAATGACTACTTTTAAATAAGCTAAATTATACAATGTCAAATACATCTGTGGCACTGTTTAAAAGGTAATAGTCAGCTTGAGACATCCCTATAATCCAATAATGCATCATCTTGTTAGGGGTAGCATATACTATTTTATCCAAGCCATTTCAGAAAATCTTTGCAAAATAAATAACAAATGATCTTTTCTTTCAAACTTTCTTTGCTTTACTCTATTACTTACCAAAAGCCTGTAGCTATGAGGAAATTGCTTTTAATTTCATCACTTTTCATTAAAACGTTAAGCCTACCGACACATTTTGGCTAAGACTATGCTACCAACTAACTATTCCGATACTATGTAGAGATATAGGCCGGTTTGCTTATCAAGATTTATACTGAGTAGACTCCTTTATGAACATTACAATTCAGTGACAGTCACTGTGGCTTGTGAAAGATTTTGAGTCACACAGGTTTTCCCAATTGATTTGATTGCAATTTTTCTTCCTGCATTGCTCTGCCAGATGTTCCATCAAATTAGATTTGTTAACGAGGCCAGCTTTCAGAGCTGAACGCTTTCAGAATTCTGAGAAAATGTTGCACTTCAGCTCACAACTGTTTCCCACAACAAACCAGTCCACCTCAGTAAATGAAGATAATGTTGTTCCGACAGATCAGATAAGTGGCCTCTCATCCCCTCACTCTGCATGTTTTTGCCAAGTGAAATCTTACACAACCTGGCGGGGTACCTATTAAAGTCACCTCTTCTTGCTATATCATTGCGTGAACAGTGTTTTTTTTTTCTGTACAATAAGCCAAAGGTATTCAGTAGATGATATACAGATGATATACATGATATAAGGATATTTCCTCTTTTATTGCTTTAATGGAATCTTTGTCATTTTAATTTGCCATTTTTTTTACAATAATTTACAAAACTCCCTTTAATATTAAAGTGAAAGCACATTTCTACAAAGTAATGTTAATTAATAATATATAAAAGCCAAATTACATTGATCAAGATTCCATTTATAAAAGCAGAAAAAGTGGAAATATTTAAGGGGTTAAACACTTTTAGGCACTGTAGATGAGAGTTCACTGCATCACCAGGCCTTTGGGATCGAACGCCTAAGGGCTGAAACTGAAGAGAGGTGGTACAACGTGGAGTCACGCCATGCAAGAGCAACTGGAAAGAGTTAAAGAAAATAACAGCCATATTTTCATTGTACAGGAATTTAATAACGGGAAGACTACCCTAGGTACCATGGCCTTGAGTGTTTTGTCTACAAAGCTTAGAAGATCTGAGCGCTAAACTTTATTTCATTTATGGGAAGTGCCGAGTGCCTCTATTGATATCCCCTGAGGGATGTGTTGGGCGTGTGTTGATCTAAAACATGGCAAAATCCTGCCAAGTACACTAATACAAAGGTTATGAAATTCCCTTTAATACTTGATGGTATCTGCCTGAGGCTTCTAAGAACAAATGAGGTCTCAAATGTTCTAGCTTCTAGCACAATTAGGCTATGCTGTGTGTTACTCAGAAACAGAACCTGTTGGCTTTTTAAAGTACCTCCATTGATTATGAATGGAAGTCAACAAAAATAGCTAGTAAATAATGAAGAATCAGTATACATCTGTGAAGGGTACAGGAGAGATAAACTTTCTTTACCCAGAAGTTTTTTGACGAACTTCACAAGTGATCCATCATTTCTGAGGGCTGTTCTCCTTTCCCAATCAGAATGAGTTCTCAGAAAGCAGAACCGTGTCGTAAACAGTGTGGGAGAGTGTCCAGGAAGATGTCAAACCGCACTGTGGGAGAAATGGGACTGATGCTTTGGCTTGCTGTGAGAACACAAACATTTTTTTGGTTCCCCCTCTGCCCTACACAGGAACCTGTAATTAGCATGTTTTTTTTGTTGACTCCGATGGCTCTGCTAATGGCACCCATCAATTACATGTACCACACACAAATATGTGCCTGCCTCCATAGTTGCATGACTAATTGATCCACCCAAAATGTACCTCTACTAATAAAAAAAAAAAAAAACATAAAATGGGAAATTATTTAATCAAATAAAGGATGTGCTCATTGAATACAATTAAAGTACAACTTAAGACAACCTGGCCCCATCATTTGAAATAAGCCCCAAACAAAACATTTCAGTGGATGCAAATAAATAAGTGATACTGTTGAGAAGACATCAAGCAAAACCAAAAACAGGATTTAAATGTATTTTGCATTTGGCTGTAGATTGAGTAATGTATGTAGAATTACACATAATTGGACCACACAACCAGCATGGAGAAGTCTATTTATCAGAGCATGACATAATAATGTCAATAATGAGAGGCTTCATTAAACACCTCAAAAACAGTCATTATGATTAGTCTACTCAAAGAGACAAAAGAGAGCAGTTCATACATAAGACTAGAACAGCATGGACTTCACAACCTAAAAATTACTATGTTCTCTGAACTCTATTTTGTTGAGTTCACTACTAAATGCAGGCCTAATTGGTAAATTATTTTGTTCCTCATAACTGCCCATGTAAACAACTAGTTTTTCATCCTATCTTGCCCTATGCACAATTTACTTTTCGATCATATACTGTGTATATTATTTAGATACGAGATATGTATAATTTTTATGATACCGGCATATCATATCATGTTAAAAAGTAATATTATGAAACACATGCAAAGAAACCTATAGGTTTGTGTGGAACTCTCATGGAAACACAGCACTCAAATTAGAGCAGCCTCTGGCTGTGATTTAAAAGCACAAGAGCTGACAATCTAAGAATCCTTTCAAGTTAAATATAGAAGGGAGCTTCTTTTTTTGCCGTTAACCTAATTTCTGTGGCTGTTTGCCACAACTTTTACAATCAGACCGAAATAACATTTTTGACCCACACCACCCCAAATCTTACAAGTGGACCTCAATGAAACCAAACTACTATCAACATTGCCACCCTGTGTATGACAATACTCTTACAAGTTCACAAGTTTCAAGTCTGCCTAGCACAAGCGGGTGTTTCAGTGCAGTCTCTGGACAGGCCCCTCAAACTTCTGGCAGGGATTGGCGGGGATAGTCAGGGAAACCTCCCCCCATGCTGTACCAAAGTAAGGCAGGTGATGCATAGGGAGAAGGTGAGGGTTTTAGAGTAAGACTCAAATGCCACAGCAGATGAGGAGAACTGAGTTTTAATTTAAATGCAGATTGATAGGAGGGAAGCGTGGTGTGGCCTACAGAACATTTCTCTTATAAGCCCTCTGTTTGCTGTCCAATTTGCAACCTCTGTGGCCGTTGATGACAGAGGATGCAAATATTAAAGATTACTGGATACCTTTAATTTGATAGAAATTCATTCGAAATATAAAATTTACACAAACATATCATTTTAAAACTTTCTTCCTCAGCGATAATATATAAGGGCAAGCATAAAGCTCAACTAATGACAAAACTGACAGGTGACTTATAATGTACACATTTCTATGTTCTTTCATCAAGCCCAAATTGACTAATAATTATGAAGTGCATAACTGAATATTTTAAAGTCCATACAAATGGACAGTGGTGACTTTTTTGAGGATATTAAAATGATGAAGTGTGAGGAACGTACATTTGAACTCATTTACATCAGGCTGACATGATGCAAAGATGACTGTGTGTGTAAAATCCAATCAAAGCTCACAACATGGATAAGATCTGTGACAGGTTACTTTTATTCAATCTCCTTTTCAAACACAGGATGATTTAGCTTCTCTTCTCAAACTCCTCTGAGTTTGGCATCCAATTGTGCTTCCCGTTCCAATTGAATCCCCTCAGTTGTCTTCTACACTGTATTGTGCTCAAGGCCAATCAGACGCAGCATTCAATTGGTCCTCCTGACAGTCATACAAATGTGTTAAAATACAGCTGCTCTGTCCATGGTTGCATTTCATTCACATGTAAACAGTTTCACAACATGACAGCTGTGCGCCTCTAGACCTTGGCTGTAATGTTCCCTATATCGCCACCTCCCTGAGTCTCATCAACTGGTGCACAAGCTTGTGCATTTCACCTTTCCACTACATCTGAATGAGGAAATCACATGGGGCACACAGGGGAGAAGGACCAAATAAAGGTAGCTCCCATCGCCTGGGGGCCGGGAGAGAGGGTGAGGACCTCGTCACAGCTGGTGAACAGGGGGCTACATGACTTCACTCAGACAATGGCAGTTGGCTGGATGTTCAGACCACAGACGGCACAAAGACACAGGGCACACTGTGGTGGCACGGTGCGGGCGCAGGCAAAGGGACTTTTAACACACAACAAACATTTCCACCTGCGGCTTGCCGCTGGCATGCCGGGCTCCTGCGGTGGAATTTTTTTTCACGTCAATCTGACGCTGCCTGGCCTTCTGTAGGACACTCAGTTCCTCCGCCGGGCTTGCCGTCCGCCTGGGCGTCTCTCCTGCTGGCCAGCTCCTTCAGTCCTTGCTGGATCTGCTCTGCGGCCTCACCATCGCCGATGGCCTGCGCCAGGGCCAGAGCCTCATGGTACAGCCGGCTGGCCTCCTCAAACTGACCTGCCCCATACACACACAAACAGAGAGACATGTGGCTCACACCCTACAGTACAAGATGGTTCTTACATGCAAAGCTTCATTCTACACCAATACCTAAGACTCAGTTTGTTCACATTTTAAAAAGTTTACATTAGCTCCATTCATACGTGTAAGACCGGAGGTTCTGCGGATGTTAAACGGTCGGGCCGTATATCTGAACAACATAAACGGTCATTTGGAAGTCTGAACTTAGCCGGGTGTTCTACTGCTTCCCTCCTAGTATTTCCGACGGACATTATGTAAACGAGCTCATGTCTGAACGAAGAGAAGAACATGCGGAGACTCTGTTCATGTGAGTGTTCAACCACATTCAACCTGTTCAACCACATGGAGATTCTGTTAATGTGCGTCGGTGTCGTTCACACATATGACTGTATAATGTCAGCATGTTAGCAAGCATCCTATCTGAATCACCCGAAGGGTCGGACCTCCGTTTGACAAAGCTCCGCATATACTCCGGATGTTATATCTGAAAGCAGCTACTGAAGGTTCCTCTTTTTCCATTTTTTGTTTACCTTGATGCATCAGAATGCCAGCCATGTTGCCCAGAAGCACGTGCTGGTCAGGGTGGCCAGCCTCCTTCCCCAGCTGCATAGCTTTCTTCACGTGACTGAGGGCTTCATCATGCTTCCCCTGAAGGTCCAGGATAGTGGCCAGATCACTCATCAGCACCAGAGTCTGAAACAACACAGAAAGGGTGAGAGAGGGGGAGAGAGAAACCAAAAGTAGTGGTACTATGTGAAGCTACAAAGCACAGCCCCGGCTTCCGGAATAACCACAAGTCAGTTGCAAGCGGCCTGGACAAAAACGTTCCTCTATAAAATCACACTAACATGAATGAGTGGAAAGTGACACTTGAGCACCTGAACAAATAGAAAGCTTATCAGCAAAACGTTAGGCTACTAGTAACTGTAAGAAAGTGCCAAACTAAAACAATGACATATGGAAGTAGCTGGGTGCTGCACCTGTGGGTGCGTCTCTCCCTGCTCCTCAGAGCAAATCTGCAGGGCGCGGCGGTAATCGCCCGTGGCCTCGGTCAGCCGGTGGGTGACGGCCAGGTAGCGTGCCCTGGCATCCAAACAGAGGCCCAGCAGCAGCCGCGTGTCCTTCCTCTCCTCATCTGACGGGGGGGACAAGGAAACATCACCACAGACATCAACAACCATCCGTCACCAACAACAGCAGGACTTGTACGGATACAATGACAGCTGAAAACTGGTGGTTTGGAGGAAAGGTGGGCTTGAGTTGATTGGATACCTGATAACTCCTCTAGGGAGAGGTCCTTGTGTTTCTCGATCTTGGCCTCCAGAGATTCTGTACAAAACTGGAACCCATGCTCTGCCAATTCATTCCTAGCAAGGACATTTGGGACAAGAATATATATGACCATCCTGTCAATTCACGTTTTTTGAGGAACTTGAGGAACACGTATAACAAACAGGAATAATTTAGCTATAGCTATAGCTAATTTAGCTATAATATATATAGGCCTACACAAACTATATTTCACTACAACAAGAACCAAACAAAATCGTCCAAGAAAAGAGAGCCCACCTTACTTTCATTTACAAGATCTGGCAATGGTGGCAGCACGCTTACTTGTTCTGAGAGGCATATATGCTTGCAAGCTTCAGGGACATCTCAATGACCGCATTATGATCCTAACCAGAGAAAGAATGGGGACACAAACACAAATTCAAGTTCAAGTAGTTTATGGTCATGTACTCATAAAGGGAATTATAAGTAACGAAATTGTTTTGCTCAAGAGCCATCTCAACTTTAGAGAATAAATTAAAAGTAGTATTAAAAACGGTATATTGTGTGTATGTATGAAGGGGGGTGATGAAATGTGTGTGTGGGGATTGACCTCTTCAAAAACACTATCACACCCAGAAGACAATACAAGGATACAAGGATACAAGGAAGTTTATTGTCACATGCATATAGTTACTGGAAGTAAGAAATGCAGTGAAATTATGTCTGGTGTCAGCCTATTTGTGCATTAATGGGGGGTAGTGCAGTAGAAGAGGGGTTTAGTAGATTAAGTGGCAAGGGCTGCATAAAAAAGGTGGGGGAGGATTGGGATTGGGTGGGGGGCACCAACAAGGAGCACCCAAGAGCAATACAAAAGCATGACAAGAGACCACATCCAAATGATGAGCTAAAGCATGTCCACCATGGTCTCCCCTTCTTACCTGAGGCGTTCCCCCAGACAGCATGAAACTCATGGCTGCCTTGAAGAGCTTCTCTGCCTGTAAACCGGGATATGAGCACAGCTATGATGAGAAACAACTCTATTCTTGTGGCAAAAAGCAACTCCGTTCTTGAGATAAAATACAGCCCAACTCTGGGTCATGTATCTGACACAACACTCTTACTCACGTTGGTCAGCTGACCTTGAACAAAGGCAAGGTTTGCCATCTGTAAAGGTTGAAGGAAGAAGACCATCAGAATACACAACCAACTCTATGACAGTTAAATCTCTCTATATGACTGTATCACTGTCAAAATGGTGCATGCAGACAGGTGGTGATGAATTAAAGAGCTACAGGAGAGATCAACATACCAAGCTGTATGTGTAGATGATGGCCTGGGTGTTATGAGTTTGATGAGCCAGTCTTATAGCCTGATGCAAGAAAACATTGGCTGCTTCCAACTCGTCCCTCATCATACTAAGCTGAGGATAATCAAACCAAATGCATTAGATCGTTACTTAAAATAGCTTCAAATACTTAGAGGCCTATGCCACTTCATGGACCTGATGCCGTGTGCCAATATTTAAAGTGTATTAGGCCTTTTTATCTTATCAAGAAATCAAATATGTTTTCACAAAGTTTACACAGTTCACTCGCGATACAGTGTCTCCATTTGACAGTATGCACCTGTAAAATGGTGCAAGCTGAAGATGCAGTACATTTTGTTATGCCATGATGGTAGCTACCTTGGCTTTTTTCAAGAGCAAAATAATTTCATCTTCTGCCTTCTGCGCTTCATCTCTCTCATCGTCAGCCTTACCGAAGAAGGAGAACGCTGCTATGAAATGACAAACCAGAAAAAAATTGGTGTTTACAGCCACACGTGGACATTGACATTTCTGGGCTTACCTAACTTGCGCGCCCACTAGCGTTTCTGAATGTAACATGTTTTGCAAGAGTTCTAGTAACCTGCATTATGTCAAATCTTTAACTTCTGTTCGTACATGTAAAATCTGCAATCACATAAACTAACTTACCAACAGCACCCCATAATGCACTCCGCTTGTTGGAATTCTCTTCATTATGGCTTTTCTCATTGACGTGATTACTGGTGATATTACAACGTCGGAATGACCTTCTGCTCACTGCGCTCCTCCACGACAAGGACGGAGAAATCCTTGCAGTTTGCCCATACGTCAGTTGCCTTTTAGCGAGCAATAAATTGCTCGTTAAACAAATACGTGATGTTTCCAAAACATACGAATTATATCTAGATATGTGTAGAACCAGAAGACGACAGCTAGTGGGTAGCGCCATATTTCATTAGGAAATGCTTTGACGATACCACGTGACATCTCTTAAAGCTACATATCAGCGTTTATGCATAGTCTACTACTGGATTAATTTCATAGGCCTACTAGTTTCCATAATTATGAACATGTCTGGAAAAGTATGAAACCTTTAAAAAGTTTAGCTAGTAGTAGCTTAATATAAAACAAAGCTGACAATGCACAAAAAATACTGAGGTCAAAATCCCAACAAAGGTTGCCTACACACTATTCTTACAAAACTACAATAAATAACAATAATCAGTTAGGGTCTTTTTGCCTACTGTTTAAACCAATTTACAACCTTCATGGTCCACTTTTACACTACAAGTAAAAAGTGAAGTCTCAGTTAATGGCATTCAAAACATGGAGAGACCTCATTTTTCAGTTATCTGACTTTACAACATACACTCTCCATTTAACCTAACCTTATTTCACTTTTGTTTCCATCTTCGTGTACGAACAAACCGATTTCTAGGTTAAAACAAATTACGCTTATTAATTGAGTTGTGTTATCTTTTGTATGCCTGCCAATGAACAAGTTCATCACACAAATGTACTCACCTGAACCCTTCATTGCTATCCATAACAGCAAGTTATAGTGACAACAAGGACACAGTTTCCATCGTGAAGCATTCTTTTATTTCACCACAGGACCAATGGATACAAAAGGGCCCCTACAAAAATAGTTCCCCACGTCCAATGTATCAGTGTGTTGAGGACCTGGTGAATTAGACTGCTTCTATTGTATGTGGGATCACCCCGCCCAGGGCAGGCCTGCTTTAGGGCACACTATACAACATTCCTCATGCACTAGTCTTTGGTACTACAAACTGATGGTCTAGTTGACTTAGTGCAGAGACTAAGAAAAAAAAATCACATATTCAACCCTCACACACTGCACATTTATATAGGGAGACCTGCACAACAGACAAAATTTGTTCATTAAGAGCTGAAGTTCTAACAAAATATTACTCTTAACCCACACAAGGAATTTTTGAAGATTATTTTACACCTGCCCTTAGTTTAGGAAACCCTAAAGAAAGGAATAAAGGTTAGATCCAATATTATATGCATATTGAAACTATGATTAACACTCTCAGTGTTACATAGATATACATACCCCTTCTCTGCCAAGCACTTGGCACATTCAACAAGATCATGGCCTGGTTTCTTTCTACCAGTAGCATACAAATCCAGCAAGTCGCTGATATCAATCAATGTTTCAATCTCATAGCTACATGATCCATCAATCCATTACCATAAAGAAATGACAAGAAAAAAAGTATAACTTTCTGTAAAGGAGAATATCACTTAAGATGCTGCTGTAATTAGTCGATAGTGCATAAACCATTATGCTAAATTCCTATTATTAAGAGTATCCAAAGACTTGATGATACATGGGGCAACTTTTTTGAGCAATGTTGCTGGGCAATTATATGACCTGTTCCCAGTTTTCAGATTGGATGGTCATGAAAAACTGCCCACTCACTGATGGTCAAAGTTCTCCATATAAATGAATGGGTAGATGCCCAAAACACCACCAGTCATCAACAGTACCCATTAACTTTGCTCAAGAGGTTTGGGCTGTGCATCATCACCTTAACTCAACTGGAAGAATTCCTCTAGACCACTAGAGCTGTTGCAATGGCATACAGCAGGTGAACTGAAGAAATTAATGAACTGCAGTGCTATAACAGGGCCCTTTTGAATGGACAGGGAATATTACAACAATGCACTGGATAGGATATCTATGAAAGAGCCCAATGACACAAGATGAAAGGGCAACCCAACTACAGCACAGGAATGATTATATATTTAGGTTAAAGTGAAACATCTGCATCTCTGTTTTTGTTCTTTTTAAAGGAGCTTTGGAATAAGTCTGAATGATTCTGTTGAATGACGTATAACATTTGAAATAATGTAGCTCATATAAAAAAAAACAAATTCAAACTTCTTGATTAATGCCAAAACATTCACAGTTAGGCACTGTACAATAATACTTTAAGTTTTTCCCCACCAATCTGAGCATAGACACTCTACTTCCTCACACACTTAAGGTTATCTACTTAGCCATGCTCTAAGTGACATCATGGGAGTTGTGTCTACTGGCCAGAACAGATGGACTTGGTCCAACTCTGCACAGTACATTAAACGACAAGGTCTGCATGCAAGGCAAGGCCTGGACAGGTTATTGCTCTATGGACAACACTTTAGGAATCCACGTTACAGACCTCCACAAAGATGGGACCCTAATCGGAATGTGTGCATCAGTCAGAGGTTTCCTTAACTCAGTAGCCTGGCTAGCGCCACCACTTCTCAATGAGACGTGGTCTGGGAACCAAACGTTCATTTTCTCGTATTTGAAAAAAATGCCCAGATCCGTTTATTGGGTGCCACGGATGTCTATCAAATGCGTCTGTGCATAGCTCATCATCGTCTTGCTTTCCCCCGTTCTGTGATTGGTTCCCTATCTCAGGCGAAATTTTGCTCCATGGTCTCCAGGCTGCCTTAGCAGCGTGAATCAAATCGCGCGCAAGGCAGCATGGGAACACCCAGGCTATTAACTCAGCCTCATTGCAGAACCTCACTCTTTGGGGCACTTGCAAAGAGTGTCCCAGCAAAACAACCTGCAGCTGAGCCAAGAGGAATGCTAAACTTGGTGTGGTCTCTCCACTTCAGAACCCAAATTTTCCTTATAGACATTTATGTATAATTCAATGTATTCCGTTAGTACACCTACTTAACAGTAAATTCCTTTCAATAATCATTTTTGTACAAAGTACAAACTACAGCATGTATTGTGTATGTTTTGTTAAAAATGAGCTCAAAAGCACATCTTTCCGACTCTGTTTACCAGGCTTATTAGACAGCCTGGGCAGCACAACAGAGATAATCCATTCTCAAATTTTGCATCAACCCCTGCACCAATCAGAGGCCAAGAGAAACTTCAAGTTAATGATTGGGCTGGGGCTGGGTGAAGAGGTGGATGGAGGTGGAGAGGTTAGTTGTGGTTTCATGGATAGTTCTAGACTCAGCTGCATATTGCAGCTTTAAATATCAATATAATATCACCTGACTTTGTCAGGAAAATGCGTGAAATGTTCTGAAAATGTCTACCTGCCTTGTACTTACTCCTTCTATGCTCAGCGTATGGACAGAATTACCGCCAACACACACTCTAGCTTGACAGCACTCTGATTTGCAACAAATTAAGTTTGTTCATTGGGCCTCGGAGGTCATTTGGCATGAGTATTACTGAGTTTGCACACACTTCCCCTAAAAGAACAGAACACCTGACAAACAACTGCATGCTGGGCTTATACAATATCTGCTGCAAGTGGCCCTTGAATACTGTTCACTTTGGTGATACCTGGATGGCTAACGCAAAACAACCGCCGCAGCCAGACACTCTTTTTTTAATGATGACTAACTCCTGTCGTCCAGTTCTTCAAACCGATTATGATTGTCTTAAGGACAGTAGAGTTTACGGGTTTGCACGTGTGTGTGTGTGTGTGTACAGTATATGCGCATTGTGCATGTGTGTTTTAAAGCCTGGGTACACACTGTACCCCTTCCCATAAAAAGGCTGCTTTACTTAGGCTTTATAAACATGACTCATCCTTCCTAACTCAGGAATAAACACGCACACGCACATACAGCAAGAGGTAAGACAGAACCAAACCAAACTGTTAACCCCAGTGCACCACCGATCATCAGCGGTTCATGAGGTTGAAGATCCAGCATTCCTCAGGGAGCAAATAAAAGTGAACATATGTGTGTGTGTGTGTGTGTGTGTGTGTGTGTGTGTGTTGTGTGTGTGTGTTTGTTTGTGTGTGTGCAACCAACAGTTCATGTCAGTTAATTTATGTGAGTGCGTGTATGTGTGTGTGTGTGTGCGTGCAGGTACATTATGTGTGTGTGTAGAGTAGGGTCAATAGACAGGTCAAGGCTGAGGACTGACGGCATCAGGCACACCTCACTCACGGCTCCCAAAGAGCTGGAGCAGAAAGAAGAAGATGTAGACGATGTCCATGTAGAGGCAGAGAGCGCCAAACACGTGCTCCTCCGGGCTCAGTGAGTAGCGGCGATTCCCCATCAGCAGCTGCACGTCGAACGCCAGAAACTACAACGAGGACAAAAACACAAAACACCCCAGTGCATGTGTGAGACGTGTGTGTGCGCACAAACAACAGCCGTGCCAGAGGAGGAGTGTGGGAGTGAGTGTGCGGGAAGACGGCACACACACCGATGGGCACACACACCGATGGGCACATGGGCACACACCATGCCTGTCTGCACTCTTTTCTGTGTAGCCTGGGTGAACCCGGACGAATGAGTGAGGGCATTTGAATTTGCTCAGCAGAACCATCTGGCAACTACCCCAACTTAAGCCCATTTCCAAATCACCAAAAACTGACAATGGTGGTAAATAACTGCATTTCAAACCGTCGTTTACAAGGCAGATGCGTTTGCTGTACTTCCAAAAACATTTGGTGAGTTTCATGTACCAGTTTAATTGTAATTTCACTGGTGGTTACGCCCCTGCGAAATCGGAAGTGAACAAAGGGTCTTTATGAGAATCAGCCTGGTGGTAGCCAGGCGAGCCCATATGATCAATGCAATGTAATTCTCTATGTATTAAGTACTACTATAAACACTATGTAATGGAATGGTAGCACAATAACAAACAATGTCAATTTAAAGAGGTGAGCTTCCTCGGTATTACCAGTGTGAAGACCAGGGCACCCAGTCCAGCATATGCTGTCTGCAACCAGGGGATCTGTGAAAATGTTTGCAACATGTCAGATGGTCTTTTTCAAACAAACATGACATTTCTGAATATAACAGTAATCAACGTAGCATATGCTTATATGTACTGAGCTGACTCATCAATGTTTGTTGTTAAGATCTTTCCCATGGTGTTAAATCGGCAAATTTTTGATTTTGCCTAGTTATGAAATTAACCTTAGTTAACTAATTTAACCTAGTTATGAAACTAACCTCTAAGTTAGACTTACGACTGTTAGACTTTTAGACTAAAGACAGCAGTTAATGTAAACCATTCATAAAAAAAGCCACAAGTGCGCTCCAAAGACCACAGGGCTGTGTGTGTGAGTGGTGTGTCGACGGACTCACATAGCCAAAGGGGGCGGTGAAGATCAGCACAAGCCCCGTCACCATCAACACCATCATGAGGGAGAACAGCAGGCCGTGACAGGAGGTGAAGTCAACCTGGAGTCAACCACAGCACAGCACCCTCAGCACACTGGGATCACTCTGGCTCAACACACACCACACCCTCAACACACTGGGATCACTCTGGCTCAACACACACCACACCCCCAACACACTGGGATCACTCTGGCTCAACACACACCACACCCCCAACACACAGGGATCACTCTGGCTCAACACACACCACACCCCCAACACACTGGGATCACTCTGGCTCCACACACATCACACCCCCAACACACTGGGATCACTCTGGCTCAACACACACCACACCACCAACACACTGGGATCACTCTGGCTCAACACACACCACACCCCCAACACACTGGGATCACTCTGGCTCAACACACATCACACCCCTAACACACTGGGATCACTCTGGCTCTACACACACACCACACCCCCAACACACTGGGATCACTCTGGCTATCATTAGGGCCCAGTTGTTCAAAAAGTTTAATCTGGATCGGAATGATCCGGATTTGGAAATCCCATGTTTTGCAATCCAGGATCAGGTAATCCATATTTCTTTTATGCCTGTTTTTCAAAGCAATTGAGGACTGGATCAACCTGATCCAGATACAACCTTTTCAGGATTACGAAATCCGGATTACCTGTGTTTCTAAATGGAACTATACCACAATCTAGCCTAGTGGCTATGTAAGGAAGAACAGTTAGAATAGATGGCCTGAGGTAGCTTTGATTATGTTATCTAAAGAGAAAGAAAACACCACAATAAAACAATACAAACACCCCCTTCCCCCCCTTCCATTATCAGACCCCTCATCTTATCCATGACAAATAAATAAATACAAACAATCACACTTCCTCTCAAATCCTGCCTGAAATCCACCTTTCTGTTGGGATCAGGGTAATCCTATTTTTTGCATCAAATTTATCCCAATCCAACTCAAGTTTTTAACAACAAAAAGTGAAGGTTTTATCCAGATCAAAACCAAGATTAGTTTACATGATCCAATCCGATTTCAGGATCCTGTTTTCCCTTTGAAGAACCCATTTTCAAGATTTGATCCAATCCGATAGGCAAAATCCAATCAGATTTCTTTTGAACAACCAGGTGCCATATGACAGGAGGGCGGTAGTGGTCTATCCACTTTGATATGTAGTTTGATATAACAGTCCATGAGGAATTTAACCTTATTGTAGATATACCAAGCAGAACAGTGAACCAGAAAACACACATCCTCTGAGGATTCAAGCATAAATTATGTCTACAACAAAATCACCTTCGCAAATTAATGCTAAGACACATAAAGAGCTGGGTAAAAGATTGTGAGGTCTTTAAGACATTTTTACTCTAATGGTCAAAACAAATGCAAATTTGTCCAAAGTAATCACTACTTTTGTGGTCAATAACACAGTCGTGGCAGACGGCCCTGTGGCTAGGATGACTCACCCTGGACTGGAAACAGAAGAGAGTGACTCCGAGACAGACCACAGCCGTGATGCCCACACACAGCATTACCACCTTAGTGTTGTGGTAGCTATGGAAACATAAGTGGCACAGGAGGACAGCTCAGCAGGCAAACAGAACAATCACAGTACAATGTCATGTGCATGGACACACAAATATCAGGGAATTTCAGGACAAAAGACAACATACCTGGCCAGCATGCCTGCCATATAGGACATCGCAAGAGTCTGTGGTGGTGGAAAGAAAATTTGGGTACGTACAATTGTCACCACACAACAACTACAACAAACATACCACCACAGCTGCTAGTACAAAAGTGAACCAGCTCACTTACAGATACCATAAAATAATATACAAGATGTAATAATAATACATCAACCAGTATAGTAGATTCAATTAATATCTATTAACTTACAAAGATTCCAAGTAGAATGAGATTGGTAGGGTACTGTCGTCTAAAGGGGGGGAAATCAAATACATAGCTTAAGTACATCACGTTGCAATAAAATTAAAGTTTTGCACACAAAGCAGATACATTCACTACTCATTGTTATATTAAATTTGTATACATTACAAAAATACTATCAGAAAGCCCTCTGTGACCTGTTCTTTACAATTACTAGCCAGATCTCATGAGGGTCTGCATGATAACAAGAGACCATTCTGCCCAATCTTTCTTGCAGACCCTGAGAGGCCTCAAAGGAACCAGACTGGGAAAAGGAGGAGAGTCTTGCTTTTACCGGGCACTTGTACTGCACACCAGCACCAGATAAGTCCCCATGAACATCATGCTGTGGGGATAGAAAAAACAAACAAACACACAAACAAATGAGAACATAGAACCTCTTCAGCATTCCCAAAGGGACTAATGACCTGAGTGGAAAGGGGCTGAATACTTACTAAGATGCCAGATAAACAATGCGATTGTACTGAACAAACTGCCGAACGGGCTCACTGTAGGGAAAGGACAAGGGAGGGAGGGAGTGAAATTATTTTTCCTGTTTGTGTAAGCCTTAACTGTCTTTAAGATGTTGACAAAGTAAGCCTGCTTAGGTAAACATGTTCTCTCACCAGAATGTAAAGAGGGCAACAACACCAAACGTCACCAAAAGCTGCACCATGAGAATGCTGAACACCTGAAAATAAAACACACACACCATAAGCACTGAGAGCTCCAATGACTGCCACCCAGCAGATAGCATTTCATCTGCAAGGGATGCACTTTGATTGTGATCTAACCATACAAACAAACGGTGCTCACTGCAACACTTTTTCTTCTTATATATTGATGTGTAAAGATGAAATAATAAACAAACTGGACATTAACCTTTCTGATGAACATGCGGCGGACATTTTTGTCCTCCCAGCTGCTTCCTCCGAGACCGTCAAAGCTGCCACTGGAGCTGGGGTCCGAAAACGGGGAGGACATGTCTGACGCATAGGGGTTGCTGTAGCCAGGGCCTAATACAGAAGGAGAAAACCATTAAATGTCCAGTATGTGGAAAAAGTTTCAAAGAGGGGCCCATGAAGTTTAAGTCATGTGCTTAACATGGTCTTTAACAGTACATAGGTACAGCATACAGTCCTGGAGTACTGTAACCTGATGACATACTGGGGCCGGAGTGCACATAAGCCCAGCTGGGGTGCATGGCAGGAGGTGGCGGCATCATGGGAGGTGGACCTCCATAGGGAGGAGAGGAGATCCCAGCCTCCTTATCTCCAGCTGTGGCCTCTGCATAACTCGGGGGCGCTGCTGGTAAACTCATGGTTAAGCAGTTCTGATGTTTCAAGAGAGGATACAGCTGCTGCACACAAATAACCTGAAACAATTGCAGAGAATAAAAAAATGCAGACATCTTATGTTTACCCTGACTGCAATGTATGCAACATAAGTTAGGTTAGGTTATCTAAACATAGGCATGGGATATAATTATCGAGATCGACGTCTGTCAAGTGCTGTTCTAACACTGAGCCGGTATGCTGAATAATGCTCTTTCCTCAGAAACCAAAAACAAATAGCTAACAGGTTTTTATTCGGTGTGAAATATATATGCGATGAAAACATTTAATGTTACCACAGAACACTAAGATTAGTAAACCCGTGTTAGTCTATTATTGCTGTCCGTTCATTGCATAGATCTTTTCAAATATTTACATTGTAGCTCCATTGGACGAATACGTAAATAACATATGGACAGCAACAACAGCCACCTGTACAGCAAAAAATGAATAACACGACCTACTAATCTTGAATTTCCCCTGGGGATCAATAAAGTATCTATCTATCTATCTACTCGGAGGACTTGGCTTTCACGCCTCTTCGTTCCTGGCTATAGTGGCTAACTACCAGACTGCACCTAGCTACCAGATTCTTTAGCTCACATGCTATCTGACTTTGATACGTTAAACTTTTAAGAGGACCGGTAGTTCTTTTTCTTGATGTTATGTCTAAGCAAAGCTTCGTCTGACCAAATCAATAATATCGTTCACTGGCGTTTTTAATGTGATGGCGATGCTAGCGAACACTAATGTTAGCTATGGAAGCTAGCTAGCCATAGCAAGGATTCACAGAAGAGGGGATTAACTAGATGTCCTTAGAAGCTACCACAATTTCTGTTTCGCAATGAATAACGTCTTAACTCACACTGACCGGGACAGTACAAACTATTTACAAATGCGGGTTCATTTCTACCTCTTCAGCTACATGCACTCTTTAATGAGTCTATCTGAACACAGCAGGTTATATTTACCTGAAAGTGACAGCACTAGTTGACAGCCTTTATGCTAACCCAAAACACAACCAGACAATCACCGTATGTACTGACGTAAATCCTGGAGAATCCTGACGGAAGACCTCCCATTTTCCGCACGTTTCCCTGACCGGAGAACTTATGGCCTAAATAGTCTATGGTCCTAAACCAGGATGTTAAAATTTATTTCTGGAAAACATTAGTCCCTCTTAAATAATCCACCTGTCAAGACCCGGTAGCCATTTTACAAATTGACTGATGGATATAGATGTAGAGTGATGCTAGTTGAAAATCATATCCATGAAACATCATGTCACTTGCAACTGCATGTTTGAATTAATAGACAGAAAAAGTGTTCGTTTTATCCATTCTATACCATTAACCCATACAGCACCAATTGTTCAAACGGGTTATGCTCTTTTACAGCCATTAACATGCTGTTCGGAGGTTGATTACAAAACCATTTAATTACACTAGACATTTTGCCGAACAGCATGCACACACACAACACCAAAGAGGGTGATGAATCTTTTATTTTGGCCAAATGCATTATTGCAGCAGATATAGCATTAAATAATACATGACATAATAAAAAGCTCTTTAAGAGCCTCTGAGAACTTCACTTTTAGAACATCCACTTGCAGCCTGACAGGATATGTCTGCAGTAGTATGAACTTAACAAAAGTTCAGTACACAGTAGATACGAGTACTTATATTTATTATTTCCATTATAATATTTCCAGGAATGAAAAACCGTAGACCTGTAAGGAGAATTGCATAATGACTAGAAAACATGATGCTCTGCAGATGACTAATGTTACCAAGACTACCATCAGCCTATGAAGGTAACCAGAGTGATTTGAGGAGGGGCCAGCATCTCCTCTGAAGAAAACCTCAACATGCAGGCTGGTGATGGGAGATGCTGTGGACATTTGACAATTTTTGATTGTTTGGTCTCTAGAGGTCATGCGATTGCCCCTCAATTTTGGATTTCAGGTTCTCCTTGTAGGCCAAGATGCCCTTGGTCCACTTGGTGATGGTCTGCTTCTCACACACCCAGATCTCCTGAGCCACCTACAGTAAGACAATTATGAGACGTAGACAAGGATGAGTACCTCACATACTCCAAATAAGAGCGAACATGCAGCAAGTTGGCACTGATCATTACATGTGCCGTACCTGCTGGATAAGCCTGAAGTCGTGGCTGACAAGCATCGTGCCACCCTCAAATTCATTGATGGCATCCGCCAGAGCATCAATGGTCTCGATGTCCAAGTGATTGGTGGGCTCGTCCAAGAAGAGCATGTGTGGGTTCTGCCAGGCAAGCCAGGCGAAGCACACTCGGCATTTCTGCCCATCTGACAGGTTCCTAATGGGACTTACCTAAGATGGAAACGGACAATTACCTACTACAGACTCAACTTCATGACGGACATTACCAAAATAAACACAAAAAAGATCTTTATACCATCACCCCCCACTCTGAGAAAGAACAGATCGACTCTTTACTTGGGACAGCCCCAGAGGATAGCCCCCGTGTCTGTGAGCTCACCTGCTGCTTCCCAGTCAGGCCATAGCGCCCAATGATCTTTCTCATCTCCTCTTTCTCCTTGATATCTGGGTAACACTTCAACATGTACTCCAGAGGGGACAAGTCTAACTCAAGTTGCTCAGTCAAGTGCTGCGAGGGGAAGGAGATGATGGTCAGATGAAGACAACATAAACCCCTGGTCTAATTCATTTACCGATGTTCTGCGGATTTCGGCAGATTCAGGTGGTGCTATAACATATGAATCAAATCGCTCATTCAATCGCTGTACCTGGTGGTATCTGCCAATCTTTACGTGAGAGTTTTTCCTGATCATACCGTCAGAGGGGAGAAGCTGTGGAAAGAGGAAGGAATCTGGTGAAAAATATGCAGACAGGAAAACTACAAGAGGCCAACATAACATCCTGTCAACTATATAAGATCAAGATGTGAATCTATACCTCTCCAGCCAACAGTTTCAACAGTGTGGACTTTCCAGCTCCGTTCGGCCCCACAAGGGCCACCCGTGAGTCCAGATCAATTCCAAACTCCAGGTCTTTATAAATATATGGCTACAAGACAACAAAAGGAGAAGGTAAGTACATGGGTAATTCTGCTTAACAAGCAGCAGTGAAAAAGAACACTCACACAAAATCAGGGAAGCGAGCAGGTAACAATTTCAAAGACTAAATCTATGAAGCTGAATGTGCAATGCTGGGGTAGAGACTCAGCTTTCCGCAGGTCAAAAACAAATATATGTATATATGCGTGTTCAAACCAAGTTGACAGCACGTGAGCTGAGAGCAATGTGGAGCCTTACCGTGTCATCAGAATACTTAAAGCTGACATTCTGCACCATGATGACAGGAGGGGGTATCTTCCCACAGGGATGAAAACAAAATGACAGGGTCTGAAGGAAGAAGAAACATGAGATGTTTGAGTAGTGGTCAATGCTGTTCCATCACTGACCAATGAAAATGTTCAAGCTGAAGGAAACCTCTATTTGCATAATTGTATTCAGCATTTGTATTCATCCATTTTGTTCTGTTCCAAATACTCATTTCTATTAATATATTCTATATGTGAGGGTTGTGCCGACTGATCAGATAAACGCTTCGGTCAGGTTTTTGTCAAAGCACCTCCACACGGAGAACAAAACTGCCTGGAGGAGATGCTACAATTCGGCCTTTTGTTCACATCATGTCAGCGCACCAACCAAAAGTGTGACTTTGCACAATTTGCAGCGCCAGCAATTAAAATCAGATCTACTGCTGTGTTTCTTCACTTGATAATATGCTATTAATGCTTGCTTATTTTAGGCTGCAGGTTACTACAGTGGGTAAAAATATCCTTCAAGTGTCAAAAATGTCCTGGCCAGGTGGAATGCAGTGCCCTATAGACTAATGTCTGCTAAAATGCATATTTTCAGACAACACTAAATCTTCTTTAGAGATGCCCCAATTGCTTGAATTTCCCCTGGGTATCTATCTATCTATCTATCTATCTATCTGAAATTAATTGAAAACCTCTGCCCACCTTGTCATTCACAACTCGCTCAGTCAGCCCTGAGGCCACCATCTTCTGTAGAGTCTTCTCTTTGCTCTGGGCTTGCCTGGCCAGTTTTGCAGAGCCATGGCCAAACCGTGCTATGTAGTTCTGGGGGAAACAAAATGATAAAAAAAAATGGTTCATTATGAAAACAGATACAATAATTTTTATTTTTTTTAAAAAGGGTAAAATATTGTCCGTTGTAAAATAAAGGGAGTATAGTGCTCATTATCTACCTTCATGTGTGCAATCTGGTCCTGCTCCCAGTTAAAGCGCTTCATCTGGTTCTCCTCCAGCTCCTCTCTGGTCTTCACATATTGGTCATAGTTACCCTGAACAACACAGTGACGGCATGAGATGAAGAGGTAAATGCAAACAATGCAGTGTGTGTGTGCACCCTATTAGATAGACCGGCCAAGGTGGGTAGGGAAGGCGCCTTACTGTGTAATATTTGAGATTCCTCTGGTGCAAGTGAATTATGTTGGTACACACGCCGTTGAGGAAGTCTTGGGAATGTGAGATCAGGACAAGAATACGTTTAAACCTGTCAATTAAAAAACACAAGAGGGATCACTACAGTTCTTCTTAAAGAGGGGGGAATGATTCTTGTTGTCTGTCAGGGGATCAGTTAAACGCTTCACCGAGGTTTTTGTCAAAGCACCATCACACCAAGTACTGAGTCTTAATGGGGAGCTACAATTCGGCCTTTTGTTTACATCATTTCTGCAACACTCCCTCCATAAAAAAAATACTTCCTTATACTTCACATACTGTATACAATTGTCTTATAACATGCTGGGTTCATAGCAAAAGCAAAATTCCCATCCTAGACCCAGAGAAACAGTTTGTCATTTGACCAATCTTACAGTACTAGACGGTTACTCACTGACTAAGCTCCTCCTCAAGCCACACACAGGCCTCCAGGTCAAGGTGGTTGGTGGGCTCATCCAGCAGCAGCATGAAGGGCTTCAGGAACAGCGCTCTGGAGAAATGCAGACAAGCCATTTCAAAAATGTTGCTTTTAAACTAGCACTCAGAACATGAATGCAACCAACGAACCAGCTCAGGTACTACTCAACAGAGTGGAGCTAACTACCAGAACTGCATGGATCAGAAAAACGCTTCGGACTGTTTTTGTCATTGAGCAGATGCACTGTGGCAACTGCCCATTCATTCGGCCTTTTATTTCATCAATTCACAGCAGTTCTTGAGATACAAGTGACAATATAACACAATGTTCATAAATCTTCATTTCAAGACCATCTAATCAAAAAGACAAAAACTGAGAAGTGAATGAAGAATGAGTGAAATTCAGTTTGAAACCATATTGTCTACTTGACAAAAACCATGACAGTGGGTACTGCCGTGTTCTTGAGTGTGGCGAGACCCAAGACCTACCTGGCCAGAGCCACCCGCATCCTCCAGCCTCCGCTGAAGTCCTTCATCTTTTTGTGCTGCATAGAAGCGGTGAAGCCCAGGCCGTTCAGGATCCGGCCGGCACGCACTGCCGCCTTGTCCGCATCCAGCTCTTCCAGACGCTCGTACAGCTCCATCAGCTTCTCACACTCGGCTGAAAGGGGGAGCACGCGTAGACACAGACACACACACACAGTGAATGAGAGCCACACATAGGAATGAATCACTTTAATTTACCTTTGCAGAAAGGTGTGTAAATGGAGTGCACTTTGGAACAACCCAAAAGTGCACACGCAGTTAAGACAAAGGGTTCCAGATAAGCATTTTGTTCCTTTTCTGAAGTGTCCACACATAACAAGTGAAGTGTGTGAAACATAATCAAAAGAGGTAATTTACTATACCACGGCTAGGAAAGGAAACTGCCACAGATACAGCTCCTATGAAAACGTGGGTGAGTAGCCCGCGACCTTCCCCACACCCTTTTAGTGTCTACTTACAGTCCTCAGTCGCAAGCCTCTCTGCCTCCCGCTCTAGCTTAATCCTCTCCTCATCCACCTCCATCACACACTGCAGGGCCGTCTTTTCACTAGGCGGCATCTCCCGCGTCAGATGGTAGATGTCAATGTGTTCTGGGATGGGTACCTCTCTGTGGCCAATGGCTGACAGCAGCATGGACTTGCCTACAGGAGAGGTGGCAAGGATTAAATCAGCTTCCATATGTACACATTCCACAAAATGCAAATGTACAGTGCACTGAAGAGACACCAATAAACTTGTGTTATTTGTAGCCTCACTTAAAACTCCTGTTAAACAATTATTGACGAACAGAGCTCAGGTACTACTCAACTGTGTGGAGCTAACTACCAGAACTGCATGGATCAGAAAAACGCTTCGGATCGTTTTTGTCATTGAGCAGATGCACTGTGGCAAGTGCCCATTCATTCGGCCTTTTATTTCATCACTTCACTGCAGTTCTTGAGATACGAGTAGCAATATAACACAATGTTCATAAATCTCTATTTCAAGACCATCTAATCAAAAACACAAAAAGTGCAGTGAAGAGACACCAATAAAATGTATTATTTGTCGCTTCACTGAAAAGCATCTGTTAAATATATCTATTAAATATACACTTTAGTGCTATGAATGGTCATTTGTTTCTGGTTATTATGGAATGGCTATTACAGAATTCCATACTAACCAATTAACAACAAAACTTAAAGACTAGAGCAAGAGAACCACCTGCTGCCGTCACTGACACCACTAACTGCACCTGTTCCATTGAGTCCAATGAGTCCATAGCGGCGGCCGGAGTTGAGCTCCAGGCTAGTGTCACTCAGCAGCTCCTGGCCGTGGAAGGTGAGCGACAAACTGGAGATGTGGACATCAGTGCTGTTGGGGTGGGAGGCCAAAACCCCAGTCACTGCTCGTGCTTCAGTCTTCTTCAGCTCAAACTCATCTATCTCCTTTGTGAGACCTGCCATCCCTATCATATGAGGAATAATACAACTTCAAACAATGGCAACTACAGCAGATACGAAATTAAGAATCAAGTTTTACAAACGCAGACATAACTAATGGTATTTTACACGGGTAAACTTTGCAGGCCCAATGCGCTTCAGTAACATGCTGAGCTCTCACCATCATCCGCTGCTCCATTCTCTTGACTTTCGGGTTTGTCACCCTCGCCGTTCACTCCATTCAACTCGTCGGATTTCTTAGTGCGTCCGCGAGATTTTGCAGCTTCTTTCTTCTTAGCCGCTTTCTTCTTCGCTAAATCGGACGGCATGGCGGCTGAAGATGCTAAAATACCTGAGGCCACCAACAAAGAAAGACACAAAGCCTGTCAGTCAACCGTTTTCGAGACACATTAAAAACTTGGCGCAGTTACCCAATAAGTCTTCGAAATAGCTATTAACAAGCCGTTTGCACACGCCGTATCGTCAAAAGGTCCAAAATGAATCTCACAAATGTGTCTGGTCCACTCAGCAGCTATTATAAAGAACCATGACGTTACTCTAAACGTGGTCTTAGCTACCGGTTCGCTGTCGTCATTTTAGGCCTAACCAGAGCGGTAGAAACGGGCCTAACTACAGGATCGCCAAGCGGTTTTTTGTAATATCATAGCATCCCACTGGATACAAGAGCAACCAGCTGACTTCAGCAGCTAACAGTTAACGTTAGCCAAAAATCACGTGTCCGTCAGTGAACAGTCGCCGGGCAGCAATTTAGATGGTAGATTCGTATAGACTAGTAAACGGACACAGAATACGATTAGAAAGACGGTGCCAGGTTTATTAGGTAAATGCCCAAAGATGGTCGTGTTCCATAGCCTACTATACCGCGAAACGATACCGTTAACATTACCCTAACGCTACATATGGCCACTGGCATCCGCACGAGGCCTCAAAGATCTCTGCCTAAACGGGACTACGAACAGCTAAGTTAGCCATAGATAGCTAATGTTAAAACATTACCCAGGTAGCTAAACCTAGCTAATCGGCAACATTTCACTTGGGATGAATGATCATATTTCAACCAATAGAAATCATATTAAACACATTTAATCGAAGACAAACACTAAAAATGGCAACAACCTTACGATATCTTAACTATTAAACTTACCAACAAGATAGCCACCAAGCTCGTGAAGCCCGGTCTCAACAATACATTTTGTTAGCTAACGGTATCCTAGCTACATGGCGTTATGCGGTAGGTTGATTAATGACTACGGCAACAAGTAGGTTATACAGAAAGATTAGTTACTCAAAATGACGATGTATTTACATAACTAACACATATTAAGCGAAATAATTCTTATGAAAGGCCTTTGACGATTACAAACTCACCGTCTTCCTGCTCACAGCCACCGGCACACCAGCAGTAATGAAGCGTAGTATCGCGCGTGGCCCCAATACCGGCTCGCCAACCAATGATATTGTGAAATGGGGCGTTAGCTCCACCCTCTAGCCGCAGTTGGGTAGGGAGGAAGGAAGGAAATCGTGGACTACCCACGCAGAGTAAATGTAGGCTCAATTATTGATGAATAATCAGGTGTTGTCAGTACTGATTCATAAATCCGGTGTAGTCGAATCATGGAATCATACATTGTTGTGTAATAATAAGTAGGCTGCCAAAAAGCCTATGACCAGTCCATTAATTAGCACAAGTTAGTTTTGTCTCCATCATCTTCCACAGGTCCACAAAATCTTACGCCTATTGTTTTCACACAGTCAAAAGGCAAGGCCTATAGCAATATCTAGACCAACAATGTCGACACAATTCTGATAAAGTATGAAGCTTTTGGACATTGTATTTCTTTGTTTGTTTTTGAAAATAAGGGCATGTCACCAAAGGGCCTCAGATTGCAACAAAAATCTATAGAATGCGGAACACACTGTATTATCCCTTGATTTTATTAATGCTACTTGTCCAAATCGGATGTTAGATAATCAGTTCAAGACTATATAAGCATGCAAACAAACCAGGCTTGACACATGAGAGAATCACAATGTAGTCACAATGACAGGAACTTTTCCCCCAAAAAAGTTTAATTGTTCACTCAACACAATAATCTGACTCACACTATACTGACTTTGCACACATTCACTCTTCAGCACTCTCAAACATTTCCCAACTCTGAACTCACACTATACTGACTTTGCACTCATTCACTCCTCAGCACTTATGCCCCCCACACACACACACACACCTACAAGACTTTTTTAGCACTTTTACATCCCTCACCCTATGCTATAGACCTTTTTATTATTTTCTTATTTCATCACACGTCAAAACACACACACACACACACATATCTGACTTTCTCCAACTTTTGCACATCTCCATAGAACTTTTATTTATTATTTTTGATTTCTCCTCCATCTACCCATGTCCTTGATTGCCTAGCCTTTCTGCCCCCCACCCCCATCCCCAACACCCCCACAAAAAACAAACACATTAACATCATCACTGTTATCACCTCACATACATACAGCACACTGCTTGCTACAGTAAGCCTCCTCTACTTGCTGCACACTGCCCCCCCCCCTCCCTACATACACAGCACATTGTCTTCAGGATCTTCTCCAACACACATCCTCTACATACTTACAGCACACTGCCCCCACCTACCCACACGCACACTACACACACACAGTCACTGCTACACTCCCCCCCCCACACACACATCTTCATCACTCACATACATCATACATACAGTACTCTGCTTGCAATAGTAAGTCCCTTCACCATACTTGCAGTACATTGCCCCCCCTCTCCCCTACATACACAGCACATTATTTCATCAGGAAGCTTCTCCAACACACATCCCCAACATACTTACAGCACACTGTTGCCCCCGCCCACCCACACACACATCTTCATCACTCACATACATCATACATACAGTACTCTGCTTGCAATAGTAAGTCCCTTTCACCATACTTGCAGTACACTGCCCCCCCTCTCCCCTACATACACAGCACATTATTTCATCAGGAAGCTTCTCCAACACACATCCCAACATACTTACAGCACACTGTTGCCCCCCCCAGCACATATACACAGCACATTGTCTCATGAGGAAGCTTCTCCAACACACATATTGCACACTGCCCTCTCCCCACATACACAGCACACTATCACATCTCCCCTGTCATCCCTCCAACACACACACCCAAGACCCTGGCAGTTGGGTTAGCCCCCTGAGCCGTGGATCTGCCCAAGGTTTCTTCCTTGGTAAGGGAGTTTTTCCTTGCCCCTGTTGCTCTTGGGTGCTCCTTGTTGGTGCCCCCCCCCCCCAATTCCTATCCTCCCTCACCTTTCTTATGCAGACCTTGCCACTTAATCTACTAAACCCCTCTTCTACTGCACTTTTTACCCCCCCCACTTTGCACAAATAGGCTGACACCAGACATAATTTCACTGCATTTCTTACTTCCAGTAACTATATGCATGTGACAATAAACTTCCTTGTATCCTTGTATCCTTGATGTCTAAGGTGAAAACATGAACATAGCTGCCATCATCCAACTATAAAATATCAACCGGTCCGTGGATAGTTTGATTTGGTCAAAGGTAACAAAAATGGACACACAAGGGACTGCTCACAGGCAACAGAGGTGAGCTGGTTTGTGTAACCTAACACTTTGGCAAATTCTTGTTTATTATGTATTTTACAATGCTTATACAAAACACAAGTTACCTTCAATTCAGTCTAAAAGCTTTTGAGTTTTGAGAATACTTTGAAAACAAACACGTTTTAAAGTTTGTAAGTTTACCCATGCAGCATGCAAACTTTCACACTGTAAAAATCACACTGAGAATTTAACATAGCAGGTCCTGTTGTGATCCACTCCATGCATCCATAAGGCTCATTAATGAGTTACAAAAATGGATAAGGTGCTGAATAGTTATTTAAAAGTGCAAATCACAAATATTCCATGTTAAAAAAAAAAAAAAAAATACCATTCATCTCTTGGTCAGCATAGGGGATTTAGGTAGCCAACTTGATAGTTGGCAGAAATAAAATAACAGGCTATTTGAAAGCAACATTATTAATATCTCAATATGAAGATCATTCTCTTTGTCATTTGATGACATGACCATTAATAGGAATTTTTCTTTAGTGTACACTATGTAGGCCACAAGACCAAACACTCATAGGATACAAAGTGCACAATACCAGCCAGGTTTTATGAATGGTACCTCCATCTAATTATTTCAGAACACCATTGCAGACAAAATCTTTTCATACTTTACAAGTGATACCTTACAATCCTTGCATGTCGCAGACTACTTTGCTTTAACTGTTTCTTTAGAACACATGCTCTTACAGTATGTGAGTTAATCATGCCTCAGGCTAAACAGGCACACAACATATCAGTTATATCCTCCTACACCTTTGATTAAAATTGGTGATTTTCAGATTCCGTTGGACATGTTAGGACACCACAAAATCACAACAAAACAAACGTGACAAACATCTAACAGATATCACCAGACAAAATATATGAATTACAACTTTCAAGGACAAAACACTGTATATTTTGATTGCTCTCATCAGTGCTGTTTAAAGGGTCATCAAAGCAGTATTAAAAATGTTGTCAGATCTCATAAAATTGTTTTGCATGTGGTCTCAGAGTATGCCAAAAACATCAAATGGACAGTACAATCAGGAGTTATTTTCTTCTACAAGTTTGATTGGTTTATTTTCTACATACAACACTGTGTTTCTCTGAGGCTTCCGAAATCTCACGTCAATAAATTGCTGGAGATTTATAGATAAGCGGTTTTCTGCTCCAGAAAGGCTAAGAATGGTCATGAATGGCGGACTTAAAATGTGTAATTTCCACAAACAAAAGGATGCATCCAAGTTTTCCCATAGGGAACAGTTTAGGTGTTGCGCATGGCCAAAGCCTGTTCAAGCTCTAATCTTCGTTGTTGAATCTGGAAACGAAAAATTTAAATAAAACATATCAGTGGTGCACCATGTGTGAATAAGTGTGTATATTTGGAATCAGTATATTATAATCTCTAAATCTGATTTATCTAAAAATGTCCTGATTTTGATTAGAGGACTCACCTTGCTATAGAAGTAACGACTGATAGCTTCCTGTGACCAAGACTGATTATAAAACTCTGCTTTTCTCTCTTCTTCTGGATTCCCAACTACATCAGTTATTAACTGTGCATATAGTCAGAACACAGAAGAAATATGAGACATTCTAAATAGTGACAACAAGGTTCATAAATATGAGGCTTAAAACTGTATTTTACTGTTAGCAAATGTTCCCAAACAAAAACTACTATAGTAGTTCTATAGAAATATCTCTTGGCCTAGAGGCCCCAGACATACTCTGTAGATGAAAGACTAGCCTAAACACAAAAAAAAACACATAAGAGGGCATAATATATAATAAATTATTGCAGAATTTTTGGTTCTGAATTCTTGGTTCTGAATGTTTTACATATCATGCTATGTAAGAATATGTAAAATGTATGGAAAGTGTTTTATATGCACTATTGATGAGAAAATAATTGTAATGTGGAAAACTAAAAACTGCTGTAACAGTGAATGTGGTTGTGCCGCACCTTTAGGTCACGGTTTTGGGAACAAAGCCAGTTCTCTATGTAGCCTTTAGGGTCTCGGGAGAAGCTCAGCATGAAGTCTCTCTGGATCTTGAGCTGGTTAATAGACTCAATAGTCTCGTGAATCTATGGATACGGACACGGAATGATGAGAGGAAAAAGATGCAGGAGGACGACTGAGCACACTATCCTGAGACGCAACCACACACTCAAATAATTTCCATATATTTTGGTCAAGGCACACAATTTTGTATCATAAAGTAAGTAGTTTATGACATTTCATTGAAACCATTAGATGGTTAAATGGCCTTGTTTGCATTTGCAAAAGTAGAGGTGGCAGCTGACCTTGTTGTCAAGCAGAGCAATCTCCTGCTGATTGGCCGTTGACAGCAGGAAGCCGCTCATCTGTGTCTTCAGAGGGTCATCCACTTCTACATCAATGTCATAACAAGCTGTCTTCTTCTGATCATTTGGATCCACACTATGGAAAACAATTTGCCTGATGTAATCATATGGAATTCTATCATTATGTGATTTGAAGCATAAGTGTTTCTACAATTATTTAATATTACAATGTGTTAATTGTAACTGTCCTCCTGTTATGTTATATGACTGGATCTGTTTCTGTTGAAAGAGTTGTGAATGATACCTGATGATATGATTTATGACTATGGGATCGGGGGGAAGCAGCAAGTTAGTGAGACGCTGGGGTATCTCACAGAACTTCAAACGAGGACAGTCAAAGATCTGAGAAGAGAGAGACAGACCGATTACATTTGTGCTTATATTTATGTTCATAGTTCTTAAGGCACTTTTGTCTGAGGTGATTTACAATGGCATCAATAAACATCACATTAACATTAAAATAAGTAATTAGTAAAAGTAAATCATACACCCTAAATAAGTACCTAAAAAAAAAAAATACCAAAATGCCTAAACACAATCAGAACAATAACAACAACTATAATCATATACAAACTGTAACTGTAAGGAAAATAACTTAAGGGTAAGTTAATATTAATTAGTACAATTAAAACATTATAATTAAATAACTATCAAAATGTAATTATAAAATTAATAAAGTATGAAGTGTGTGACAGAGAAAAGAAAGAGAGTAATAGGAGCAAAGAAAGAGTGAAATCAAATGCAACAGCACAGGTATACCCAATTGCCCTAATGACTCCATATCCACTCTTAGAAACAGAAAAACAGAAAATGACAGAATAAAATGATTAGTGATAAGTCATGAGTGATGGCATCTGAAGTGCAATGGATGCAGGTAGAAGGTATAGCACCTGCTGGAAGTACTTATCACAGTTGATGTACTCCTTTTCGTGGGAGTCTTGCAACTTGTTAGTCTTCACGTACTGCCACAGAGCCTGGATGATGCAGGAGCGCGTCTGGGTGTGGATTCCAAGGAGGCGCGCTAGCCGCGGATCCAGTTTAAACTGGGGAGGCTGAAGAAAAAAATAGAACATTTGGTACCATTAAAGATAATTATCTATTAAGTATCAATTAATCAAGGTTGCACATTGGTTTTGCAAAGTTTCCTTAGCAATTACATATATTATTATTATTATTAGTAGTAGTAGTACAAAGTCAAACGTTCCTGTAGAAAACCCGTAGCCTAATTACATGGGTACAGGTCTGCTTTTAAAAAAGATGATGGGAAAAACATTATTTCACCTAAGCATTCAAAACTGAACATTATATTATATAATTCATTATATTAAATGAGCAGTGAGCAGAATTTAAGCATGGCTGCAGGTGACATTTCAAAATTACATAAGCTGTTTTGAGTTAAGGCTATATGTTTAGCCTATTGAATAACTTTATGATAGAAACCATTTTGTGGAATGATGCATCAAATGAAATTTGGGACTCAAAAACAGTCTCTGGTAGCCTATAAGTGACATCACGCTCTGTCACTTGTTGTCTGCAGCTGGTATTGCTTTGCATGTGTGGCATTCTGAAACTTTCCTACATTTGGGACCATTATCGCTCTTTTCAGTTTCTGACCTTGCAGTCTGAATTGTCGATTGTTTATTCAAAGTCTAATGGCAGTCCAAAGTAGCTGCCCTGGGTTATATAATAGAAGATTTTCTGTGCACATCTGCGGCCTCCCAGGTGTGATTCTTTGTCTATAGATACTAGGTGTGCAAGAATGGGAGGCATTCACACCATTCTATTGTCACTAATAGCTGCTCCGAGAAACAATTCTATTAGCATAACATTTGGCCAGGCGCAAGGCAGGGTCCTCCTGATTATTGACCCTCCAGGAGGATCAACCTTTGTGGCCACCCATGTACATCTATTCGCATTGAGTAGGCCTACGCATCTAGTAGGCTTAACATGATTTATAAGAAACCTGTAGACAGGCTCATTTCTGACTTCACTATACTATGAATGCTTTTAATTATGTTGTAAGACACGTGAAAGAAATGAATGACACCGGCACTATGCACATATTCATTTAAACTAAAACTGCACTTCCCTAATACTTCCCTTAATACTTGTGGGCAGCCGTGGCCCACTGGTTAGCACTCTGGACTTGTAACCGGAGGATTGCCGGTTCGAGCCCCGACCAGTGGGCTGCGGCTCAAGTTCACTGTGTGCTGTTTGTGTTTCACTAATTCACCGATTGGGTTAAATGCAGAGACCAAATTTCCCTCGCGGGATCAAAAAAGTATATACTTATACTTAATAACTTCTCATTAGTTCTCTCGTGTCAGTCTCTGATAGCAGTTTGTGATGTTTAGGCCTACTGAGTGTAGGCTAATCTTAGGTAATGTCATGAAAACTAGTATTACCAGGCAATACTACAATGAGTCTCAGGGTAAGTGCAGCTGGGTTTAAGGGTCAGAGGTAATGGGTGGCCTATGTCGGCATCGAAAACGCCGTTTTTGCTGTTCACACGGCAAGGGCAAAACGGGGTTTTTCAAAAACAAACAAACAAAAAAAACACCCTGGAACCCATCCATATTGTTTTTGGTCACCTAAAATGCTACATTTGTGTGGAAGCAAGGCCAAAAAAAAATAAATTAAAAACTGTCTTTGTGTGGACATGACCTCGCAGGTCATGGTCTTTCAACAAGATAATGACCCATAACAAACAGTCAAAGGCACCAAAGAATGGCTAAAAGAAGAGGCATACTCCTCTACGCACATTTGAACATGTCGCAGACGTGTGTCATTGACGCGCTGTCACATATGTTGGGAGGCACACGACACCCCCGCATGTCATGCACCACGTGCGCGGGACATAGATGCAGGACTATATTCGGGCCCTGAGGAAAATATGGACTATTCTGAAGTGTCCTTTCTAGGAGTCCAGACCTGAATTCCATTGGACATCTCTGGAGAGAGCTGAAACATGCAGTCTGCAGAAGCCACCCTTCAAACCTGAGACAGCTGGAGCAGTTTGCTCAGGAAGAGTGGGCAAACAGATGCAGAAGTCTCATTCAGAGCTACAGAAAGCATTTCATGGCAGTGAGTGCCTCTGAAGGTTACGCAACACACTATTAGGTAAAGTGTAAATTCACCATTTCCATTTGTTTCATTACTTAACATATTGCATATGATTTTGTCAAAAACAAAGACTGATTTGCATTAGACATGGAATAAACAATGATGAGTGTGGATTTCTTCTGTTTGTTTCAAATAATTTCAGAGAACAAATGAAGGTTTTTGCATTTTTGTGGAAGGGTACCAACAATTTTAGCCACGACTGTAGAATATTGCCATGTGGACATGTGTAATATGTATGTGAATCTAATTGGACATCACTTGACTATCTGTGAATCAACATATATTTTGTGATCCCATGTTAGTCTCACCTGGTAATCCATCATGAGCAGTAAAGTACAGCGTACGTTGACATCTCCAGGTCTCTTCACTTGAAAACCGTCAGTCTCCTGGGTGGTAGGGGTCCTATGCCACTGTTAGGGTACAATTATATGCCAAGACTTATATGGTTGTACACTGACTGCTACAGTCTGAATGATCTTAGCAAACAGCACATTTATAGTAATGAGTATTATGCAGCGAAGCAAAAAATCATTTCAGTGCTTTTCAAAGTCTGGGAAGCCTTTTCAAGGCCCCAATCATTTAGAGCATCACAATGAAAACAGATCATTGGCCCTTCCCGTCATGTTGGCCTGGCATTGGCCTAACCTTTTCAATGTGTTTTTTAACAAATTACATTTTCAACTTTTTCTCTCAGTGAGGTATTAAAAAAAAAACTATTAACAATCGCCAAGGACATGTTGAATAGAAGAAGAAAAAATGAAAAAGCTAAAACTGTAACTGAAAGCACCACTATCTAAAAAAGTATTTGCTTTTCATCCATTAACGACAAAGATGTTAATTTGGCTAGATGTGTTGTGTTTGGAAGCATGTTTCAAATGTTCAGACAATGTACATGAATCTTTTCAGATAGCTTACTTTCTTTTAAACTAGGCCTATGTCTTTGTTCAACTGCCTCATTTACTCAGCAAAAATCTTAGTATTCTTTGTTGAAGGGTAAGGCATCTTAAAACAACTATGCCATTTAATGACCCCCACTTACTTTCTGGTTAGGGATGTGATACATGTTAAATGGTGTTTTTTTCCACTGTGTTGCTCAAGGGTACTTGTGGGGTACAAGTACTTGTCCACCACAATAACTTAATATCTGTGCAGTCCTCAGTATCTAGTTTGACTTTATCTGTTGGGTTATGGGTTTGTCTGTCGTTAATAAGTCAGACTCCTGCTCTGGCCTCACATCTGGTACAGGAGGTGGGACAGGTTTTCTGGTCTCTAATGACTGGAAACTCACACAGCTGTTGAACTGCACATGGCATGTCATTCTTGTCACTAGAAAAGATGCAATGGACACTCTTTGCTCCACACTGAGACCTTGTCTGCGTAACATCTGTCCTTTATCCTTAAGACCGACTTGTTAGAAACTCTATAACCATCAGCTCACTTGCTCGGAGAGTATAAAGCTATCATCTAAGCAAACTACTCTGAAAAAATTAACTTACCTTGTTTATTTACATCTACCTGGTTGTTCCTGGCAAATTTGTTTGTGTCAAGGTCAGCATGGTCTCTAAAGTTGTTACTATAGAAACCCATGAGCACCTATTTACTGTCTGACTGTCTGCCTATACATAGCATGGCAATAGATGGATGAAGAGTGCTACTGACCTCAACTAAATGATTATCTGGACCATAAAGGTCCTTGTCCAGCTCAATGACCAGGCTCTTGAAGAAGGAGGAGAACTTCCTCTTCTGTTTCCCAGGCTGAGAAAGTAAAAGGGATGATGGGAGATTAGAATATAATCAGCCCCGAGGCACAAGACTCAAGCAAGCGCCCTCCCACACATCCATTAATGCACACGCTGGTGCCACAAAACAGGATGCATCTAAGCACAATATGAATACTTTCTGTACTGCTGAAATACTGCCAGTAGATGGACTACAATCTGCAGGGCTCTGCTGTAAGCATAATTATATAAACATACAACTGCACCGCACTGCAACAGGTGGAGATGTGAAATAGGGGGTGAAAATAAAGGAGGGACCTCAACACATGCCATTTTAACAGACCAGACAATTTGATGCAGCATGATGGCTAACATACATCATCCAGTAGCTTTCCCTCAACCCTCAGTTCCCAGGATGCAACGCTCCCATCTGAGTCTTCAGCTTCGGGTTTGGCAAGGTTGAAGGTGTTTGAGATGTACAATCTCAACTTGCGCTTTTGCTGTGTGGGTGAAGACAGACGTTTTCAGTCACTAAAACATCACTGTAATTTTCCACCATGCCTTGTCTGGATATCAGCTTTTAAATGGAATCCTCTAAAACCCCAAAGGGAATTACAGGTATTACAGGTAATAACAATTACAAAAATACAACGCAAAGACTGGTAACCATCTGCTCGTACATCCAGAAGTATACTTCACTCTACTCCACATAATGTTACCCTGCTATGCTAAAGCATACATACTTTCATAGGCCTTTTGAGAGCCTCTTGGATATCCACTCTTTTCCTCATGATGGTTTGGTCCAGTTTGTGTTCAAAAGCCAACAAGTCCATGTAGGCCTGGGATTCTGGGACAAGCTCGCGGATCTGATAGTATAACAATGAGACAAAGGGTCTTTCCACATACAAAATACACTCCATCCATTAATTTTTGAGTTGCCAACATTTTTGTCAACATATGTATGCTAATCTCACACCGAACACTGACCCACGTTTGAGTTATTCTCTTATATCTGCACTATTTAAAACATCCTAAGGCAATAACTTTCTTTCTTTATTGCCTAAAGACAAGTCCACACAACACAACAAGGATGAACAACTAAAAGCATGTGAAATAGCTCATCAATCCATTTGCAGCGCATTACATCACTTCCACGGTAAGCTTAGAGATTTAGGATTGTCCTGGTCCATTTGTGCTAGTTACTGCACACTGAAAGCTGCAGCACATGCCATATAATAATATGGCATGCTATGTGATGCAGTAATATGTAATATCAACCTTATAGTATATGTTTATATTTATAGCTCTTAGCAGTTGCTTTTGTCCAAAGCGACTTACAATGACATCAATAGACATTATATTAACATTCAAATGAACAGTTTAAAACAATGTCACATAGCCTAAATTAAAACATACAGTGTTTCCCATACATTGACTTATTTGTGGCGGCCCACCACAATATCAACATTGACCACCACACAATGATTTTCCAGGTTGTACTAAATTGTGCTTAAATCTGGTTAGCATCTTAACCACGCTGCGCTAATTTGTTAAAAACTGTTGCATTCAAGTTAATTCTGCAAACCTACCACCACAAATAGAATTTAATTCTGTGGGAAACACTGACATACCAATATGTGTAATAGACTAAATATAATTTAATAGAACAATAATAATAACCACAAACCGTGACTCTGTAAGGGGAATGAATTAGTTAAATAAAAGGTAAACAGATGAGTCTTTTGAAGACCCCAAAACTATCGCTAGAATGCTAAAAGACCATTAGGCAAATCACTCCACCATATACACCCAACAGTGTAATCATATTATATTTACAGATATTGTGCTGAAGTGCACAAAGGTTATTCTGGTGGTCTGAATACTTCTCACTCTCTCCTGACTGATTCCAGTCCACTCTTCTCCAGACTGTGATATACAACAAGGCACCACCATGCCACCTTCCTCCTCAAAAGCCACAGAAATAACCCCAAATGATTAGGTGACTCAGCAACAGCCCCGCTTTTGTGTGTGAAGTCACTGTGTGGCCACGGCCCCCACCCTTACTGTCCTGCTACCCTCACATCTCCCTTCATCTTCACCTCTTACCACTGCCCAGAGCATGCACAAATAGGCTGAGACACACATGCACACACGAACGCACACACAAACGCACACACGAATGCCCCACACGAACGCCCCACACGAACACACACACGAACGAACGCACGCACATAAACTGACTGACACACACACACACACACACACACACACACGGCATAAATAAACAATGAAGAGTGAAGCTGCTCACCCTTTGAGGGAGAATCTTGTCTGACATTCTCCTTCTCTTCGCACTACGAATGAGGAGAGGAAAGGAACAGAAAAAGAGAGGGAAACCATGTTACTATGGTGACCGTTAACGAAGTCTACGGGCCATCTGCTGAGTAACTAGGATCCATTCAGCCAATCCAGGTGTGTGTGTGTGTGTGTGTGTGTGTGTGTGTGTGTGTGTAGATGTGTGTGTACCGGAAAGAGTATGTGAGAGTATAGCCATATAAAAAATGCTGCATGTTCACTATGTGTAAATCATAGTCCTTCTGCAACATTAACTGCAGTTATCTCAACTGGGACCAGAGAAGAAGGTGATGTATGCCCTCTACCCCATGCTCCATAGAGCTTTAAAGTGTGGGTAGATTTATACGCAATGAGTGATTGACTGACTGTGTGAGACATCTATGTTAAAAGATAATTCTGGTATTTAGCACTTTGAGTCCCTTTTCTGGTTTGTTTTGGATGAACTAGAGTGGTGGACACTGAAATTTTGACGATGGGTCCCGTCTCGACTTTTCTGACTCGTTTTGAATCGCCGTTGACTACTTCAGAGTGGCTGCCTACAGGCATGCACAAACATGTCTTTAAAACAACCCTTAACGTTCGTTTTCAAAACTGTGCAACTCACAGAGTGGTTAGTGGTGCCACCGTCTATGCTTCAGGCTCAAATATTGCTACGCTACGTCACATCTATGAAACTCCCGCCCTGCGTACTGATTGGCTCTACCATACAATCTTGTGCTGAAATCACTCTCAACGGAACCGATCCCAGATGGATGTGAGTGAAGCTAGGCGGAACGAAATTCATCTGGCGAGAGTCAGGTTAGTAGGCAGCCACTCTGAAGCAGTAAAGGCGAGTCAGAAAAGTCGAGACAGGACCAATCGTCAAAGTTTCAGTGTTCACCACTCTAGTTCATCCAAAACAAACCAGAAAAGGGACTTTGTGCTAAATACCAGAATTATCCTTTAACAGTGCACTATGCTAAATTCATACACATACATAAACACATACACACACATTCACAGAAACACATTATAATGATCATTACATTACATATTTCAAAAGTCAAGCAGTCTAAATGAGTTCTAATGAATTCTTCCTCCCCCAACATGTGACCAGTCCTGTACCCCCCACCACACATCTCCCTCTGCTGTGGATAAACTTTCTCATGGTCAACTGTTTCCATCTCAAACCACACGGTTCCTCCGGGACTCCAGGGAGAGCGGACAGGAAGTGAGTGTGTGTGTGTGTGTGTGTGTGGGGCACATGCTTGCGACGAGAAGGGAGGATAAAGAAGTAAACACAACTATGAAGAGTATTAAAGAGAAGTGTGTGAGGAGAGTATTAAAGAGAAGTGTGTGAGAAGAGTATTAAAGAGAAGTGTGTGAGGCAAGAAGACAGACATTCTTTCAGAGGATGCAGAAAACCTTTAGAGATGTCTACAGAGAGGAACGGACAAGTAAACAAGCAGTTGACACACACACAAAAAACCAAGAGAATAATGGAAACGAGGAAAAGACAGAAACAGTTACACAGACTGACATGCAAACTCTGCGCACGCAGCCCACAGTCTGTCAGTACATGTTTCAGCAGACCTGCACGATTGCAGACCGCTGGTCCTGCACGGGGGTCTCCACAGCAGCAGCGGCTATTTATTATTGAGAGAGGACTTTGGCTGTGCCATGGCATGGTGACACTAAGTCCCCTCCCATGATGGCTGTTGGTGCTCACATGCAGAATGATCATAGGGACCGATAGTACTGTATGTCAGGCTGCACAAGGGAGCAGATCTGACAGGCAGGCACGCAAACATTAACTAACATGCAGCAGAGGAAACTGCCTACTTGGATCCAAATGGGGGATCTGATTGGGCTTCTCGCATGTCGATTTGTCTCGAGGCCATCTCATTGGCTCCTGGGAATCCCAAAGGTTTCCTATAAGTCAATGGGGGTTTGAAGGAGTTCTAATTAAACAAGGGCTTAACAGGGGTAGAGCAGTCACTGACAGGTGTTGCCAGGTCTTCATCACAGGAATGTAATATGTGCATCAGTTTGGGGGAAGGGGTTGTGCCTTTCTGTGGTTCATGCATAATGTAAGTCAAGCCTGTCCATTATGCAAAATGATGCATCCTTTATTTGGTCTTTTTAACAAGTCTACCACATACAAACAGACACACACACACGCACAGACACACACACACACACACACACACACACACACACACACACACACACACACACACACACACACACACACACACACACACACACACACACAGAACAGACCACAATGGAGGAGCAAAGCCCAAACTCACAGATGGCAAGACAAGCAGTTATGCCCATTTAACACATTTCAAAATGTCTTGTGTAAGTAATACTTTGTCACATGAAACTGCCACCATCTTAAGACTGTACAGGTGGACTGGTGGCATCTGACTGGGAAGCCCCAGAGATGGGGCTCTAAAGGTCTACCACCACCAGGGGTCACCTCTCATTAACGCAGCAGACAGCAACACAGGGCAGCCAGAGAGATAGATTGATAGTAATAATCAGAGAGTATTAGTCAAACCTCTGGTGGCGTGTTCTAGGTCAAGCAGGTGTTTGGAGTAGAGAGTTGTTTCTCTCAGTAGAGGCCCTGGAGGACGCCTCAGAACACACACACACACACATATTAAATAGGGCTGTCAAAATAACTGATTAATTTCGATTAATTAATTTGAGAAAAAATAACTGATTAAAAAAAATAACGCAGATTAATCGATTCTGTATGACCTTTGACCCCGAGCCATTGAAGTCAGTAACCATTAGACTGTAAAATGAAGGAGAGAGAAAAAAATGTGCTGCCTAGATCATTGATTGGAACATTTAGTTTTCAAAAACGGCTTGATGGTGTTGATAAAAATAAAGTGTTGATTAAAAAAAAGTCCTCTGCAATGTATGTGATAAAAAAAACTTCTTCCCGAAGCACTTTTGAATTGATTTCCTCAGCATATTAGATCATATCATAGATTATGGCCATTATTAAAATAATAATAAAAGAGTTTTTGAACTTTAATGTCACTAATGCTGATTATTCAATGATTCATTTGAATTTAAATATTTAAAATACTTTCACGGCAAAAATCATATATGCGATTAATTTAGATTAATTAATCACAGAGTATGTAATTAATTAGATTAATTTTTTTAATCGATTGACAGCCCTAGTATTAAACACAAGACAGAGCAGCAGCTGGAGGAGAGGGCAGGTTTTGGAAAGCGAGACAAGGGCAGAGGGAAGAGAGATGGCCGATTGCTGGCCAGGTGCTGTCCTCACTCACTTTCTGGGCCGGGACTGGACGGCTGCCTGCCTGCTGCTGCTGCTGCTGCTGCTGCTGCTGCTGCTGCTGGACCTGCTGAGCGGGGGTTGGGCGCTTGCGGATGGGGTCCATCGCAGGGTTGGGGAGTCCAGGCCGTACGGAGGGCACACCTCCATACGGGGGTCCTGGGGGCCCCATTGGAGCCCCCTGATGTGGCATCCTGGCCCCTGAAGCCATCCCTGGGCGCTTTGGGCAGAGGACAAAAAGTAGCAAAAGACAGTTTGATCTCCTAAGTGCATCTTCACATTCACATCTGTACACATGTATATGCAGCTTGAAAAGTATGAAAAATCTAAGAAATAAGGATAGGTCTATGTTTAAAGACTAAAGATTTATGATTTTTGAACATTAACTTGAATCATGGCCATAGTTTTTTCCATTGGGCCTTTCTTATAACAGTATAGAATATACTGAATAAATCATGCACAAATGTTATTTGTGATTCTGCCATCCAACACCATCTGGTAGACTGGATTTCTAGGGTGGCTAAGAACACTGTGCAACAGCGCTACTGTAAATGTGGGCCAGAGCCTCTTTGCACACCTGTGCTTGTCAGTCCGAAGCCAACAGCTGCCTGCCGTGCCATGTGACAGCATGGAGCTGGAGCACAAGAGTGCTAAGCCACCACAGCTCGGCAAACGCTGCCCCACCTCTCAGGGGACGCGGCTCTCTGGAGCACCTGGTCTTTCCAGTCACAATGGACAATCGTCTCCACTGCTGCCCCACTCCCCCACCCACCTCAGGTCAAAGGATATGGCGGTTAGTACCCCTTCACCCTTGTCCCAAAGTAGGCCAAGCCACAGGGGGTCTTGTGCCGGAGAGCACACTTTGGATAGGAACATGTGGACGCAGCGGGAACTGGGAACGAGGCATCGATGCGTCTCCCCACACCTGTCCGGCTATCTCTCACTCTCAAGGTCACAGCGGAGGAGTTGAGGGGCACAGAGGGAGGCCAAAAAGAGGGCTGCAACAGTCTGCCTGCTCGCCTGCCATTTAGAGTAGGCGTCACAACCATCCCTGGTAAAAACACAAATGGTACGACTCGCTTTCTTTGTTAAAAATTACTTTGAGAGGCAACACCTCGAATTCCTCTTCACCGTTGTTTGTCTAAGTTAGAAGCACATAACAGATTCTTTTCATTTTTATTTCAATGTCACTTGTGCGCTAGTAATGCAGAGTCTGCCCTATTACTTGTTAGTCATTGTCAATAAGCTTGGCATGCCAGAGCAATTAAAAGACGAGTAGAAGGTAAGAGCTGGCACATCTCTTGAGCATTCAAAGTCATTCCACCTGTAAAATGCTTCATGACTCCTAACATAGGCATCCTTTTAAAACCAAGATATATTGTGCACATACACACTCATATATCCCCACTCATGGTGAGAGACTCCACCAAGGTTTCTGGCACAATCAGCACTATTATGTCCTACAGGGGACGGTAAGATATAAACCCATGGAAAAGTTTATATTCTGACCAGACTAAACAGTGGAGCTTGCCAGGGGAAATATGAAGCCACCTCTAGAAGCCTGGAAGTCTGGATAAGAATGGAACTTGAGACCATGACCTGGGGATCTGATTGGGTGAGCCTAGAACTTGAGACCATGACCTGGGGATCTGATTGGATGGGAATGGAGATTGGAAAGTGAAAGTGATAGTCACATTGGGAAAGTAGCCTCTCGATAACTGCTAACAATTTGTGAGGGTGTGTGTGTGTATGGGGGGGTAATGAGAGCATCAGTCTTTGTAAGCCTGTGCAAAATGCTATGGATGAATCTAAAACTGACAGGATTGAACATGCAATATTTTAATTATTTTAATTTTACATTTCTCCTCACGACATTTACATTTCCAAGACTGTTCTGGAATTTAGTGACCTTTCCCAGTCTACCAGGTCTAGGCGTTAATCTTGACACTTGCGTACATCATTCAGCTTCAATGGCATCCCAATAACATGTCAACTAATTTCAACATCCCCTTGTTCATCATTCAAGTTCTGGCAAACCAGGGCAGTTGGACTTGAGTGCACTTGAATACTGCTGACTGTCCTAGTAAAGATATAGATCCAGTGTGAAACATGGCTGAAAGGAGGCTGCTTTTGAACAGGCAGTCTACATGTGAGGTACAAAGCACATCTTCAATATTCCCTCCCATTCCTCCACACACTGCTGCTTCTTTTGCATCAGCTGCTAGTGCTGTCTGCTTCCTCCCTCTCCTCCGGTTTTCCAAGGCGCTAATCTCTCCTCTCCTCTGCTCCCTCCCCCTGTCTCCTACAGCTCCCTCTGTTCTTTAAAAAATTTAGAAAGATACCAGCAGAACGCCTCGCTCCTCTCATCCGCCCGGCTCACTCGTTTGAGGCTGCCGAGCAACACTGTGTCTCTCTCTGCCTCAGCCCTGGCTTCCCAAAATCTATAAACACACAGGCGTGCTCTCTCTTTCTCTCTCACACACCTATTTCTCTGTAACTCATTCTCTCGCTCGCTCTTTCTCTCTCTCTCTCTCTCTCTCTCTCTCTCTCTCTCTCTCACACATACACACACATACACACAACCTAGGTCATGCACTTACCACTCCATGGACCAGGAACTCAAACAGTTTACTCTTGGTGGCTTTGCGAGCTCCTCCAGCTGAATCCTCCATTTCCAATCAGAGCAGGAAAAAAGCCACCTCTCCCAGATCTGACTCTCTCTTTTTCGGCCTCTCTCCCCCTCGTTCTCTCCGGCCTTGTATGCTCCTCTCTCACTAACTCCCTCTCCCCTTCCACTGAATAAGTGACCCCCCCCCCAACCCTGTCCCGCCTCTCTTCGCAATAGTCCCACTCTCCGCTCTCTCTTCAAAAAAGCCAGTCAGCGTGTGGTCCAAGTCAAGTCTATAGCTGCACATGCTCGCTGTCTCTCTCTCGTTCGCTCGCTTGCGCTCCCTCACACACAGCTAGTGGAGGGAGAAGTGGGCGGGGGTCCGAGAGGGAGGCTCCCGAAGGCCCACTCTTCAGGCACACATGTATGCAGCTGTTCAACGCCAGTGAGGAGCAAGCAGAAGCACGTCAGCCGCAGCCTGCAGGGTACAGGGCAGGCCATTTTGCAGATAGTCAGCAGTAGCAGACTCTAACTGGTGCACAACTGGCATGTGATTGGCATGACTGAAATTATTATTCAGTATGATCTAGTTTCTCTGTCTTATTTTACTGATGTAATATCTCAACAAGAGCAGAAATGGCAGACCTCTTTTAGACAAATGGGGGGGAATGCTTTAGTGAACACATTAAGAATGTACTACAGAAGCCTGGATTTCTGTTTAACAATGGAAGGGGTAGTTTAATACTAACATGAGCACTAGAGCATGGACCTTGGGTATGACACAGGAAGTCTGATCTGAATGGTTACCAAGTGTCCGATACGGGAAAGTTGTCAGCCTCCCAAAAATGGGACAATTACATTATGTCTGGGGATTTGTAATCATGCAGCATGAACATCAATCATGAACATCAATCATGCAGCATGAACAAGAACTGAATAAGATAGAAGAGAACTGAAATGAAAAAGAGGGACGATACCATGCAATTTCTTTGGAAGACTTCCCCAAATTTCCCAAAAGTCCTGACTACAACAAGGAGGGGGTCATGGAGCAAGATTCACATTACACAAAATGCTTCATCATTGGAGCCGGGGAGCCATTTGGAATGTTGAAGACCCCCTTAAGAACCCCAACGTCTCTCAGACAAAAAGGCAAATACTACTGAATGGCAATGTTCCATTGAAATAGTAGAAAAGGTGGGGGAGTCAGGGCTGTGAGGCCTCCTTAAGAGTCCAAATGTTCTTTATCCTTTGATTGTGGAGAAGTGTGACACTATCTGATACCGTTACCTTTGTTTAGATGTGCTCATGACAATACAAATACATATACTATAACTATACATTAAATCTATAGTATTTTATCTAACATGCATGTGATGTTACATGGTCATATATAGGCTTGGCACGAAATGTAATTAGGCTCAATATCTCCACCTCGTGGAAGAGCCTGCATTGACAACAACCAAACGGCACGTGTAAAACACTCGTAATAAAGATAATCCCCCTAATGGAGAAAGGTAGAGAGAACAAACAGTCTCTAGACAAATACGCAACAGTAGCACACTGCTTATTATGGCTAGCCGACATGACCCTAATTAGACGGATTTATTCATCCAGGTAGCTGAATCTCATGATGTCTCCCCTGCACGAAAAGAGTAGCCTACAGCCCATGCCCGTTAATAGTCATGACTTGTTTTCTGTCAACTAGATGCTTAATGAATATAGACTTGTCTACAAAGGAATAAAACATCTAAGCCAGTTTAATTTATGATACATTCTATGTCTTTATGTGAAATACGTCACTAAAGGTGTCACAACTGTAACGGAAATAACCATCTTTAAATCTTCCTCCCGAGATACTGGTCTGACTCGATTTAACCAGGTGTGCGCTGTCTGGCCACAGGCATTCCCTCAACCCTTCTGGAGGAAACCAGAAGGAAACGGTTGATGACGCTGTAATTGATGCGGTGGCGTTATACTCTACCTTTCTTTCCATTGCTGAGTTTGCCGTGAGATGATTGTAAGAAGCTGCTGTGGCAACACTTTTATGTCCAGTACGCAGAACTTCTTCGCCGCTTCTCAGACAGACTCCCTGACTCCCCCTCCCCTGGGAATTGAGCCGGGATGGATGCTGGCCACAAAGGCCCTGTGCCTGCAAGAAGACCTACCAGTTTCGACTAGTGCGACGGTTGCGTCGGCGCACGCGCAAACCCCGTCTCAGTACTTTAGTCAGTTTAAAGGGAAAGTCGACACGCTTTACTGGCTACTGAAGAGCGTGTAGACGTGGAGCATTTCAAACAAACACCGAAATGACCTCCATATAAATAAAAGAGGTTGAGTTCCAGAACCCCAAACCCCTCTTGAGTATTAAAGATTGATAATCTGACTACACTGGGATATACATGGTTATAATCCTTAACCTTTTTCATTGGAGGTCTCGAAGTCTAGAAAAAAAGCCAAAAGCCAAATCGATGTAATTTTATTTGTTAACTTTGGCTTTTTTTCCAGACTTCAAATAAAATGACAATGTATTCAGTGACGTAGAGGGTAAATAAACAACACTGGTAAATAAAAGAATGATTTAATAGATTTTGTCTGTTTCAAAAGCCATATTTTACACAAATTATTCTTACTGTCCCTACATATAACAGCAGTGCTGCCTGCACTGCTCTACCACCCTGTGTGAGACAGACAGGCAGATGGGCATGCCAGCAGCTTGGACAGTCACAAGACCAGTCATCTTCCCCACTTCCACCAAGAACAGGGGCAAGCTCCAGCTCCTCACGGAGTGCTTGCGTGTGTGACGAGAGCAATAAGGATAGGCACAATGAGCGTCTCTTTACATAAAAAAAAAAGAAGTCTAAGAAATTACTGTTAGTTCATGACAGGTAAAAGTGTGTTCTATGTCTGACAACAATGGCAAAGAACTGGGTAACAGAAACATAAAATGTGCTGAGCCAAACACATAATGAAAAACGACATACAAACACACAGACCAAAAAAAGAAATCAACAAAAAAAAAAAAAAAAAAAAAAGAAAACGGATCAGATACTTATTAAATATCTGCCATCTCGTCCGAGAACAACTTCAAGAGTTCAGAGATCCATCTCAAAAGTCCATGTGTAGGCGGTGGTGGGTGTGTGGGTACACGTGTGTGTCTGTGTGTTTGTGTGTGTGTGTGTGTGTGTGTTACTGTATATGTGCGTTTATGTGAATATATCTATTTAAGTGGCGTGCATCACGGGGGATCACTAACAAACGGGGCACCCCTCAGCGGCGGTACATCCCAAATGCCACAAAGCTGAAGAAGATGGTGATGCCCACAAGAGAGGCAGTGGCGGGGGCCGTGAAGAACTGGCGGTACTGGATCTGGAAGTACCAGAGCACAGACAGCATCAGCACGAACAGCGGCAGCATCAGGCTGCCCAGGTTCAGCGCCACGTGCACCTGGTCGGCCGCCCGTGCCCCAGCCGGCATCGCTCGCGTTGCATGCTGGGAGATGTGGCAGTGAAGAACGCAGTTGTCGGCCAGGTTAAGAGAAGATAGTGTCTGGGTATCGTCCTGCAGCAACTGGCCTTGGTAGATGAGACGCACCTGGTGCTCCTGCCCAGCGAAGTATGTCCTGTGGGTAACCAACACGTGTTAGGATCTGACATCAGAAGGTTACAGTAGAACACATCTGCAGGTATGGAAGACAGTCACATCTCATATCATTGTTGCCATACTTTGTGGTACTTTTTTCCTTTTACTTTCTACAGTATGTAGGTACATTCAGCTCTCCAAGTGGTACAAATACCGATACAGGCAACATACCTGCAAAGCTTCATCATAATAAAATATAAACAAATGTTGGGCAAACTTTCAGTACTCTCATATAACCTAAGGCACTATGAGCCCAAACATGAAAGATAAAGAAAATAGGACAAAATGTACAACTGAACTGAGATGTACACAAATAGATGTGTGCATAACCTTGCTGCCTGTGGATAAGAAAGCAAACATGGCAAAACCCAGCTGTTAAGCATTCATACAGAAGCATAAGTGATTATAAAGTTCATGCCTATGAACAAGACCCCGCCATAATTCATAATCTTAACAATCCCAGTCATAAATCCCTAGTTCAATGCTGTCCAAATGCGCAAAAAACGGGGTTTTAGGAACTCTATGTTCTAGGAACTGCAAAAAGTCCCTACACTGTGAAAGGGCCTACAAGAACTTGTGTATTTTATGCCTAGAAAATACATATTTTGTAATAGACAGTTGTGACTCTATAATTTTGTTTATTCGCGGTACAACAGTGCCTTGTTACACCCCTACCTTTTAATGTAGCCAATGGTGTCATCAGGGTTTACTTGGGCCGTCCTCTCTGTGTCATTGAGGAACTTGAGCCTCAGGACCATGTTTCTTTGGGTGTGATTGTTGGGGGTGTTGTTGGCTGGAGATGGCTGGTCGGGGGCAGAGGCACTTGCTGTCGTTGCCGTGGAGGAAGGGGTGGAGGCCGCAGCATCTCTGTGCCTCAGCCCGTCTCTCCCGAAGCCAGCCTCCTGCAGTAGACTGGGCTCTCCTCCTTCCTGGTCTCCAGTGTTGCTGGAGGTGGGCCCCTCGTCTCCAGCCTGTAACCCTGACTCTGGCTTCCCCTCCTCCTGCAGGCTGCTGGGTGCAGGGGTGATGTCGCTGGGAGGGAGGGGTTCCTGGCTCTCAGCCTCTCTGGGGGAGGTGTTCCCTGGGCCAGGAGGGAGCAGGTGCTCAGGGGGATCCGCTGTGTGTGTGGACGCCCAGGCTAGGACCAGTACTAGCACCAGGAGCACCACCCCAAAGAGCAGGGTGACCTCGTCCCCCACACCCTCAATCAGAGCCATGCTTGGCTGCGTCCCCTGACTAAGGCAACGCTAGGCTAGGCACCTGTAGAGCAGAGCAGAATATAGTCTAAAAATAAGCTTTTGTCTTCACATATATTTGCTGAATGTGCTTTTGTCTGAATGACTATTTGCAAGAATAGTCCTAAATTATCTGATGTCATACTCAGATGCAAAACTGAATAGGTACAAGCAAGAGGGACCTGCTTAAAGAGTGGTCTCAGAGAGGGTAAGCATAGCAAGAGGAACCTGCTTAAAGAGTGGTCTCAGAGAGGGTAAGCATAGCAAGAGGAACCTGCTTAAAGAGTGGTCTCAGAGAGGGTAAGCATAGCAAGAGGAACCTGCTTAAAGAGTGGTCTCAGAGAGGGTAAGCATAGCAAGAGGAACCTGCTTAAAGAGTGGTCTCAGAGAGGGTAAGCATAGCAAGAGGAACCTGCTTAAAGAGTGGTCTCAGAGAGGGTGAGCATAGCAAGAGGAACCTGCTTAAAGAGTGGTCTCAGAGAGGGTAAGCATAGCTGTTAGTAATCAGGGATCTTTGGTAGTCTGTAGAGTAAGTGAACTCTCTCATTAACTGAACCAGCCTTTCACCCTAATTTTCTCAGCTCAACATCTAGGTCAGCATAAATCGTCTGGTTAATCTTCTGTGATGCAAACATTCAACCTTTGGACAGACCAACTCATAACAGAAAATACACAAACACTTCAATAGCATACTCTATAGGGGTGTTCTCACACAATGTTTATAGGCACAGTAAAACTAACCTTAAACGCAACAAATATGTTAAACAACTTTCAGTTTCACGGAAAAGCACACCAGCTTCCATCAGTCTGATTGGCGAAAAACACATCATGCAAAATGTCGTCATGGCAGGTGTACTGACACTTAAGCTGGCCATTTGTACCTAAATGCTTGACCTTCAGTTTCGAGAAAACCCAGGACCCAGAGAAAACAACGAATTTACACAGCAACATTTTTTTTGTAGTTAGGAAGTTTGGCACTGTTGAATGTATTAACGAACTAATTGAATTTTGAACAAGCTCTGCCACGAACACATTAGCACACAAACACAATTATCAGAGATGCAATTCTGGTTAGCACGTTTCGAGCGTTACACGTCCTTTGCATTCCGGCAGTCACACCACACTAGAAGACTCAAGTCGATAGATACGCTACGACAAATTACATGGTTAGAAATTAAGGCAGAACAGTGCTTTAACGTACTTTGCTAAGCACCGGAATAGCTAACATTGCCTAGCTGACTAGCTCTAGCTCGTAATAAATAAAAGAGCTCTCTTGCAGCCTGATGTCGGTGTGTGCGGTTAAACTATTTTAGGTCAAGTCATCGGTTGGCGTACACAGAGGAAGTATTCAATTACTTGCAAAATTCATCTTTAGTATGAAAAATGACGGAACTTACTGTTGACATTTCAAACCGCATCATAGTAAATAATACAATTCTCACTCCGCTCTACTTTTAGCATCACTTCCTGACTGTTGTCAGACCGGAAGTGACTCAAAGATTAGTGTGTCTGGGAGATGTGGTCCTTAATGCAGTTGTTATCTAGCAGTCATTACACTCAGTGTTTCTCTGCGGACAACTGAACTTGACATCTAACAAATGAGAATTCGAAAATGACTTACAAATGACTTTTAAAACATTATTTAATAATGTATTTTACATAGGCATTTTATATGTGTATAAACAAACTTTCCCACCCTTTCCCCTTGATTCCAACGCATACATCCACTCCATACACACAAACTCCATACATTCAGAAGAACACCATCCTCAATAAATAATCTCTTCCCCCAGAGAACATCTGAATAGAATGGTCCTCTTAACAAAGCAAAGCAAACAACAGCAATGGCAGGAAGATGTTTCCTTCTCTACTAAAGTCTTAAAACCGACTCGCATAAGATAATATTTATCTTTAAAGTACACAAAAAGGCAAGCTGAACTCTTAATTGTATGATTAATGATGATAAAAACATTAAGTCCAGATGGGCAGCCACTGAAAGGATAAATGCAAGTGCATATATTGCATGTACACCTGTAATACCCTCCTCGTGGATAACACAATCATGCACTATGCACTAAGTATGAGGTTCTGTCCAAGGCATTCCACTGTGCAAGGTAACACCCGCTGTTTTCCAACTAATCAGAAAACACAAAACTTACGCTGGACTTTTAATTTAACAATAAGCTACCGAGTTGGATTTCTAAGTTGTATGTACCATGTATGTATGTACTGTACTTTACGTGTTTCTGATTATGGTATGGAGGTTTGTATCCTTCATTAAAAATAGAATATGCTGAAAAATGAAGCCACTACTGCAAACAAAGATGGCAGGATGACCGATCACTCCCACAACCCATTGAGTGTTTTGCTCTGTCTTGCTTTAAAGGACATCAGAGTTCATAAAGCATTTTAGAGGAAAAAATATAAATATTAACCATTTTTAACACTCGAGTGGCACATTGCAATAATATCATTACAACACATTCCCAAACTCTCCAAAATTATCTGTAAGACAGTGTTTCAAAAGTCTCATCATTTGTCTTTGTAGAAATATCCCATTTGACCCCCCTCACTAAATAATGTTTGGTTATAAAGCCAGTCTTGGTGGCAGACACCTGTAAGGAATTGCAACTGAGACCATGTTGGGGGTTGCACAGCAGACATCCCTTTAGCCAAACAGAAAGCAGCAAACCCCATCTTGTCTATGCTTATCTCCCTTCTGTCCAGAAGGGAAAAGTTAAAAAAGAAATGCACCACAAGAAAAAGAGGACTACAATTCCATGCCCACACCCATTCCTTCCCCATAGCAAAGGCATGGTATAACAGTACCTTGTCCGACACAAATCTAAAACAAATGTCTGAGTCAACGATTGCTTTGCTTCTTAGAAAGTTGCCTCTAGTTTACTCTTATGCCAACTTGGCATCATAACCTCTGCACTGTGATAGACAAACTGTAAAAATAGGAGTACATAGAAATACATTGTTTCAAGGCTTTCTTCACACCCAATTCTCTGCACCGAGACCCTGGCCCTCCCTCTACTTAATGTAACGGCTAGTTAGTGTCGTGGCACCAAATCCTTTATTGGCCATGTTCAGGCCTGTATCTCCCACTCTCAAACACAACCTGTACATACGCAATCCCACTTTCATTCTAAATATTACATTAATTTAACCCAAGAGAAACTCTTCCCAAACCACAACGTACGTACGCATGCACACACACACACACACACACACACACACACAAACACAGGCATCTGGATTTCCACTGTCATAAGGGGACTTCCAGCAGCTTTTTGTGAAGATACTGCTTCACCTCTTCAATGCCATTCAACTTCTCCAACTCCAAATACGGCAACTGCAAAGGAGAGGCAAAAAGCTGAGGTGCAGGTGAACAAAAGCAGGTCAGACACCACACAGGCTTCCTGTGTGCAAAAAAGGCTCATCCATTTTTGCTATTCAGAACTGCATTTGTGCTTCTTTCTTACAAAAGCATGTGTAATAGCAGTGTGCTGCTCATGCCTACCTGCAGAATGATGTAGCCCAGGAGCTGCAGGTGGCGGTCTCTCATGGCCCTAGAGCCCACCAGCACGTCCGAGTTGTGACAGTAATGCCACTTGTCATTAACCGACATTATGACCCTAGTGACCAAGGAAGAGTAGCAGGCAAATGCAATTATTTATTTATTTATCATTATAAGTATACACATACCACTGATTGGCATCGTAAGAGTGCCATGAATTGCTACGTGCTATCCTGTTAAAGTCATTCGACATTTATAAGAGTCTGTCAAAGGCTTGACCAGTCTGCTTTTCAGCATCACTGATCATGTGTGGTTTTGTGAGGTGGTCAAATGTGCTTCAGCGGAACAGTAGCCCAACTCACCTCTTGACCTGCAGGTCTGCGGGGCTCCTCTGTGCGTCGGGGCGGTCGGCAGGGTGGTGCTGGGGAGGAGAGGCGGGCCCCATCTCCCCTTCGTCCCCCTCTGGGTACACCACGCCCTCGTAGAAGGCCGGCAGCTCGCAGCTGGGCCCGGAGGCAGCCCCTGTGGGGATGGGTGCGCCGGTTTCGTCGTCCAGGATCTTCCCGATGGAGAACTGGAAGAGGGAGTCCGGGCCGGTGCCAGAACCGCCTCCCGCTACCCCGGAGCTGGCCGGCCCGGCCTGGGCGAGGCAGTCCGAGGGGCTGCTGAGCGTGGAGCTGTCCTGGCTCTCCAGCGAGTGCTCCTTGGCCAGGCTGGAGTAGTAGTCTGTGCTGGTGTAGTAGGCGCTATAGTCGAGCGGGACCCCTCCGTTAGGACCGCCCCGCTGGCTCGAGGCCGGAGGAGGCGCGCGCATGTGCGGGGGCAGGTAGCCCGACTCGTCGCCTGGCGGTTGCTTGTCGCTACCATCCTCCAGCGCTGCGGCGAATGGCGAGAACTTCTGGAAGTCGGAGGTCAGTGCGGACACTGGCCCAGAGCCCTCGGGGGATTTGGAGGCCATGCCCAGAGACATGTTTCCAGACGTCCTTATTGGGAGAACACGGCCTGAGCCGTCTATCAATAACAGAAAATCTGGACAGAGGAGACAATTACGTAAGTACAAAAATGATATTAAAGAGCCGGTCATCAGTCATACTGAATGCTGCACTATGACACCGTTATCCCATAAGGCAAATATTGAGAGCAATTACATGCCCTCTTTATGTAGTAATGAGCTAGTTGTCTAGCTACCTGTGTAATACCCAGGGGCCAACACCTCATCCTGCTTGTAGCCATGTTCACCAACCAGCTGCCTCAGCGCCTCAGCCACCAGACCCTTGTAGCTGTAAGGAATAAAGTCAAATCACTGTTGCCTCACAAGCAACTTAATCCCTTACAAGTCATCTTACAATACACAGTTATTATCTCTCAGCATTTCATAATACCAGCTGGCACTACTTTTGCTATACAGAGGTAGTCATGCCATAGGTGGTTCTAGAGATTTATTTTAACTACCCACGCAGATTGGATAACACTTAATAAATAAAACTTGTCCAAAGTGCACCCATATTATAATCACTATTACACTAAAATCTTTAGCATGTGCTCCACAACTGTACTAAACAGTTTATGAATGCAGGGTAGCTTCACTGACCTGTACTTGCGGTTGACTTCATCTGCAGTTAAAGCGTGGTCAAACATGAGTACTTTGTGCGTGTCCTGTAGGCGTGGGCCACTGTACTCCCTGTATTCCAGCTCGACAGCAGCATCCAGTAATGACAAGTAACGCCGCACAATGAGTGCATAAGGGCTGTCTGCATTAAGATGGACAAAACATGTTCAGGTTCAAGCTTAATTTTTCAAATTGCATGAACTCAACAGCCTAGCTTACTAACCATTTTAATGATCCTATCGACATGAATGTTGTAATGCTCAAAACCAAAAATACAGAACTAAAAAATCGTCATCACAAAGCTCAATGTGCAATGTAATGACCTTTAGCAGCCAACAGGGGTCACTGTGGGGCATTCCGCTGGTTAAATTCAAATTAAATCTTAAGTGAGCTGCAAAGTCAACAGGTCAGTAGTAGTGAAATAAATAAAGCGATCTTACTGGTGACGTTGCTGATGAAGGACGGGGAGAAGACGCGCTGCAGCACCAGGCCTGGGAAATGGCCCAGCTGGAAGAGCGACATGAGGATGTTGACAGTGGCCAGTGGAGAGCTCAGTGCCTTCAGCTCCAACACGGCCTCGAGCTTAGAGAAGAACTGGCCCTCATTGGCAGGCCGGTAGCTCATACGGCTAAATGGGAACACTAGTTTCTGGATGACCTGAATGAGAAGACATGGGTTACACGTTATGGACCTAAACAGAGACAGTGACCATTATATCAGCGCTGTGGTGGAAACTGATTTGTTGAGGGATTTGATGCAATCCGATTCCTTAACTCTAGTTGTTAGTGTTCATGATTTGCTCTACATGCAAATTATTACACTACAGTTACTTTCACACTTAGAATACAATTTTGTTTGAAGTGACCTGAAGTGCAGGAAATGCACTGGTTGCACAAGAAGACCACACTATGAGATACAATCTTTTTATATTGAAAAGTTTCCTCCTTACACAACATCCCAATCTGGGGTAAAAATGAAAACATCACTGACCTTGCTGTCCAGGTACTCGCCCTTCTTCACAAGGAAGTCGGCTATTGTGTCAAGAAGGCGGGTCTCTCTAAGTCGGTGACGGGCAACATATTTGGAAATGAGTGCCATGGTGTAAGGGGTTATGCTGTCTGCTTTTTTGGGAAGTTCCTCTGTTGGAGAATGAAAGGATGGAATTCCCTCAGTTTATACTTCAAAACAGCTATGTAGAATTAATCGTCAGAAACACACATAAAGTGAAAGACAAATTTGAGGAAAAAAACAAACCAGGAATTGACACAAACAAGGAACCTGCTGGCACTCACCAGACAGGCTGATGATGAATTTCTCCTGCCTGTTCTGGTAAAAGAGGTGGGAGCTGAAGATGAGCTCCAGGCTCTTGTTGCTGGCCTCACGCGCGCACGCCGACAGCATCTCGTCCAGCAGGGCCATCTCATGGTCGCGCACGCTGCTCACGCTGGTCAGCGTGTGCTTGACCAGCCGCAGGATCTTGCGGTTGAGCAGCAGCTGCTCCGGCGAGGGCGTCTCGGCCGAGGCGGCCGCCGCCTGCAGAGCGCGCCACTTGGTGCGGTAGTAGGAGAGCAGCAGGAAGAGCGTCTGCGGGTGGCGCTCGCGCTCCACATTCTTCTCCAGACCCGCCAGGCAGGCCTCAATCAGCAGGTGCTGGCTGGAAGGGTGCAGCTTCATGCTGCTGCTGAACACCATGGAGATGTCCTTCTGGTTGAACTGGGAAAGGCGGCTCTGTGACTCGCCCTCCAGGACCTGAACAATCTGAGAGTCGCTGGGAAGCCCTGGAGAAAGACCATTTGAAGGGGGAAGATTGCATGTGTGGTTTTTGTTTTTGTTTGGCAAAGTATTGTTAAGACTCAGCTGACACTTTCCTGAGACAGGAAATTATTCTTACAACAGGTTAGGCTACAGTAAATGATTGCATTAGCTCAACAACCCTTGCCCAAATCCGTTCACCAAGAACAGCCACAGAACCACTGGTATCCTGCTCGATAAAGTGCTCACTCACCTAGTGCAGCGACAGCATAAAGGCAGTTAACAATGCTGAAGTTGTCAAACTTGGAGCAGTCGTTGACAATAGCATTGCAGAGTGTCTGAAAATCAGGGTTGTCCAGAATCTGCCGGCAGGGGTTTTCTCCACCTGACCCCCCTGGAGAAGTCACCAGGGGGCCCTCCACGGGTCCAGTGCCTGCCGCGCCGGCCTGCTGCAGCAGCAGCAGCTGGCCTATCTTCTGCAGAGCGATGGGGTAGTGGTTGTGCGAGATTTTGCCAGGGTTCTGGGTGACCCAGCGGAGCACCTCATCCACACCACGCGAGCGGTCTATGAGCCGCTTCATGGTGAAGAAGGTGTCGTAGCTCATCTTCTCGTGGATGAAGTTCCAAGTCTTCTTTTTGGCGTGGTGGAGATGGGCGTTCTGCTGGTAGTGCTGCGAGCCCAGGTGTGGGGGCTGCGGGTGAGAGTGGTAGTGCTGGTGGAAGGTCTGGTAGTGGGTCCGGTGTCCGTCCAGGCGGCCCTGGTAGACAGACGGGTAGCTCTGAGGGGGTTGAACCTGTGGGTGATGGGGAAGTGGGTGGTGGTGGTTCTCCAACATGGGTGGCCCTGCCCCAACAAGGCCCACCCGCCGCCCTGGCTTGCCGCCACTACCACTGTACAAGCGTGTAGTGTACATGCTGCGCAAGAGAGCAGTAGACTGACTAAGGTCCTGGAGGGGCAAGGGGAATTTGCCAAGCGTTAGGCGGCCAAGTCGAGGGGCCAGACACAGCATGGTACATCGTGTGGTCCAAAACTGAGCCACAAGACATCCCACCTAGAAAGAAAGCAACAAGATTCATGCGCAATACAGGAAGTTCAACCAATTCTGAGGGAAAGTTAAAGCCCCTGTGATGACAAAAAACGTCATAAAGCTAAAGTGAAACTTAATCAACGTTTTGCCAGGACATACATAGCCAGGATAAAGGTCGGCAATATTTTTCTGTGTAGTCGGTTTCAGTCTCGTAGAGTTATGAACCTCTCAAGACTAACTGGTGATAGTTGACACAAAATAAGACACTTTAGAATCTAACCATTATAAGCACCAGCGTTAGGCATTAACACAGAAATATCTCAAATAGGAAATGTATGGTAAACGAGTTGCCTAAGGTAAGGTTGTTGGTACTTACATCTTTGATCGGAACTTTACAAAAAAAAAGGTCCAGGCTCCAGGAATGATGAATGTCTCCCAAATGTGATGAGCTAGCTAGCTAATGCAACATAAGTTACAGCATTTTCACAGCCAGCTAACTGGCTAGCGTTGAAGGTAAATTGAAGAAGAGGGCGTTTGGCCACTTGGGTCCAACTTCTCATTCAAAGACCACACAAATCAATCATGCAATGTTTATGTAACACATACGACTACAATATCATCACTGGGCCTGTCATTTGTCATTATGAACGACAGCTCGTTATCATATAGTAGGCCGAGAAATGGTTGCAAACTAGCAAAGCTAGCATGCTAAGAAATATTGACCTAACTTAGCAAGCTCGCTAGCCAGTGTTAATTTACAGTCTTCTGAATAGCATGCTAAGCTACGTAGCTAGCTAACTGGATTACTGCTTTAACAGTTTTGCCAGCTAGAACTAATGTTAGCAGAGTTAAGTGTGTGCAATCCAGAGGAAGATCTTGCAAGAGTACAAATTAACATTTACGTTACTTAACTTTATCAGCTACCAGTATGCATACTAATACACACCAGTATGCAACTGTTAAGAGTGTGCTTGTGTTAGAGCACGCCAAAAGTGTAGCCAACATTACATGTTTAAACCCATCATGTCACGTCATTTTAAAATATAGTGTTACGTTAGCTAGCGACTAATAACAGTTCGCGTTAACCACTGCTAAATGCCAAGCGAAGAGTAACGCGCAGTGTTTGAGTGACAAACGTTCCTGACGTTGTGTCTGAGTAAAACCAATTTAACAGAGCTGGATACAAAAAGACCTCCACCACAAAAAAGTTGACATGAAGTGCATGTGCCCTAATAACCTCCGATCTTCAGCGGATTCCTGCGAACGACAGATCACCGCACTTCACTTAGAACCCCCGGTGTCGGCCATCTTCCCGGCAGGCAGTAGCACAGAGGGCGTGTCATGGTTTCTCGTAGGCGCAGGTCTAGCCGAGTTTTTTCCATTCAAGTTTAGCACATGTCGGCTATCCCTTTTTCCATCTCATCAGGCTATTTCTTACGGAGCCCCGGATATGTCATGGGGGAAAAAAATAATAAGTTGTGGCCACGAAATAGCAATTCGTTCCCACAAAATAATAAGTTGTGGCCACGAAATAGCAATTCGTTCCCACAGAGTACTAATTTGTGGCCACGAAATATTAATTCGTTCCCACGAAATAGGTAATTTGTGGCCACGAAATATTAATTCGTTCCCATGAAATAGTAATTTGTGGCCCCCGCAATAGGTAGGCCTATAGGCTGTGCACTGGACAGCTGGATGAGCAAATCAAGCGCAATCAAACAGGAACAGTCGCTGTCACACAATGGACAGGGATAGTATGGTAGAGTGCTATTTTAGGCTGGGAATGAAATACAAAGACATTTTGAAAAGCCTGGCATTGGAGGGATTCATTGTTAGCGAGAGGCATCTCCACAGACTATTAAGAGCCAGGTCGCTGCACCCGGCGTGGGGTGCGACTTGAACGCGGTCTCTCTCGTTTTGCGTTTTTATAGGCGGACGTGAACATTTCCATTAAAACATGCATCAGATAGCTGGAGGTGAATCTTCATCCCCCTCACTCTCACTTTTTCCCCATCCTCATCTCATATCACGCCTTCTACCCACACACCCATCACTGTTCCATTTCTTTGTTATTATTTGCATACGCCGCGTGCTGATGAAATCTCGGGCACTTCTCGGGCATATCTCGGGCACTTCTATCTTTTGTAAAACGTCGCGTCGCAGAGGTGCGCTGACCCGAGGACCTGTGCCGAGATAGATGGACGGTCAGGAGCAACGCCGAGGCTGATGGAGAACCGGGACAAATGAAACACTTTTTAATGAAACGTAATTTACAAAGACATTGTAAAACACTGAAAGTTAATATTTTGTCACTAGCAACCTACATCTGTCCTCTGTCAAATACAGTTGCATTTACAGCTCTGAACAAAACCGTTCAAGAGTTATTTAAGGACGTCGAACGTGCGGTATGGTTCATTCGTCCCTCCTGGCTGGGACAAATGAAACAGCATGGGGGACGAATAAAACATACAGCTTAAATTATGTAAACTTCCCACAACTTCAATATTTGAATTGCTGCTGGGCTATATGTCTTGGTTCATGTCTGTTAACAACTCATTGCCGTCATGGTGATGCGCATATTTCGAGGTTATGGAAATAGCATGCACTATGCCATTAATATAGCTAGAATAATGCATGTTTCGAATTATATAATGTTTCTATATAGTACAAAATGTTATTTCAATCTGTTTTTATGTGGTTAAAGCCACCACACATCCAAGTGCCCTTCATGACCCACAGGTCGTCAGTCTCCATAGCAAAACTCGACCCCCTACCTGATAGCCCCAAATATATTTGCATCTTTCTAAAACTGCTTTTCCATGTCTCACCTGCATAAAATATAGTATAAACACAGATACGTGTGCATTGACTTAGAATAAATGGGGTTTACTGCCTGGTCGGGACAAATTTAGCATTATAGGCTGTTTTGCATCCATTACAAACAAACATGCAATGTGAACGTCTGGGATTGGGGAGAGCACTAAATGCTCTACTGAATAAGCATGAAGTCAAACCTTTAAATGAAAAACACTATTTAATAATCAAAAAAAATAATAAACCGCTAATGAATTAAACTTGTGACCATCAGAAATCGTTTATCGCCTGTAACTCCGTGATAACAGGAAGTAACAGGATGGCATTTGGCTGAGCAACGGAGGTTAATATGCTCTATGTCACCAAAAATTGCAAATAATTGCCTTTTTAAATATTTTACATGGATATATATTAGGTATTATCATTACATACGTTTTCTAATAAAATTGAATGACTTGGGTAATAAATATGACCATGGGTAACATGAGATGTCATGATTATCAACCAGTGATGGGTCTAACCACCATTATGCTATTTATTGGCATACCCGGAAAAACACATTGACTGATAAAAAGTTTCCTTCACATAACCTAATAATCATTTGAATTAAAGTAATGTTCTAATTAGATTAGATTAGATTAAACTTTATTGTCATTGTGCAGAGTACAAGTACGAAGACAACAAAATACAGTTTATGTCTAACCAGAAGTGCAAAAAAGGAGAAAAGTGCAATGTGATAAACAAAGTATAGACAGGTGGTGCATAGACAAGTCAAGAAATATAGTGCAGTGTAGACAGTTGTCACAGCTTTGCCAGGTTCTTCAGCAGCACCTCACTCTGCACCAGCCACTTCCCCGGCCACGCCCACTCATCAGACTCACACTCCTGTTACTCATTCTCTCTCCCCTACCTACTGAAGCCTTACACCTGCAGCTGAGGCCCCCCTCCACACACACACTTTGTCTGGCCTCGTCAATGCTGTATGAAAGACCCAGCCAAAGACTCGCTCCCTCGCCTGCTCTTCAGTATTCGTTGGATTCAGTTAAGTTATGAACCTTGTTGGACGTTGCCCTCTCTCTTTAGTTGCCTTAGTCTGATCTCCTGTGTGTTTGCTTTGCTTTGTATTCTGGACCTACAAGTACTTTTCTGTTGACCATTCAATAAATCTCCATCACCATGTTCACTTCTCCTAGTCCTCCTTCTGTGTACCGTGACAGAAGGCCAGACCTGGCAATGCAGCCTCAAAATGCAGACCCCTTCCGGGAGCTTGTGAATGAGTTTCGCCAGGCCCTCACAGCTGCACAAGCCCATCCTGCTCCTCCACCAGCAGTCCCCTCCAGCCCAGTAGTCAACCCCACGCCCTATTCTGGTGCACCCGAGGGATGTAAGGGCTTCCTCCTGCAATGCTCCCTGGCCCTGGAGATGCAAGCACACCGGTTTCCAACGGAGCGATCTCGAATTGCCTACATCATCTCTTTGCTCTCTGGGCGTGCCTTGCAATGGGCAGAAAGTGCATGGAGCCTCGATGGCCCTGCGACGACATCCGTGGACGACTTTGTGGAGCATTTCGCGGAAGTGTTTGGGCTCCCAGAGGGTGATTCATCGGCCCAGGCCCAGTTGCATGCTTTGAGGGAAGGAAAACGACCAGTCACCGAATACTCCCTCCAATTCCGCACCCTCGCTGCAGCCAGTGGATGGAATGAGGCCGCACTCATCACAGCTTTCCGACAAGGACTAGAGCCCAACCTGCGTCTCCAACTCTCTACCTACGATGATGCCATGGGACTGGAACGGTTCATCCAGCTAGCAGTCCGAGTTGCTCACCGGAGGGACAGTTGCCTACAAGAACTCCGCTCAGCCCCATCACCAGTACAAGCACCACCCAGGTGGGAAGCAAGTTCCACAAGATCTTTTGAGCCCATGCAAGTGGACACTGTGCGGCTTACACCAACTAAACGCCACCGCCGTCTCACTCAGGGCTTATGCCTCTACTGTGGAGCCTCAGACCACATCATTGCTCAATGCTCTACAAGACCACCCCGACCGGTGGTGAGTACTGTATGTAACCCTAATGTTCATCTGAAACTTCCTCTCATGCCTGTAATTCTAATGGATTCTGTGTCCTCCCATACGGCCTCCGCTCTGATCGATTCCGGTTCAGCTGGGAACGTCATCTCCGGCTCCCTCTGCCAGCGCCTCCAGCTCCCGAAGACCCGCTGTGCGACCCCCTTCAACATCCACTCCATAGTAGGTAGGCCAATACCAAACACCTGTTCTTGAAATGCAAGTTGGGAGACTCCATGCTGAGGCTATCTCGTTTTTTGTACTCGATGAGTCTACTACTGATTTGATCTTGGGGCGTTCATGGTTAGTGCAACACTCACCTACAATCTGTTGGTCTAATAGTGAAGTTGGGGGATCAATGTCAGGTCACTTGCTTCCCTGAACTCCCACTTCTACACAACCCTCAACTGGTTGTTCCCCTTAATGCTACATCGATAGAAAGCCCCGAGCTTAATCAATCCGTTACTGTTCCACCCGAATATGCTACCTACCGTGATGTTTTTTGCCCAAAACGTGCAGCCCAGTTACCTCCTCATAGACCATGGGACTGTGCGATTGATCTAGTGCCAGATCAGCCATTACCCCCATGGAAGGGTCTACCCACTCTCTCTCCCTGAGCAAGAGGCTATGAAAGTATATATTACGGAAGCCCTAGAGCTGGGATATATACGTCCCTCAAAATCCCCAGCTGCCTCTTCCTTCTTTTTTGTGGCCAAAAAAGATGGGGGTCTTAGGCCCTGCATTGATTACCGTGCCCTCAACAAAATCACAGTGAAGTTCCGCTACCCATTACCACTTGTCCCTGCTGCCTTAGAACAACTACGAGGTGCATCTGTGTTTTCCAAGCTTGACCTACGGAGTGCCTATAATCTTGTGCGCATTGATGATATCCTCATTTACTCCCCCGATCTCCAGACACACATCCAGCATGTACGCCTGGTCCTTGCTAGGCTGCGTGAGTTCCAACTCTTTTTGAAAGCCGAGAAGTGCACCTTTCACCAGACTTCCACCCAGTTTCTAGGCTACAACATCAGCGCCCAGGGGGTAAGCATGGATGAGGGAAAGGTGACAGCGGTTTTGTCTTGGCCCACTCCACAGTCCGTCAAGGACCTCCAGCGTTCCTTGGGCTTTGCCAACTTTTATCGAAGATTCATTTGCAACTTTAGTCAACTCGCTTCTCCATTAACCTCTTTGCTCCGCAAGAAACCTAAGGCCCTCTCCTGGAGTGATGAAGCCTCCCGAGCTTTCCACCTGCTGAAGGAATCCTTCACCAAAGCGCCGGTCCTCTGTCATCCAGATCCAGACCGGGAGTTCATTGTGGAGGTTGATGCCTCCACCTCTGGAATTGGAGCTATTCTTTCGCAACGCCATGGAGACCCTCCCCGCCTCATCCCTGTGCTTACTTCTCCTAAAAGTTTAGTGCAGCGGAGTGCAACTATGACATCGGCAACCGAGAATTGTTAGCCATTAAACTAGCCCTGGAGGAGTGGCGCCATTGGCTTCAAGGAGCTAAACATCCTTTCCTGGTTCTTATGGACCACAAAAACCTCCAGTACCTCAGGGAAGCCAGGCGCCTCAATCCCCGTTTGGCAAGATGGGCCTTGTTCTTCACCCGCTTCAACTTTTCTATTAGCTACCGCCCTGGATCTCGCAATGGCAGAGCTGATGCACTCTCCCGTCTGCACCACCCGGAGGAAAGTGAGGAGCAGCCTGAAACCATACTCCCCGCTGATATGGTCGTGAGCCCCATCCAGTGGACCCTAGATGAGCAGATCCGTGAGGCCACAACTGACGATCCTGCACCAGCCAACACTCCTGCTAACTGCACTTATGTTCCGCTCAGTCTCCGAACTCAACTCCTAACCATGGCACACTCCTCCCCAGGCACAGGAAACCCAGGGATCAATGCCACACTCTCTCTTCTGCAAGATCGTTACTGGTGGCCGGGTATGGCCAAGGATGCCCGAGGGTTTGTAGCCGGGTGTGCAGACTGTGCCATGGCAAAGACCCCGCGACACCTCCCATCAGGGAAGCTAACCCCCTTGCCAGTTCCCAGAAGACCATGGTCACACCTGGGTGTGGACTACGTCACAGACCTTCCCCCTTCAGAGGGCCACACGTGCATCCTGGTAATTGTCGACCGCTTTTCCAAAGCATGCAAACTAATACCGTTGAAAGGCCTTCCAACAGCTGCAATCACCGCCAAAGCCCTGTTCACACATGTGTTCCGCAACTTTGGAATCCCAGAAGATGTGGTATCGGATAAGGGGCCACAGTTCATCTCTCGTTTCTGGAGAGCTTTCCTGCAGCTAATGGGAGTAACTGTGAGTCTAACTTCAGGATATCATCCTCAAACGAACGAGCAAACGGAACGAAAGATTCAGGAGATTGGCCGCTTCCTCCGCACCTACTGCCACCGCCACCAAAGCTCCTGGAGTCGCTTCCTACCCTGGGCCGAGTATGCACAAAACTCCCTACGGCAACCAACCACAGGTTTGACGCCGTTCCAATGCATACTCGGTCACCAGCCTCCACTTTTCCCTTGGTCCGGAGACTCTTCCAAGGTCCCAGCTGTTGACTCCTGGTTCCGGGAGAGCGAGCAGGTCTGGAGTGAGGCCCATCACCACCTGCAGCGAGCCATCCGTCGGCAAAAGGAGCACGCAGACACTCGGAGGTCAGCCACACCACATTATGAAGCAGGCCAGAAGGTCTGGCTCTCCACCTGGGATAACCGGATGCGACTTCCTTCCAGAAAGTTAAGTCCTAAATACATTGGCCCCTTCACCATAACACACCAGATTAATCCAGTCACTTACCGCCTCCAACTTCCACCCAGTTACAAGATCCACCCCACATTTCATGTGTCTCTCCTGAAACCCTACCACTCACCCCATTCTCCTTCCTCCACAGAACCTGGTGATGCTGCTGATCCCCCAGTACCGCTTCTGCTGGACGAGGGTTCGGTCTATGCCATCAACGAGATCCTCGACTCTCGGCGTCGCAGGGGCCGCCTGGAATACCTAGTCGACTGGGAGGGTTATGGCCCAGAAGATCGCTCCTGGGTCAGCTGTGATGACATCTTGGATCCCACGATGCTCGCTGAGTTCCATCAAACCCACCCCAGTCGACCAGCCCCTCGCCGTCGAGGCCGTCCATGTCGCCGGGCACCCTTGTCCTCACAAGCGCCCCCTGGAGAGGGGGGTACTGTCACAGCTTTGCCAGGTTCTTCAGCAGCACCTCACTCTGCACCAGCCACTTCCCCAGCCACGCCCACTCATCAGACTCACACTCTGTTACTCATTCTCTCTCCCCTACCTACTGAAGCCTTACACCTGCAGCTGATCAATCAGCTGATCAGCTGCACTATATCAGGCCCCCCTCCACACACACACTTTGTCTAGCCTCCTCACCCATGCTGTATGCTAAAGACCAGCCAAAGACTAAACCCCATCGCCTGCTCTTCAGTATTCGTTGGATTCAGTTAAGTTACGAACCTTGTTGGACGTTGCCCTCTCTCTTTAGTTGCCTTAGTCTGATCTCCTGTGTGTTTGCTTTGCTTTGTATTCTGGACCTACAAGTACTTTTTTGTTGACCATTCAATAAATCTCCATCACCGTGTTCACACAATATAAATATGTGCAGTTGCAGTTACCTTATAAGAGCAGAATAAATATTGCTATGTAATGTGAACAACATACATTGGTTGGGAGGGGGGGTGGGCGGGTGTGGCTGGGAATGTCTGCCTCCTTGTTGTCCCTGTCAAGGCTGCCATGGTCGTGGACACCTCACAGGCAAGGAGGCATTGGGCGGGGGTGGCTGGCTTAGTTGGTTGCTGTCACCGGGATGCAGAGCTAGATTTCAGTAGGGTGACAGCTGCAGGAAAGAAGCTTCCTCTGAAGCTGCTGGTTCGGGTGTGGAGAGACCTGTAAAGCCTCACAGAGAGGAGTGGGCTGAACAGTCTGGGGTTGGGGTGAGAACAGTCTTTGATGATGCTGCACACCTGATGCAAGCATCGCTTGCCCTGGATGGCCTCAATGGAGGGGAGTGAGGAACTGGTGATGCGTTGGGCAGTTTTCACCATCCTCTGCAGTGCTCTTCGGTCGCAGAGCAGTTGCCATACCAAACTGTGACACAGTTGATAAGGATGCGCTTGATGGTGCAGGGGTAGAAGTTCACCAGGATCTGAGGAGTCCGTGGACCTTCTTTAGCCTCCTCAGATAGAAGAGACGCTGGTAAGCCTTCTTGATCAGGGTAGAGGTGTTGAGGGTCCAAGAGAGGTCTTCAGAGATGTGGACAGTGGACACCCAGAGATCTGAACCTGGTGATACACTCCACTTCAGTCCCACTGATGAGAATGGGGATATGAAGTCCACAATCAGCTCTTTGGTCTTCAACAATTCTGTTAACAGGACTTGCAGGAAATTGTGAGAACATATGAATTTGCTGATTATGCAAGCCAAATGCTGCCCACCACAGCTAAGTCTGCCTTCATCCATGAATTGAGGCTGGTTTCAGAAACGGCATCCTCTGAATAATCTACAGAGTGTAGCTCTTGGATACCTATCGGGTATCCTATTGCATGGGTTCTCAAAGTAGGGGTAGGGACCCCCAGGGGGGTCGCGGGACGCCAAGGGGTGGGTCGTGAAATGATTTCCATAAATCAAATAAATTTGGGGAAAATAAAAGAGGTGTCACTTGACCGCACTTTAAAGACAGATTTTAATTCCAAGACACTTGCTGAGTTCTGGATTTCAGTCGAGAGGGAATATCAACAGCTATTCAAGGCCGCGATGGACGTACTGACGCCGTTTGGCTCCACATACCTTTGTGAAAAGACTTACTCTCCACTGACATACAGTATATTAAAAACAAATACAGATCGCATCTAAATGTGGAGGATGATCTCAGTGTGGCCGTCTCCACAATTAAACCAAGAATGGACTTGCTGTGTTCCGCGCATAGCACGCATCCATCTCATTAGATGAGATTAACGCTGAAACATAGTTGCCAAAATGTAAATTTGCGCAGCAACAATGTACATATGTTTACAACAGTTTGTGATATTACCCTGACTGAGATATTCTTCTGTTAAAATGGAAATTAAAGTAATGTTAAATTGTCATGTTAAAGTAATGTTAAATGTTAAAGTAAAGTTAAGTTTGCACGACAGCAATAATGTGCACTCATGTTACATGGATACTATTATTTGACTAAGGTATTTAGACTGTTTTTATCATATAGTAAATTTCTATATGTAAAATCATAACAGGCTGCTCTGTTCTTTTGTGTTGTCGTTAAGCCTGTGTTTGGATAAGCCTAGTGCGTATGGCCAGTGCGCACATTTTATTTTATTTTTTGAGTCACATCCAGGGATAGTGGGGGTCGCCAGTCTCTGGCACGGTTATTTTGGGGATCGCGGGTTGAAAAGTTTGGGAACCCCTGTCTTATTGTATCCTATAGGAAAATTGAAAGGCAACCGTTTGTCCCGCTGTTTACTGTTTATCCCATGGGAAAGGAAAGGTTTCTTGTTTCAAGTCAATCAAGTCATGATGATGTCATTAACACGCTTTGTAGGCTTGTACGTCCTCATCCATCTCCAGACATGTTAGCTGGATGTGAGAAATTTGTGTGTCAGCTCCTCAAAACCTGGTTTTCAAACAGCTAAAGCCCTTCAGTGGAACATGATTAAAACTCTAAAACCCAACCAGGGAGTGGAAAAACTATGTCCCACTTACAGAGCCATCCTTGTGTTTGTCCCTCATCACACCTGAAATCCCATCCCTATGACTGCCCTATACAGGGCCGGCGCTAGCCATTTGGGTGCCCTAAGCACAAATGCTTGGTGGTTTGTTCCCAATCATCATTTCATTATGTTGTGAAAGTGTCACTTGTAGCGTTACTTTTTCACTACACAATTAGATCGTTTGATCATAATTGATAACAAACACCAAAAAAGCGTCCTGGAATGCAAAGCAAACTAGGCTAATAGGCTAACATTACCTGACTATATCTCTGATGGCTCAAAGAATTAGCAAACCCAGATTAAGCATAATCAGAAATAGCATTGCTAGCTAGCAACCTGAGGAAGGATTGCTAGTCTTATGCAAAGATTGCTAACGTTAAAGGAAAGTGTTGAATTGCATTCAATAACCCATATCCATATCCACAACGTAAAATAACTAGCTAGCCAGCATCAAATCATTTGCAATGTAGGCCTAACACTTGAACATGAACATGGCTAGTAGGAGATTACGTTACAAAGTGTATTGACGGTAGTAGTATTACCTGGCATAAGCATAGACATGCATACTCGCAAGGGCTACACAACTTTTATTTATTTATTTAAAACATTGTCTTAACTGCAAGTGAAGCGCGAGCATCATCCTGCTGTCTCTTCTTTTTCCTTTTTTCCGCCCCCAACTCTTAGTGTCTTTTCAAGGCGATGTCTACTGTCTGCCAAATTTGGGATTGAGGAATAATCAAACAGACCACTGGGAGGTGGGGGAGGGGGGCACCAGAGGGAGACTGGAGAGAGGGCCGCACAGGAGATTCACCTTTTTCTCGACTAATTGGGTCTAGGCCTTTATTACTTTTGTATTGCTTTTGCATATTAACATGCTTTAGACATATTTTATTTGTTATTAATACTAGTAGCCTATTATTGTGGTAATTTTTCACGACCCAGATTTTTTGGTGCCCCCCAGGCACTTGGTGCCCTACGCGCAGTGCGTGATGTGCGTGTGCGGAGCGCCGGCACTGGCCCTATACCATCGCCTATTGCTGTCCCCATGCTCGGATTCCTGCCCGCGCAGCCTATAGCGACCCACTACTTGCCTGATGACAACTCCTAATCCCTATGGACAATTCATCCCCTACACTGGACTATTTGAACTTTCTGACACTAAATAGGATTCATGCATTATCATACTGGTTATGTAACTATCCAACCACTTGTAACATATACCTCAGGTGGCTCTAAACACCATGTTCTATTCTAGACCTATACTGACCCCAGGCAGATGGGTCAGGCCATTGAGTCGTGGATCTGCTCGAGGTTTCATCCTATATGTTTCTCCAATTCTAGGGAGTTTTTCCTCGCCCCTGTTACTCATGGGCTCTGTCTGAATGTTTAACACTCTGTAAAGCGCCATGAGACATGTGTAATGTTTTGACGCTCTATAAGTGAAATTAAATTGAAATTGAAATTCTGAGAGCACACTGGCAAGCAAATGTTTGGGCACAAGATACAGGGGAAATTGATGATGGGCAATGGGCCCCTATTCTGTCAAATCTTCCACCAGCACCAGAGCTTGTGAAGAGTTGTCTTGCCAGCCAATACAGTAGAAGGTGTTCTTGAAAGAGTAATTACCATTCACACAACTTTGCAGGTGTAAATGCTCTGAGAAGATGTGCACCAATATTAAAGACAGTGACAGTGGTGAGGATAAATACTTCAGTAATGACTGACTGTTTTTTTCTTTTTTTTCCCTAATTTGTTGGCAAATGATGCCATAAATCTTTTGAAAATAGTCTGTATCTCATTGTCTACCTTATTAGGTGTATATTTATCAAAACGTTGACCACTTTAAGCCTTTATATTATTTTTCTGCATATATTATCCGCCATCTTGAATTTTGGCACTGAAAATGAAGAAAAAAATCGGAAGCAGGTTGTTTTGTATTCAGTGGGGTCCTAGCAAGTAAAAATTCACCAGTTGCAAAAATCTATATGAGCCGTTCCTAAAATAACACGATTCCCCTCACTACTGCATGCAAAACATTGATAGCTCTTAGCCATTAGCCTTATTTTCTTTTTCAAAGTAGTCCTTAGAGGAAAAAAGGAGACCCCTGATCTATACTTGTATCTACCTATTTTATTGATATTTCTTATCAAGATTGGTATAATTACCACACTCTCAGGAATTATTTCCATATGTCATGGCTTCCAAGTCTTGCAATAAGGACCCAACCTTTCGTAAAAGACCTGAGCAAATATTCACAGCTTCTCTGGCTTTTCTTGGCCACTGTAAGTAAGGCATGTTTTGTAAAAGTGCTTGGAATGGTGGAATTCAGCTTCATTTTTTAACTCTTCAGTTAAAGCTGCAGTTGGCCAGGCGTGCGGGAACCTATTTTTGACCAGGGGTGCTGAATAACAAATATAATGGATGTCCGACGATTTCTCCCCTCCTGGACATGTTTCGGATTTTGACTGCTAAATACATCATTTTAGTGCGGTGTGCGGGTGATAGAGAGAAGTTTTAGAAACGTCCTGGGCAGCCACAAATTCCAATGTTCCGCGACAGCACTCCGACTCCACTGCACCCACTCTAACACCACAGAAGTGCACTTGACATCATTAGCCTATTTCAGTATAGCTAAGGAAAATTACTTTTCTGATCGTCAAAACCACACCAGAGATGTTTGGCTTTAAATATAGGCTAATAATCAGGCTGCAATGATCTCGCAAATAATTCTTGAATAAGTGTGTCGTCTCCACAGCAAGAATGTGTCCTAATAATTTCTATCTTAGCAACTAGTGAAATTATTTCACTAGCTATAATTTATTAATTTTGCAAAACTGTACAACACAATTAAAGTTTCTTTCAGCTTATCCATGCTTTTTTGAACGTGTAAATCGCATAGAATATGTAGGCCTCAACCGTAGGCCTACACACTTAGCTCAAGCCACGCTACTCACGTTCACGTTGATCTCTATAACTGTTAATTTTTAGTAGCCTATATTCAAACCAATCCATAACCCTTTTTTGCTATTTGACTCATCATTTCACATACAAAAATATGAATAATGTCAGACAGCGAATTAGTAATTATTTAAAAATATATAAAACAAATCTTAAAAATCCATCTCCTGCCAACAGGGGGTGCTGCAGCACCCTCAGCACCCCCCTTCCCGCGCCCTTGCAGTTTGCAAGATTTTTTTGATCATATTCACTGATCCAACAGTATGCTCCGACAGAACAACATAGATCAGCCGGTTTTAGAAAAAAAAAACTTCTATCTCCATGCACTTCTGCACTTCTATCTCCATCTAGAGCCTTTGTTTTTTGTTTTGCAAAAATCCACAGCTCCCGGTTCTTCTGGTCCAATCAGAGCAGATCTGACTGTCAATCACAGTCTGGTGCGCACTGACGAGCACAAACTCGTCTCGGTGCTCGGTGGTAGTGGGGGAGGGGCATGAGAGTTCCAAACATTCAAAATTTTGGCTAAGTCCCCTCAATCTGTCAGACTTGCCAACAGCTTAACATGAATGACATAAGACTGAAAAAAAACACCCAATCTTTTTTGTGAATTGGCTTTTAAATTTGTTGTGCACAGAAACAGTCAGATGTATATTTTCACACATTTGCAACACATTGTACATAACTCATTCAGTTGTCAGGAGGATAGATGCTACTCCATATTGTCCAAAATGATGGACTCTCTGGACCTTTCCGCAATGTATCTCTCTGATATCCTTAGTCTGAAACAAAGTTTAATGTAAAATTACAAACATGGTCAGGTGGAAACATTTGATTTAGAACATTTGATAATTTTATGATTATAATTATATTTCAATTTGATGATTTGTTTTACTATACTTAAACCAACATTGTGCCAGTCAGAGTCATATAGGGGTTATCATAGGGACTCCGATTAACCATACTAGCCCTAGCCTAAAACAAAAATCTTTGAATGGATATCTCCATTGAAATTCTCTTTTAGTCCAGGATGTGGCTTCATGTAGGCTACTGGCAGGTTACAGTTTTTTTTTTTTTTTAGATAAAAAAAATCCTCTGGTGTCAGTATAATGCATGAATGTTCCATAATTGTATCAGTTCTCAGTTTCTACACCATCATTATACAAGTGTATAAAGAAGACTGATGAAAAGTAAACTTCAAATACTTAATTCTGATGTTGATTGTGCATGTAAGTATAACATCTTGTTTTAGAATCATGCATCTTACCTTCCATAGTTCAGCTTTACGCTGACAGTCAACAAAGTTTCCATCACAAGCAATACAGTCGATTTGAGGCTAGAACAACAAACACTGTTACATATTTTCCTAGTGTGGTCATATTGGATAAACTCAATCCAAAAATACATAAGATCCAACTACAAAATGTTAACTGTTGAAATGGTTGAAATGTGAAATGTGAAACACAACCCAAGAGCCTATGCATTTTCCTTATCTGCCCTGCCATTTAAATCAGATCAAATTATGGAAATTAAGCTAATTTAAAATGGAATAAATGGTAGATGAAATAAACTGAAATAAATTGTTTGATATAACCACTGTTGTATAATACCTACATTTGCATTTTCCAGAACCGTACACTTTGGTCGGTGATTCAAGTCCTGGCCTCTTCTGCATGTTGTTGGTTTCAACAATATTCTCAAACTCTCTTTTTCGTACTGTATCACAAAAGCAGAGCAAATTCTGTACAATCTACTTTTTTAAGATGACTTCGACAAATAAAATAGTTTTAAACAAAAGGGTCATACCATAAATTCCAGCTGTTCTGAAATGTCTAAATGTATTCCAGATCCTGCAAATTTCTCATTAGCAACTTTGATAAGTCGGTTAGTGAGTGCCTGGTCTTCAGGAGAAAGAGAGTCATATCTGTTAGCAGTGATCACCAGGACTGCAGCAGCAAAACACAGAGTTCCTAGACTGTTCATTGTTGTGGTTATGAATATATTCACAATGTCGGTAGCTTCACAGACGAGATCTAACCTCGCATGGGTTATTTTATGTCATCGGGAATCTGCCCAGAACTGTTTTTATACAGACCTGCACAAAGGTTACTTGTTGTGCAATTTACAAACATTAGTGCAGCACATGAGCCCTCAACTTCAAAACTGATGTAACAAAAGACGCTGAATTGTAGTATCTTGCCTTAGGGAGAATGTATGACCTAATATGGTTCATTTAAATTAAATTTAAAACACTTTATTTATCTCAAAGGCCAATTTACACATTCACAAAATATAAAACAGTCAGCAAAATTGTATGTGCCTGTGGTATTGGAATTTGAGAGGTATTGAGATGGTGCTTGCTAATGGTCAAAGGTCATTTGGAGTTGAGTTACACAGCCATAGGCACAAAGGTTGCCTGCCTCCTCTTCGTTCGTCACAGTCCGGAGGGGAGCCACTTAAAGGAAGGGGGCGCATAAAGAGCTCATGTTGCATTTTTTCACTGTCTAAAATATACTTTTATTATATGAATGGTCATGGAAACATCCAAATAGCAAATGTTCAAGTTCTAGACTCTACTACAAGCCAAATTCTGAAAAAGTTGGGAGGCTTTGTAAAATGTGAATAAAATAATGCTATGATTTACAAATCATGTCAACCCTACATTTAATTAAGAATAGTTCAAAGACAACATATCAACTACTCTGGAAATCCAGAGTTCTCTCGAGGGCACAATGGAATTGTCTCTGTGAGACAATCTGGCAATGAGCAATGCACGTTACTTTTACCCCACATTCCTGGGAACCAGCTAAACTGATGAAGACAGTGCTGCAACGTTGGAGGACAGTACACATTGGTCGTAGTGTTATCCAATTGCGTGCAGTGATATTTTTAAATGCATGCTTGTTGCCGCCCCTCGAGTTGGGCCATTACATTGCTCGTGGCCAGACCCTTAATCTTTCTAGATTACCAGGGTCTGGATTTTCCAGGCTACATCTCAACTGTTGAAGACAATAAATTTGACTATTTCATGAAAAACCACATTTTGAATTTGATGGCATCAACACACCTAAAAAAAGTTGGGACGGGGGCCACAAAAGGCTGGAAACGTGCAATCACTGCAATGACAAAGTAGCCTGACGAGCTGACGATTTTTTAAAATATAGGGTCTGGGCACTCACCGTTTGCAGTGCTCAGTCCGAGGGGCGGGATAATCAGTTGTCTTTCAAATTCCCTCTGCATGCAATAGGACAGCGGCAGCGCTATGAGTCCCATGCGTTTCCCACCAGCGGAGCTAGTTGGCTAGTTCAAACGTTTGCCAACTTAATAAAAGCTTAACTCATGTCGCACTGTTCGCCAACAGCAACATCCATCTTATTTGTTTTCAAGTAGCAGGGAATTCAAGCCAAACCGTTGCAACTCTGCCATCAATCATTATGTTAAGCCCACCTAACGACTCTATACACGATTTCATTGGCCTGATTGAGTTTCGATTTCTGGAGCTCACAAGCCAACGGAGAGTTGCTAGACTAGCCCTGGCAGCAAATGTAATTTGCTGCCGCTAGGGGCGCGTCTAAATTTCTAGGCTAATGACAAAGACAACAAAAGGAGGAACATTTCGCAACTAACAGTAAAAGCAGTAACAAGTCTTGAGTGGCGTTGTGTTGGGATATTGCCACTCGTGATGACTCATAGAATGCCTCTAGTCCCATCAAAAATTATAAGCTCGACCGGACCTAACTGTTTAGCAGCAGAGAAAAGTGCAGGAGTGCATTTCAGTTTAGTGTGAAAATTTTGCATCATGTTTTGTTGTTCAACTGTCTGACTGAGGTGCGGGCAGTTATACTGCCATACCTTCTACCTGATGGCAGTAGTGCATGGGACGGGTGTTTTAGATCCTTATCAATGCTTGTGGCTTTGCGCAGACAGTGGGTGCTGTAGATGTCAGAGAGGGAGGGAAGAGAGGCCCCAGTGATCTTTCAGCCGCCTTCACAATCTGCTGCAGGGCTTTTCGTCCTGCAGCAGCGCAGTTACCAAACCACGCTGTGAAGGCACTGCTGAGGATACTCTCAATAGTCCATCTTACAAGTATCTGGGGATACATCTGGACAATAAACTGGACTGGTCAGTCAACACTGAAGCACTCTACAAGAACGGACAGAGCAGGCTGCGGTCCTTCAACGTCTGCAGCAAGCTCCTCAGGATCTTTTACCAGTCTGTTGTTGCCAGCGTCCTCTTATGCTGTGGTATGCTGGGGAGGAAGCACTAAGAAGAGGGATGCTGGGCGACTGTCATCCACTGTCATCCACTCCACAGCACTATCATAAAACAGAAGAGCTTGACAACTTGACAGTTGGAGACTACGCTCACTGCCATGCACAACTGACAGACTGAGGAAGTCATTTGTCCCCAGGGCCATACAACTCTTCAATGCTTCACTTAAAGTGATGGTTCGGAGTAATTTCACCCTAGGGACCTTTGCACCATGACCTCGAGCCAAACACCCTCCCAGAAGCTGTTTTCCCTTGGTCGAACATTGGTCGAGTAGCGCTATTAGGCGAATACAGAAACTAATGACTTGTGCAGGCGCTTATGGACCCAATAGAGTATCTCGTAAATTACCCCACTAATGCCCTGAATGGTACGAATACAAGGATTCTCAATTAACACTAAAACTTAAACTTCCAAAATAGCTTCTGTGACGCCCCAGCTGGTCAGTGCTGGGTCTTGTCGCACTTCTTGCTCTTTGTCTGTGTTGGCTCTGCTGCTGTTCTGTGTGTGGCCTACAGGGGGAGCTCTGCAGAATGGCGTGGGCTAATTGCGCCAGCGATTAGGGCAGGATATAAGCGGGTCCCGGGAGCCTGCTTCAATCTCTCTTGCTCTCTCTCCGCTTCCGCTGATTGCCGGTTCCAGAGTTGCGGGGTGCTGTCTTTGCGGCCGGACGGGCTGCGCCCTGTTCGTTTCTTTTGGTTTTGCACTTCACCTCACTATGCTGACATACACTACAGTCTTGCTTTACTCTTCATTCACTGACTTTTGTACATAGTTCATTTATTTAATAAATATTTTCTTAATTTTGAGCAGCGTGTGGTCTCCCCTTTTATGTTGTGTTTGCCTTGAGCCGGGCAGGCACAACACTTCAATAATCACAACTAAAAAAAAATAACAATTCTCCCCTCACAAGTATTGTCAAGGTCTAGGTGCCGTCTCAAGCTCACTTCAGACCCTTCTCCCCTTTAGACCTGTTTTGGCCCAGAATATATTTCGCATGGCCTGAACCACTATAATAACCAAAATCAATCTACAAATTTCTGGTTCAAATATCACCATATATAGTCAACACAATACTCCTCACATGTTTAACTGCCTAGCATCATTATACATCCTCTGTATCCCCCTTAAATATTCCTCTAACACATGAAAGCCAAAAACACCCCTCTTATCCCACACACTTGATCCCCGCACAGCTCTGACGTCACACCCCTCAATGCACAAAGTCCTTCCCGACTTCACGTCGGGTCCTTTCCCAGAGTGTTTCATAGTCTTGTCCATGTTTGTGAACTGTTCGTACCGTGTTTAATAGACGGCCACTCTCGTGTCCACTCGAAGAGCTGGCCTTTGTGCGTCAATCGATGCAGCGGGCTGGCGACTGTAGTAAAGTCCCGAATGAAGCGCCGGTTATAAGACGCCAGGCCCAGAAATCTCCGCAGCTCAGCACCGTCGGTGGAACAGGCCAACGTCTCACCGTCTCCACCTTAGCTAGTTCGGTGGCCACTCCGGCAGCCCCCACGACATGGCCCAGGAACCCGGTTTGCCTCCGGAACAGATGACACTTTTTCGGGTGCAGTTTGAGCCCAGCACTCCGTATGGCGTTGAACACCTTCTCCAGATTTCCTATGGCACCGGTGAAGTCTGTTAACCTGGCAATAGCCAGATGAATTTCGCTCCGCCTAGCTCCACTCATCCATCTGGAACAGATCCATTGAAGTGTTGCTTCAGAAGGCTGGGCCTAATCAAAAAATGCTTGCATATGATTGAATAAGCCACTTGTCCGTCATCTATTGACGTGCTACTTCAACCACTCACATCAAAGCCAACCCGTGACGCTAATAACAGACTCACAGTCGCTTCTACGCTATGTCACATCTATGAAACTCCCCGCCCTCGCCCTGATTGGCTAAACCATAAAGTTGGTTGGAGAAATCACTCTCAATGGAAGAGGTCCCAGATGGATGTGAGTGAAGCTAGGCGGAGCTAAGCGGAACGACATTCATCTGGCTAGGGTCAGGTTAGAAGTCTGTTGCATGACACAGGATGTTGTCCAGGTAAACCACGCAGCATGTTCGTGGAATGCCTTTGAATTGTTTTCGTTCCTCCCAAGATGTAACTCTGCCATTGACATGTAAGACCTACAGTAAGCACCTTAACAAGACACATTTCATTGAACTACAACATGTCATTTTGCATTGAAATATAGACCTACAGTAAACACCTATAGTCAGCTTTTGTACTCTTCACCAAATAGGCATTACAGTACTTTCTCTAAATGTGCCTATTGCAAATAGAAACACACAACGGACATGGTATCTCTTATGGATAATGAGTGATTGCTGATTGAATAATTCAGACTTAAGATTCAGACTTATGCAAGCGAAAAAAAAGGCCCTGGACTTTATTCCAAATAGGCCCACTACCATACGCAGAACACGTGCACACACCCTTTTGTTGTCACATACTTTGCCAGTCAAGGTATTATATTCAAAAATAGGTGGTCATATTTGCCAAAAATGGTCATTATTGAGTGGGTGCTGCTGGAGAATTTGGGCCCCATGGGATAAAATACCTTTAGGCTCCCAAAGGCTAGGGGGGTTAGAGGGCATGCTCCCCCATGCATGGTGAATTTTGTGGAAACTAATTGACTTAAACATAAATGAGCATTGATAGCATATTACAACACAGCCTAAAAATCTACACATGTTGTTATATTTAACTAATTTTAAGCAAGTCTATTAGGAGTTTAATCTCATCACATACTACATCAATGGAGTCTAGCTCCTGATCAAGCTTTGAATAATGTAAAGGTCGCACCTGTTAAACTCACCTTAACATGATGACATACTGAGGGTAGAAAAAAAATGAAATCTTATAAACCTTTTCTTATAGCCTAAACAAATCAACACTGTCACTATGTTTTTACCTCTGTAGGCAAGGCATGGATAGCTCACTGCAAATAACCCCTTATTACATGTAAATGATCTGTTTACATGTTATTCTTTTTTTTAATTTAATATTCATTTAATTATATTTTTTAAGAATGAAGAGGCCTTCTGCCTTTATGGGGACTTTTGAAAGGGGCTTTTGTGAGACTGTGGGCCTAGTGTTTGTCTGTATATAGAGGTCCTTGGTAAGATTTGTATGCACTTCATTTAGCGGAGAATATCTCAACTGTTATAGACTAATATGACCCCATTGAACAACGTGGGCTGTGTGCCAAAATCTCTACCTGGGACGAAAGTCGTGAAAATGACCACAATAGGTGACACTATTATCACACTACAGGTAAATAGGACTTTTTTCCCCCTTTATAAACATCCTCATACATTTCTACCAGTTTAATCTTCATACGGTATTAAGATAAATACTTTTTGTATTACACTTTGTCTAAAAAATAAAATAAAATATGCAAATGAAGTAATATATTGTTAAATATGTATACATACTGTATACACTATTCCTCACAAAGAACAGATAAGAACATACCAATTACTCATTTGAAACCTTATTTTAATAAATTCCAAAAGATCTGGAGAGAGTGAGAGAATGGCTCGGTGTTTCCCATACATTGACTTATTTGTGGCGGCCCACTACAATATCAACATTGACCAAAACACAATGATTTTCTATGTTGTACTATTTAAATTGGATGAAATTAGTTTATTGTAGAGCTATGTGCACCTTTGCACAGCCTCTCCTTGTGTCTCAACAAACCTACATGCACGTTTAAAGGAAACATTAGGGTCATTCCACGTCAATTTAACCAGGGCCCACGCACTTAGGTCTCAAAAAATTCTGAAACAATTACCAGGTGTACCTATGTTACCCAGGAGACACACTGTAAAATTACTTTTATGTAAGATCAATAATTTCCAAGATACAGCCAGTTTTACGGGATGAGGGGGGGTGTTGATTTTGTTCGGCCTCTTTTTTTTGTCAAAGTTCACAAGCCCATAGCGCAAGAACTAAACCATGTAGGAGGCTCAAAATTTGCATGCTGGTACATAAATAGGAATAGTATGTAGCAAAATCATCATGTTTGGTCTGGATGATCCTGCATGGTCATAGCTGTCCCTCAAAGTTGATCAAAATTTTATTGGAGTTTTTGGCTAGGCTCTGTTTAGGCCTTCAGAAGACATATTTGTACTCAACATAGGCTCTTAATTTATTTTCCTTATTGAGATAAGTAGAAACACTCTCACAAAAAAACAATGAACAAAAAAGAAATCCCTTCAGGGTCTGAACAGCAGACCTCACAAGTCTGAAAAAATCATTTTGGTTCTCATTTTCAGAGCACCCAACCACCTTGTGGGAATATACAAAGATATATTTTATATTTTTATCTTTATTCTCCATGATCCCTTCTTTTTGAAAAAACACCAATTTGACTTGTCTTATGCAAATCTTTCTTTTTTCTTTTCCACCCTGAACATGGGCAAAATGCCCCATTGAGATCAATATGTTTTATAGAGTTACCACAGCGCCACCTGTGGTTGTATAGAGTAACCTGTGGTAACTCCATACAAAACATATTGATCTTTACCCTCAGCTTCTTTAGCGAGGCAGTGGTCGTCTTGGAGGTGTTTGGGGTCAGAACCATGTTGGAATACTGCCCTGCGGCCCAGTTTCCGAGGGGAGGGGATCATGTTCTGCTTCAGTATGTCACAGTACATGTTGGCATTCATGGTTCCCTCAATGAACTGTAGCTCCAGCACATATGCAGCCCTAGACCATGACACTCCCACCACCATGCTTGACTGTATAGGCAAGACACACTTGTCTGTGTACTCCTCACCTGGTTCCTGCCACACACGCTTGATACCATCTGAACCAAATTAGTTTATCTTCATTCAGTTTATCATCAGACCACAGAACATGGTTCCAGTTATCCTTATCCATATGTTGGATATGACGCTGAGCATGTGCACTCAACTTCTTGGTTGACCATGGCGAGGCCTGTTCTGAGAGGAACCTGTCCTGTTAAACCGCTGTATGGTCTTGGTCACCATGCTGCAGCTCAGGGTGTTGACAATCTTCTTATAGCCTAGCCATCTTTAGAGCAACAATTATCTTTTTTCAGAACCTCAGAGAGTTCTTTGCCATGATGTGCCATGTTGAATTTCCAGTGACCAGTATGAGAGAGTGTGAGAGCGATAACACTAACTACAGGACTACTACTCTGGCTACAGGAGCTGCAGCACAGCACTCTCTGTGGGCATATCTCCGGACCAGAGATTGGCTACTGCTACAAAGTCCATCTCTGGATGTCCTTGAGTATGGATGGAAACAAGGACAACACCATTATGCACCAGTCTCTACAAAAGATTCCGGACTACCTTCTGAAGTTTGTCAGCTGCAACTGTGCAGGCGACTGTGACACTCTCAGGTGCTGCTGTAAAAAAACAAGGAGTATTTCTGCTTGTTGGAACTGTCATGGTAACTCTTGTCAGTACATCAACCAGCCAGATGATAACAGGAGTGAGGGAGTGCAGGAGAGTTGTGAGGTTTGTTAAATTTTAAACCGATTAAGGAAGTTTTGTTTTGTAATTCTTCAATAAAACCACTTGTTATGGATTTGTTATGGACTTGGGGTCATTTTTACTCAAAACGAATGGTTGGGATATATTCAGAACCCATAAAAAACCCTAGTTACACATCTCAAAGTTTCATTATTTTCACCCAGACTTGATGGGCTCTTCAGTCGTTTCCCCGAGGATTAGGCCGTGGACAAATTGGGAGCTGGTACTAGACACCTATAGGAACACAGTGGAAAAAGCTATTGGTAAGACATGTTTTTGCGGATTGGCGGGGAAAAAAAGCCTAACTTTCCCTAACTACACTCTCACACACTTTCCATGTGTGATGAATACCTTTTTGAAACTCGTGCTGCTGATCTTCCTCATGCATGAGTCAGATGACATGTGTGTACATTATATTTCTGACATGCAGAAATATTACCATGGTGTGTGTGTAATACCACAACATATACTATACAATTTTTAGGTTCTAGCTAGGTGTCACTGAATTAAACTTGTAGTAGTACCATACCTGTCAACACTCCCGTTTTTCCCGGGTTTCTCCCGTATTTCAAGGTCATCTCCCAGCACCCTCACATTTTTTATTTCTCCCGGAAAAATCCCGTAATTTGCCTGGCCATCAAACTTAATTTTAAAATCATTGATCCATTCAGGTTGCCAGATTTTGTATGAAATACACCCTACACATACACGAACACTTAGTTTCAATTTCAACCGTTTTGTCATAGGCTAAAACCTGGCAACCCAAAACCCAAATAAGGAAGCGGGTGCCGACTGTGCAGCCTGAGTCTCGTCGTAAGCAAGCGGGCTAGTTGAATGGCCTACTCCAGAACTAGCTGTTGTGAAATTGTTGGGAATTTAATTGATTAACACATTACATAAACTGTTATTGAGTGTTGTTGATACACTGAACTTGTGCCCTCGGAACCAAATCTGACAGCAAGCAGCTTTGGAGTTTTGGAAGTAGGCTGCAGGCAGGCAGCTGGTGGATACGGGCATGCGTAAGGTAATGGTAAGGTAAAAGCAACGACCGAAATGCAGCGTTGAAACACGTGTATGAAACGTATTAAATATGCAAACACAGATCCGGTATAAACACTGCCCCCCCACTCCGAAAAAAAATCTCCCGTTTTTGGAAAGCTAAATGTTGACAGGTATGAGTAGTACAGGTCCAAGAGTTTAGCCCTGTGCTTCCTGAGGCTAGTTTTTCTAATCCTGTTGTAGCCTATGCCTCGTGAGTGCTCACAGAACCTTTTGAATGCCACCCCAAAGGCTTCCAAATGAAAATATGAAATGTATTTCTAAATGAAAATATGGAGCGAATATACTGTCCTGTAAGAGGCATTACCAACCTTCCTTATTCCTTATTGGCTTATTTTCCATGTTTAATGGTTCCAGAAATGTTAATGCTAACCTCTCACTGCTCCCCGAGCACCGCTGTTGTAGCAGGCAGCTCACTGCCCTGGGATTAGTGTGTGTTTCACCTCACTGTGTGCTGAGTGTGTTTCACTAATTCACGGATTGGGATAAATGTTGGGATAAATGCAGAGACCAAATTTCCCTCACAGGATCAAAAGAGTATATATACTTATACTATATACATTTATGGATATACTGCAAAGAGAAACAATATTTGTACATGCATATAAAGGGAACAATAGAAACAACCACATCGACCTAGGTCTAAAAGTTTCCCCCAGGTCATTGCAAAACTTTTTGGCTTACCAGAAAAGTTTCAAAACTGAAAGTCTGGTCAGTAGGGGAGAAAGAATAAATAATGATGCATGCAAACAGACAGGTTACAAACATGAATTAGTGTTTTGCCATGAACAACAGAACAAACCTGCAGAACAAACACTGAAAAGTCTTTGCTGAGTGTCCTTTAGTGTGAAGAAATGGTGCAAAAAGAGTCCACATCTGGAGATTCATGTATCATATTAATAACTTGTGTTTCTGTTGCATGTAACCATTACAACATCAGTCACTCTGAAAGATTTTCTTCCTCCTGCAAGGCACTTTCCATCCTCGAAAGGATAGACATCAGGCATTTATTCCTGAAGTCCTGACCCTGAAGGTAATCAGCTAATGCACTGTCGATTTTAGTCTCAGAATCATGCATCTCATGGTCTGTTTTGACAGTGGCTCCCAGGCCATGCTAGATTTGCCTTTATTAATACCGGTGCTATGTAATTTGTTTTTCTACAAACAACAAAAAAGGAAGTGTGGGAAGGAAGTGCAGTTGCATCTCACCATCTTGTCAAATGAAAGTCACACATATCAAGTGCACTTGCAGATGGAAGAAAGCAAATACCAGAATTAGTTCAGTTCAGTTCAGTTTAACTTTATTGTCCCAAAGGGAAACTTGTCTCTCAGTCAGGTAAACATAAATAGCACAAGATACACAAAGACACACGATGGGGAAAAAGACACAGGTTATCTATCTATTTTCTGACAGATGGTCATCAGAATAATTTATGTGCAATAAAGCAAAATTGTGCAAATTGAACAGGCATATTGTATTGCACTAGGAATAAAAGAGTTTTTTGTCCTATTGGACTTATAAAAGGGGACTTTTAGTCTCCGGCCTGAGGGAAGAGCTTCAAATGAACAATGAAGGGAATGATTTTTACAGTCCAATGTAGACCTTGCCTTCTGGATGACTTCCTTCTCATAAATGGTCAGCAAGGATAACTGTTTACAGCCAATCAACTTCCCAGCCACCTTCACAATAAGGCTGAGATTGTTTTTGTCCCTAACCCCAACTTGTTATAACAAAAACCGAATGTCACTTAATAACAGAAGCCTTATTTCATAAACATTTATGACTTGCTTATGACACGTTCATGACAGTGTCATGTCACTCTCATGTCGATGCTGTCAAGTAAAGTGTAACCCCATATCTTTTGTCTTTGAGATGTTTAACTGAAGAAAAGACTAGTCACACCAACTGACAAACTCATCAACCACTGGCCCATGCTGGGATTCATGTTTATGCTGTAAACTATCAATAACTGATTTCCATAATCCAGCCCACAAGATTATTCTCAAGATTCAATTCTGATAATAGTTTTCTAACTAAAACATGTGGCTGGATAGCATTAAAAGCAGAAGAAAAATCTAGAAACAAGACCCTGGCGTGTGTGCCAGGACCTTCTAGATCAGTGGTTCTCAACCTTTTTTCAGTGATGTTCCCTCTGTGAAATATTTTTTCGGCCAAGTACACCCTAACCAGTGCAAGAGTTTAGTTGACTTAAAACAGAGCAATAAAACATATTCTTCAAGATACAGCCGTAATTTTGCCAGCTCTGGTTTGGCCTTCTTTGCCACTTGTCCCTCCGTGTTTTCACAAGAATTACCGCTACGCTTCAACCACGACTCCATCGTTTGAGTTTTGACAGTGATTGACAGGTGATGGCGGGTGGCATATGACAGGTTGGGTCGAACCATCCTGGTATGGGGGGACTCTATGGGGGGTGTTTAGGATAATGAAATTGAATAGCCTACTGAAATATAAAATTCATTTTATGAACTTATATTTTCCAGAAATATTTATTAAATAATTGTTTTTAAAGTATTTTTGCATGGATTCTACTTTTAAAATATATGTATATTTTAAAATCTCACATACCCCCTAGAGTGCCTTCACGTACCCCCAGGGGTACGCGTACCCCCATTTGAGAACCACTGTTCTAGATCAGGGGTCCCCAACCTTTTATGTACCATGGACCGGTTTGATTCCTATTTTTTTTCATGGACCGGGGGGGTCGGGGTTCCATGTTCCATATGTGTTCTGCATGCATTACTTGAAAAGAACTAGCTCCAGTTATGTATGAACAGTGAAGGTAACGATCTCTTGTGAAAAACGTGAACTTGAAGAAGTGAAAATTGAACAATATGAACTATGAATATTGAACAACTTGAAGCTAAAGTGTGAACATGCTTAACAAAATATGGGAACAAAACATGGGAACTAAACGCGTGCATTACTTAATATAATCAGTGTGAGCCCTGCTTGTTTCCCTGCAACAAGAAGCTTCCATCTGGGGTGATGGAAGACAGTGACCTCAAGATAGATACGGTGGGAAACGCTTTCAGCGCTTTTACGGCTATCTCGGATATTCTGCTTTGGTTTTGATCCAAAACCCGCCAGAGAGGTTTCCTTTATACACACTCTTAAGACCACCGTCCATTTGCAATTTCGATCAACTGCTCTTCCTCCTGCGCTGACAAGTTAGGACTATTCGATATTGACAAATGGGTTATGGACCCACTCATTGGTTTGCCGTGGATCTTTGGAGGATGGGAAGTAACGCCTAAACTCATTTGAAAGCTTAACAAGATGATCGCGCAAGACCAGCTGCGAGAGAAAGGGCCCTGCCTCAGTCTCTCCCAAAACCCCCACTACTGTTTGGAACATATCATATACACCCTGGTCCACTCGTCGTCCCCACAAATCAAGCTTTTAAATGCAGCGACTTTATCTGCCAGTTTAAAGACAGTCGCCATTCTCCCTGGAGTGACAGGTTGAGGTCATTAAGCAACCCGAATATGTCACACAGGTAAGCGAAGTTTTGACACCCAGTCCTCATCACTAAAATGTGCAGCTAACGGTGACTTTTTCTGTAAGAAATCTCTGCAGCGGCTCTCGCAACTCAAACACTCTGGCCAGTGACCTGCTAAAGATGTTTGTTTTTTGTCGCTCATTCTAGCAGTTTAGCTAACTTCGTGTGACACTACCGTTCGCAAAGAACTGATCAAGTGAAGTGAGCTGACCTGAGGCTGCGCAGCTGAAGGCAATATGTAAAAGTGTTGAAGGCGGACAGACAGACGAAGAAAAATAGACCTCGCAAAATGCAAACATGCGGCAATCAAACAACTGCATATAGACCTGTGCCATGTAAAAAATGTGACATTATTAAGCAATTAAATTTAGTTTAGTTCGCATGCATTTTTTTTAAACTCATGTCGTAGGCTACGGCCCGGTTAGGAATGTCCTGCGGCCCGGTGGTTGGGGACTGCTGTTCTAGATGACTGTACAGGAGGTTTAGTAGTGTAATATGGGCATCCTCCATGTGCAGGGATGGATTACTGCACGGGCCTACCGGGCCCAGGCCCAGGGGCCCAAGGGGACAGGGGGCCCTGAAACCCAAGCCTTTGCATGGAATCATTGCCTCAATATTAACAAATCAGGATGTAGGCTATGAATCTGATTGAATTTAGTGTTGGCCATCCCCAAAATGGACCAGAATACAGGAAAACATATCAAACAAATTAAAAAATTTCTGTGGGAGGACCTCCAAACCCCCCCTCCCACATATACGACAATTAGTGGGGGGCCCTTAATACATCTGGGCCCAGGGGCCCGAAAGTTCATAATCCGCCCATGTCCATGTGTCTTATATCCTCCTCTATCTTATTTCTATATTGTAATTTAGCCCTCTGGATTACCATTGTTCGCTGTCTGGCCGACAGATAAAAGGGCTCTGTAGTGTTATATAAAAGTGCACAGTGAAGTTTAAAAAGTCTGAGATACTTTTAGGGTTTGTGATTGCGTGAAAATATTGGAAAACGTGGCAGTTTTAATGAAATAAGAGAGGTCGATAGATACATTGTGAAGAAGTAACATTTATTAATTTAGCAGACACTTTTATCCCAAACAACTTATATATGTCAATTATATTACAAAAGACTCTGGGTTAAGTGACTTGCTCAAAGGCACAACGGTGGAAGCCAAGAATTTAACCCACAACATTTATGCACGACCAAAGAGTATTGTTAAGTCATACTAATGTGACTGGTAAAAGTATTGTTGAATGGTGACAACAAAGAAGTTGCCAAAAATTTCATATGTACATTCCATAACCATTATGTTTATGTATTTTATCAGACACTTTAGCTTTAATGAGTGCTCTTTAAAACATTAAGACTAACAAAAGATATTGTATTGAAGCATAAATACTGGCCTTTGGCGGACCCATTTAGACACAGATTTTCTTCTATTTTGGAAATGGCACAACAAATTGATTCCTAGATCCACAACATTGTTATTCACCTTTATACTAAGAGCTTGATTTTGACATGGACATAGCTTTTGTGGAACGGTCTTCCTCCTGCAAGGCACTTTCCATCCTCGAAAGGATAGACATCAGGCATTTATTCCTGAAGTCCTGACCCATGAATGAATACAAAATTGGGTTCATGAAACTGTTGGCATAGGCTATAGTGATTGTTACTTGAATCCCTGTCTTCAACAGTGCACCAGAATATGACGCATAGTAGACTTCCATCAGCCGAAAGATTTGGAAAGGAAGCCAGCACATCACAAATGTTATTATGACAGCGGTCATCACCTTAAAGGGCTTGGAGGATCTCATCATACGACTGGCTCTCAGCTTCAGCATAATGACAGAGTAGCAGATCACAATGACCATCAGAGGGATGGCAAGTCCAAATACAAAACCAATCAACACCACACTTTCACGGGAAAATGCTGTGGAATTATGATCATGGATGCATTTGGTCTGATCTTTTATAGTCTGTGTAGTAGGAAAAACTAGGGAGGGTAGAGTTAGCAGTGCAGAGACAATCCAGACCAGGACGATGATGGCAGAAGACCTTCTCAGAGTACGGTGGTTCTGAGTCCACACAGGAAATACGACACACATGCACCGGTCCACACTGATGACAAGCAGGAGGAAAATGCTGCTGTACATGTTAAGGGGGAAGGCCACAGATATGAACTTACACATGAAAAGTCCAAAATGCCAGTGTCCAGTTGCCATATAGACACCGTTGAAAGGGACAGTCGTGCAGAACAAGAAGTCAGACACTGCCAAGCTCAGGTACCATGAGGAGTTGACCGTGCGCTTTGTCTTACCAATGATCCAAATGACAAGGCCATTTCCCACGATGCCCAGAATGAAGATGATGATATTTGATGCCAGGACAAAAGCACACAGTACATCACAGGACAGACTAGCAGGTGGTTCAGGCTCAGGATCATATGTATATCCATCAGAATTGCTAAATTCAATTTCATATAAATCTGTATAATTATCAGGTCCATCATGGGCCAATAAATCGAGTGTTCCATTTATTCCTTCACCCATGATATCCTAAAAAGAAACAGCATATAAACTGAGCTCAGTAAACATTCTTACATATTATGTACACCAAATGTGTTAAGATGTGTGTTTTTGTATGTAAATATATACTGTAGGTAAGGGTTTTAAAATATATAACATAGCAAATAGTACTCACCTCACAAGAGATGTTTCAAAACTTGATATTGGTACTGATCTTCTCTTCCTTTTAGCAAGATTTGTGTGGATGTGGGTGGTGGTACACTACCACGCGGAAGACAATTGCAACATTTACTTACGCCTCTGCTTGTTGTGCAATATATAGCGCTTTCAGATATAACCTCCGGAGTAGGGGAGACCGGGGTTGGTTGTCACAATTTTTACTCATGTATGAATTGCTCATCTTCAAAAACTCTTTCAGCAGTAATTCCTACATGAAATGAAAGCTTGGGGTCTTGGCTTTAAATGTGTATATTTTTTACTTTTAGAATGTATTGTAACAGGGAGCAATTAACCATCAAAGACACTCTGACACAATGTGACAATCAGCCCCATCACAGGGTTGGTTGTCACAGGGTATGGGGTTGGTTGTTCCTATAGAGTTTCAATGGGATTTCAGTGATAAAATGGGATCTTAAAAAATGATGTGTAAGTTTTTAGTTTTTTAAGATAGAAACAGCAAATAAGTTTTAATATTAATACCACCCCTATTATGGTTGTTATCAATGCCTTTATGTTTAAACAATGGGATTTAAGGAGGTGATCAGTTACTTGAATTGTCTACTGTGTTGAGAAATAAAATTATATAATTTTCAGTGCTAAAACCTCTTTATTATCATGTAAGTTGCAAACACAGTGACAACTGTGTCACAGTGACAACAAACACATGTGACAACCAACCCCACATGTGACAACCATCCCCAACTGACCTCTTGACAAAGATGTTAACCTAGCTGCCACATGGCTTTAACTTGATAGCTAAAATATGACTCAAAATAAAGCTACTACCTTTGGCTTTTTAATGAGTGTTTTGTTTTTGAACTACTAATATCCTACAAGCTCTCAATACAAAAACAACACCAACATGAAAATTTACTCTGACCCATGAAATTTAAAAATTGTCTCCTCACCTCAATGCTGTGCTCAGCAAAATTCCTAGTGCAAATGAGTAAGCTATCAAAGGGTAACAGTTTGATATCAAAATTTTACCACAGCATCACCTAGTGCCTGTAATAAGCAATGTGACAACCAACCCATGAGACAACCATCCCCGGAGGTTTGTCAAACGGAGGTCCTACCCTTCGGATGATTCAGATATGATGCTAACGTGCGGACCTTATACGGACCTATGTGTGAACGACATACACGCACATTACAGAATCTCCGTGTGGTTGTCGAGTGAGGGGTGGGGGCTTGTAGAGTTCACAAGATGCGAGATATGACGCAGAATATATGCGGCCGCTGTTTCAGCGCCTTCTGCTTATGATGATTCAGTCTTTTGAATTCGTTTGGCCTTGCCATGCAGTGATGCAATGATGTCTGCAGAAAACAGACTTGACAAGTGATTATTTAGACATTTAAAAAATAATCTTAAAGTACTAAAATTGATAAAATTTTCAAAAGTGAGAAGGCTGTGTTTCCTTAAAATGTGGCAGTGATGCCATTTCAGTGGTTTCTGGTCCATGATTTTTATTGCTTGCTTGTATATTGTGACTATAGGTTTCATAGTAGTTGAGGAAGCTTGTGACCATGATGTGATGCAATATGGTAAATGAGAGAAAATCATTGCATGCATGTATAGTTTTGAAGCTTGGTGTGACAGGTTCCTTCTGATAAAACGAAAACAGTTTAAATTTGGTTTGACCTTATTACAGATGTACTTAACCAGACTGTCAAATTTTAAATGTTTAGGGGGCACGTGAGATAAAAAGGGCAATGTCGGAAAGGTGTTAAAAATGATTAATTAATTAATAATCAAATTACTTCATAAATAATAAATAATTTAGAATCGGGTTATAATGATATGGAAACGTGAAATTAAAGGAAATCATTTATAAACTCTATAGCAGGCTGTTTTCATTAAAAAAAAAAAAGCTACCAACAATGCATGTGATTTCCTGCGGGCCAGAATATTTTAAACTGATTAAGAAAGTTTTGTTTTGTAATTGTTCAATAAAACCACTTGTTATGGATTTTTTATGGACTTGGAGTCATTTTTACTCAAAACTAATGGTTGGGATAGATTCAGCACCCCTAAAACCCCCTAGACATCTCAAAAGCTAATATTGGTCAACAAAATGTTTTCATTATTTTCGCCAAGTCCTTCCTGGCACCCCAAACTTGATGGGCTCTCCAGGTGTTTCCCGAGGATTTGGCCGTGGATAAATTGGGAGGTGTTACTAGACACCTATAAGAACACATAGTAAAAAAACGCTATTGGTAAGAATTTTTGCAGATTGGCGGAAAAAAAAGCCTAACTTTCCCTAACTACTAGACTTTACGTGGATTGGGAGACAGTGCGTGGTTTGCAGTGAGGTGCTATCTAACCAGTCTAATGTTGTTCTCCACACCTGTTTTTTTTTTTTAGACCAGTATAGACCAGTTGCACATCTTGATTTTGTTATTTGTGATCATGTAGGGCGAATAATTAAACATGATGCCTGGAATGCGTCTATAGAATGTGTTACTTTTCGGATGGTGGGGGCACGCGAGCCGAGTCAGGATGTAGAAGATGATCCGCGGGGAAAAAAGTTTGGGAACCGCTGGTCTACGCCAAAAGCCTTTCAGCATTGTCTGTCTACAGTCAGCTGCTTGTGCCTATCCTGTGGAGACCAAGCGGCACTGTCATCGTGGCTGCGGACAGTAGGCCCAAGCCTCTGGCAGATGCACACTGACAGGGTCTCCTCGGCAGAAGTGCTTCATCTGCCTGGTTATTGCTTATTAGCTTGGCAGTCATTCGCTTGGAGTTGAGATCGAGTCCAAGAAAAGCTTTCTTCCGAACGGGCATGAGAGAAGACTTGTCAGTTCACATGTATAAGTGAGTAAGTGAGTTGATTGAGGTGACTGAGTGTGACAGTTAGGTGGCTCCGCAGCTGGAGAGTTGGCCATCACTAGTTATAGGTGAATGTTCGAAGAGAAAGTGGAAGGACAGAAAATTCTAGAACTTTGTCCTTGAGTGTGTACCATAGAGACTTCCTGGCTGTGCCTGAGTCAGGGTGGTGCTTGGTGTGTGTGTGTGTGTTTGGGGGGTGGGGGGCATTTGTTAAAACATGGTGGTGGGTGAGCAAATTGCAGCGCATGGCCTTTTTCCACCATGCGCAGGTCCTACTCCGAGTCCGTGCATGATGCTCCCCGGGCACTCAGCTGGGTGTTGACACAAATATGGCAACGTGGAAGTTACTCAAAGTTAGTCATTGACTAGCATTTTTGGCAACTTCTTTGTTGTCAACGTACCATTCAACAATAATTTGTACCAGTCACATTAATACGACTTAACAATACTCTCTACAGAAGTCACATTACAGTTTTTGATGCTTGTGTCAACTCTGACATCACATTCTCAAAACAGTGTACACCCGTGTCTGAACAAAAGCACTCTGGACAAAATGGCACATTTTGCTTGCAAAAGGCTGTTACTCTCTCAAAACACTTAAAACATGCAGCAAAAGCAAATCTTGCCTTCAAACACTACAACTTGTTGCCAATTCAAAAACACTCTTTAATCAATCATTACACACTGGACAACAAAATGCAAGTCTAGTTCTCAAAATGAGAATTTTTGCTGTCTGTTCCATTACTTTCTCATTTTTTCTGAGAAAAAAACTGTGAAAAGACAAAATGTATTGAATAAAAAAATAATGTATTCATTCCTCCCAAGATGTAACTGTCATTGACATGTAAGACATACAGTAAACACCTAGCAAGATACTGTACATTTCATTGAACTACAACTTTCATCAAAATAGACCTACAGTAAACACCTTTTGTACTGTTTTCTCCACCAAATAGGCAATACAGTACTTTGTCTAAATGTGCATTAGATCCATACTTGCAAATAGCAACACAGAACAGACATCTCTTATGTATAATGAATGATTGCTGATTGAAGAATTGTGCAAAGGAGTTTCACACAGGTGTATCAGAGATTCAGACTTATGCAAGGAATCTATACCACCTGTGAAAAGATGTTTTCCTTTTGTTTAGCATGGGAAAACCAATAGAGTTTGGGGCTTTTAAATGACACCTGTGTTAACTGTTTTGCAAAAGGGTGTGAGAAATTTGTGAACCCACTGAAAATGTGTGAACACATTAGCAATAGATGACTTCTGCTGTGCAAAGAAAGTAGTCATGAAGTGGATACCAGTTTACTTAAGCAGGTAAAAGCAATCGAGAAAAACTGTAAATGTGCATTAGATCCATACTTGCAAATAGCAACAAAGAACAGACATGGCATCTCATATGCATAATGAATGATTTCTGATTAAAGAATTGTGCAAAGGAGTTTCACACAGGTATATGTCAGAGATTCAGACTTATGCAAGGAATCTATACCACCTGTGAAAAGATGTTTTCCTTTGTTTAGCACGGGGAAACCAATAGAGTTTGTGGTTTGTTGAATGACATCTGTGGTAACTGTTTTGCAAAAGAGTGTGAAAAATGTTAGCCTGGCCTTAATTGCCTTCCTACGTACTTCCGCTTGATTTTCATCTCCCTCGTACCAAGGGGATGGCAAATGGCCAGGCTAGAAAAATGTATGAACTCAATGAAAATGTCTGAACACTTTCGCAAGAAATGACTTCTGCCGTGCAAAGAAAGCGTTCATGAAGACCAAGTGTGAAAGCAATCAAGGAAAACTAATGCTCCTTGGCTTGCATGGTACAGTCTGTGTTACATACTGTAACCTGCCACCACAACATTGAGTAATGGTTTGCAACTTGTTTTGGTTTGTAAGCTTAAACCTAAAGCTTGTCCACTGGTGATGAAATGACTGGAAGGAAACCATTTTGAAGATCAAGGAGGACTGAAACCCTCTGTTCATGCATATTAATGTTCTTTTTTTTTTAAATAAAGTACTTGTTCACAATGTATCTCTATCAACCTCTATCACTGCATTTCATTGGCTTTGTACTTGTACTCTGCACAATGACAATAAAGTTGAATCTAATCTCTCTGATTTCATTAAAACTGTCAAGTTTTCCAGTGTTTTCAGAAAATCACTAAACATAAGAGTATCTCAGACTTTTTAAACTTCAGGATCAGTAGGATCAGTATTAGGGCCCCTTTCTATTTACACCACTTCCTCAGGTGAGACCATTCACTCCCATGTGTAGCAGGATAGGTCTCCGCCCCTTTTTTGTCTTAATTGTTGACTAGCTGAAGACCATCTTGCTAATTACCAGGTGGCACCTGCCACCTTATATCTAGGCAGCTGACTGCATGTCTCCCAATTCTCCACCTGTTGTGGAGAACCTCCTTTGTGGTAGTGGTGTGGGAGCAGCAGGCTGTTTGGGCTGGTGCGGTCCTGTTGGGTGTTTGAGGAACAATTCTGAGGTAAGAGATTGTTTAAATCTGTATGATGTGACTTCAGCACATTATTTGCGCTACATCTACTCTCCCTCTTTTACGATGTAGTATGTTTGTCTCATGGTTCAGCGGTGAGTAATTTGCTCTGATTCAAGCTTCTGCTTAAGGCAGCCTCGTATCCAATTCAGGCAACCTCACCCTGAGTGTTTTTTTTAATGTTTTGTTTGTGCCCCATTGTCTGCTAGCGTCCTTAATTCCCTGCTCGTTTGTCAGTGTAGAACTGTGGCTGTGCCCCTCCACACGCAGAGGGCATCTTCAAGCTTGCTGCTCCCACGCCACCTGATGCTGTCGCCCTATTTCCTGCTGCTGGTTTTATAGTACTGTTGTGCAGAGGTGGAAAGTAACGAAATACATTTACTCACATTACTGTATTGAGTAGTTTTTCTGTGTATTTTGTATTTTTTAAGTAGTTTATAAAATCGGTATTTTAAATTTTACTTGATTTACTTTTTGAGTGAAGTATTGTACTTAGCTACATCAAAAATCCCATCCGTTACTTGAGTAAAAAAAAAAAGTTAAGACTAACTGAAAAAGAAAGGGAGAGAAAAAAAATCGCGCCCTAAACCACTAGCCTAGTGATAATGATCAGCATGTAGCCTACAACAGGACATGAATCAAGCTGACGCCATGCAGTCTTTACCATGCAGTCTTTCTGAAAGTGATGGAGATGGAGCTGGATCACGAGATGCATCAGATTAGCCTAACCTATGAAAGTGTATTTTCCGCTATTCCAATGGGTTGTCTCAGTTCGTTTTATCACGAATGATTATTATTATTATTTAAGATATTCAAGCAAACACCATGGGATTTCGTGTTTTGAGGTTTGTGCTCACCTTTCTTTGGAAAGAAGTTTATTAGTAGTTGTTTCCCCTCATTTTGATGTCTCTCTTTTTCCTGTTTTGGCCTTTGTTTTTAGTAACTTGACTTGGCTTTCTTGGAGAAAGACATTGCACCAGCAGCACAACAATTAGCGGTCCACTACTAGCGACGCTCAACTAAGAGAGACTACCTTAATCGTGCAGGCGGACTAAACCATTTAGCTCTTTAGCAAGGGAGAGTGAGAGTGACCTTAGACAGTTTTCACTATGTTTTGTATACAAAATCCAATCAGTCAAACTTTACATTTCGTCTGACATTCATTTTTACATATAATTTGGAAGTTAAAATATTCAGTTAAAATAAATATATGGTGGAAATAAGTATTGAACGCTTAATTTTTTTCCAGTAATTAGCCTAAACTTTCACCACACATATATTAACACACATATAAAAAATCCAAACATAAAGAGTTTTGTGTATTAAAGTGAAATGACACAGGAAAAAAGTATTGAACGTGCCTACTGAAATTTCTTCAATACTTTGTGGAAGCCTTTGTTTCTAAAGACAGCTTCAAGACATTTCCTGTATGACAAAACCTATTAGTCGCAGTATTAGGTGTGATTTTGGTCCATTGTTCTAAACAGATTCCAGGGGTCCCTCTTGTGAATCCTAATCTTTAGTTCCAGATTACTTCCAGAACTGTTTAATTGAATTGAATTGAATTGAATTGGCTGCCTTCAAGTCTTTCTGGAGCCTTCTCCGAGTGGTCCTTGGCTCTTAGAATTGACTATCCTTCTGACTCCCTGGTCAGAAATATTGCAAGGAGATCCTGTGCCCTGTGCCGGTTGATGATGCAGTGATGTTTCTTCCACTTGGAGATAATGGCTCCCATGCTGCTTACTAGAAGATTCTGAAGTTTTGAAATGCATCTGTAACCAGTTTCATTGGTATGTTTTGCAACAATAAGATTGCAAAGGTCTTGGGGGAGCTTTTTGCTTTTATCCATCATGAAATGTTTCTTGTGTGACACCTTAGTAATGAAAAACCTTTTTATAGCCCATCAATATGTAAGCTACTAACCAAGCTTATATTAATTTGCACAGATAGAAAGGATAACCACTCTCTAACTACTTCCAGCTCGTTCCTTCCCTTTCCTTGCCTTAGTGCTTTTTCTTAGCGTGTTTAATACTTTTTCCCTGTGTTATTCCACTTCATTACACATGACTACTTATGGAGTTGTTTGGATTTTTTATGTGTGGATTACCTGAGTTATTACTAATGCCTGATGAAAGTGTTGTGCCCCCTATATTCCACTTTTCAAGGGCCCTTTCCTCCATTGCCCTATTCTTCCCACTTTCGCCCCCAGTTCGACGCCCTTTAATCTGCTGAACCTTCTGCTCGTTTCCAAATATAAAAAAAAAACTCTCTGCAACTCAACATTGGCCTACCTGCCTCAGCTGCCTGTGAGGGGCTTTTCAGTTGTGCTGGATTACTGTTCACTGCAAAGCGACCCAAGGATGAGTGCAACTAACTTTGAAAATCAACTACTGCTCAAACTTAAAGGAGAATTCCGGTGTGATATTGACCTAAAGTGTATTGAAACATGATACCGAGTGTGAACGTATGTCTCATAGCCATCTCGGCTTGTCCCCTGCACTCCAAAATCTGGCGCTAGTTAGCCGATGCTACCAACAGCTTTTTCAATAGTGGTGCTTCGGCATCGGGCTAGCCATTCAAATAAATCACTGTTTTACACCCATTTACGAGGCTCAATGTATCTCCACACTTCATTGGTAGACTTCTGAGGGCCCTGACATTTAAAACGAGACATTGAGAACTTTGAAAAAGCACTGGTAGTTTACTTACAAGACGATTTATACAGACAGTATCTTCAATGGCTTTAAGCGTTTGCAGCCATCTTGAATTTAGTCACGATAAGTCGAAAGCAACGAGTAAGAATGAACTGGTATGATAAGGGATCAGATTCCAAAAATAATTCAGTGGAAATGCATGGATTCCAGTTTCTTCCAGTAGCAGCAACTGGAATCCATGCATTTCCACTGAATTATTTTTGGAATTTGACTGACTGCACAATCTCGTACTCAGTCGGTTGGATATCTGAAGCCATGCAGTTTACCAACCATCATAAAATAATCCAGGGGACGGTTCCCCGATAACGATCACTCTTAGCGCCCTAAGAAGACACAAGATATATCTTACCAAAGTTGTTCATGTTCCTAAGTGTGTTCCCCGAAGTGTCCCTTAGGAAGCTTCTTAACACGCTGCCTCTTACGTTCGACGTTACAAAGGCGCTGTCCCAGTGAAGGTGCTGAATTAGTTGGCATCGATTGCTCAGGAATCGATTTTCCACTTCACGCGAAGGTGCATGACGGCGTTAAGAAAGACAACACGTTCTATGCAAATGAAACAGTCCTCAAATTATTCTAGTAACTTTTATTTTAACATAGTTGAAGTTATCAGTAAAATAGACTATTCATTAAATTATCAAATTACCAGGATGTTTGCTCACATTGCATACTCGGTACAAATTCTGCACCACAAACAGGCTGTAGTGGTTGCGACAGACACAGATGTGATCATGATGTGTATGTACTACATCACACACATGGATGGGCTGCAGGAAATGTAGGTGAAGACGATGGATATCTTCCTACCTGTTCATGCCATCACAGAAGCTCTGGCGGGGAAATATGATGTTGCAGCTTCAGATCTTACATCCCTTCTCCTCAGCACCTACATACTTACCTACTTACTTACATAAGACTGCTTTGACACAACAGACTGGGAAATGTTTAAGCAGGCAGCCACTTACAACAACCGGACAGACATAGAGGAGTATACAGACACTGTAACCTCTTACATCACCAAGTGCATCGATGATGTGACCCACACAAAAGACATCATCACTCGGGCTAACTGGAAGCCATGGCTGACAGGGGATGTCCTCAGGCTGCTGAGGGCCAGAGACAAAGCCTACAGAGCTGGGGATGAAGCTGGCATGAAAACAGCGAGAGCCAACCTGTCCCGTGGCATCAAGGAAGCAAAAAAGGAATACACTCACAAGATAACCACCCACTTCAAAGACAGCAGGAACGCACAAAGCCTATGGCAGGGCATTCAGGCCCTCACGGACTACAAGCCCGCCGCCACAGAGCTGTGAGAGCAACATCCCTCTGCTCAACAACCTGAACCGCTTCTTTGCTCGCTTTGAAGCACAAAACAGCACCTGCCCACAGAAGACCCATCCCCCTCTACATGAGCAGCCCCTGTGCCTCTCTGCCGACAGCGTGAAGAGGACACTTGCTGCTATCAACACCCGTGAAGGCAACAGGTCCAGACAACATCCCAGGTCGCGGCGCTGAAGGACTGCGCAGGGGGGAGCTTAAGGATGTCTTCACAGACATCTTTAACACTTCCCCTGAAGCAAGCCATCGTCCCATCATGTTTCAAAGCTGCCACCATCATACCTGTGCCGAAGAAAACTGCTCCATCCTGCTTCAATGACTACCGCCCTGTGGCACTGACACCCATCATCATGAAGTGCTTTGAGCGGCTTGTCATGTCACATATCAAAGCCATTCTCCCCCACCCTGGACCCCTTCCAGTTTGCATACCGAGCCAAGCGGGCCTACAGAGGATGCAATCTGCTCTGCCCTCCACCCAGCCCTCACCCACCTGGAAAAAGAGACTCAAATGTGAGATTGCTGTTTATAGACTTCAGTTCTGCATTCAACACCATAATACCACAACAACTCATCTGCAAACTTGACAAACTGGGACTCCGTATCTACCTCTGCAACTGGCTACTGGACTTCCTCTGTCAGAGGCCCCAAGTAGTAATGCGTTGGCAACAATACCTCAAGCAGCATCACACTGAGCACAGGGGCCCCCAAGGCTGCGTGCTCAGTCCGCTGCTCTTCACCCTGCTGACGATGACTGCACTGCAACCTACAGCAACAATCACATAGTGAAATTTGCTGACGACACAACTCTGGTGGGTCTCATCACCAAGGGCTTACGAGACTCAATACAGGTTGGAGGTCGACCATCTGACCACGTGGTGCAGGGACAACAACCTCCTGCTGAACGTCAGCAAGACCAAAGAGATTGTTGTTGACTTCGAGAGGTCACACCTAACACCTGCCACTGACCATCGACGGTGCTGTGGTGGAGAGGGCGAGCAGCACCAAATTCCTGGGGGTGCACATCAGTGAAGACCTCTCCTGGACCACCAACACTGCATCACTGGCGAAGAGAGCTCAGCGCCGCCTGTACTTCCTCTCTTGGAAACTCAGGCGAGCAAGTGCTCCACCAGCCATCATGACCACATTCTACCGAGGCACCATTGAGAGCATCCTCTCCAGCTGTATCGCTGTGTGGGGCGGAAGCTGCACTGAATACAACAGGAAAGCCCTGCAGCGCATAGTGAACACAGCTGGAAGGATCATTGGTGCTTCACTCCCCTCCCTGAAGGACATTTACACCACCCACCTCACCCGCCGGGGCAACCAAAATTGTGAGTGATGCAAGTCACCCCTCTGGCTCACAATCTGTTTGATCTACTGCCCTCTGGGAAGAGGTACAGAAGCCTCGCGCCTCCCCTTTACCAGACTCCGCCAACAGCTTCATACACCAAGCTGTAAGGATGCTGAACTCTCTCCCTCCTCTCCCCCCCCCCTCAGCTACATAACATCCTGGACATTGGACCCACAATGGCCGCCTGCACTACTCCACTTGCACACTTGAACACTTGCACACTTGTACAACAACTTGGTGTTGTTGTCCTGAAAACACAACACTTCTTCTGCTCTTACATAACTTGCACCACTATGCCACTTTCTTTTTATTACTTAGGTCAAACAGAACTACCCAAGCCTTTTATTGGCCTGACTTTGCACTAGTATTTTATTGACTGTCTATGCACAATTTCAACCAAATTTTGCTGCTCTTATTTTTCATTATTATATGTGCCCTCTTATTTACTTATTTACTTACTTTTTTTTTTTACTTGAATGTTATGTTTGTCTGTGGACTTAAATTGGTAAAATATGTCTTGTCTTCACCGTGGGATAGTGAGAAACGTAATTTCGATCTCTTTGTATGTCTGGAACATGTGAAGAAATTGACAATAAAGCTGACTTTGACTTTGACTTTGACTTTGGATGTGACAGTCAGCAATCTGTACAGAAGAGGGAAAAGGCAGGCCTACACAACTGCTATTAAACACCTGACAGACCTTCTGCCACTGTGCAGGTACGGTGACCCTAAGGAAAGCCTGGATGTTCAGGAAGAGGTTATAACAGCAGCACGGCGATACATGGTGTTACTCTATTACAGGAGTGACTGGTGGTACTCTAGATGCACTGCGAGCCCATCTCTTTGTGATCATCAAAGGAGACATGCGTTGCCTTCCACCAACTGAAGATGCCTTCCTATAACTGAAGATGCCTTCCTATTACACCTTCGCCGAGCCCTGCATCAGTTGGCTGTGTGTAAGCGGGCACACATGTTTCAGCCAACCGACCCAGCTGCCACTGATTTTGGGAGAAAACTTTAAACTCCACGCCCTTTAAAAACGGCTTCCACCCTGTTACCCGTTGGAGCTTCTTTTCTTTTGCCCTATTGCTTTCTTGCATGCATCACACTTTCATCCATTGTCCACTCAGCCACACACTTACGTTACACTACTGACTCTACTGACTTCCACACTCTACGTTTTAGTCTGTTTACTTGCGTAACCGTTAATAATAAATTACTTGTTATTTTTACTTCAACCTACTCCAACCTAGGCCCGGTTCTCAAGATATTCACAGAAAACTGTGTCTGCCCTACCCTCCTTTTCGGGGTCCAGTACAGCGGGGCTGCAGATCAAAATGAAAAACGATGGTTCCATGCTATCCATGTGGGGTTACATGCCCACCAAGTTTCGTGTACCCCGGTCTTTCAGTGTCCCGGGAATCCTTGTTGGTGTACGGTCACTAAATGTACACATAAATTATTTTATTGTAAGGCCCCCATGAACGAAAGTTCACAAAACTTGGCATGCATTCGAGGGTGTCATAATGATCCTACACTTTCAATTTCGTGCAGTTTTGACCATGTCAGCCAGAGATATTGTGATGGAAAACCCTAATTTTTTTGCTTTTTAATTTTTTAACTAGGTGGCTATACATGAAATAAGTGGTAATGGGATGGGTTGACATGCCCCCTTAAGACCAACATACGAAAAAAAAAGTGGACCTCCTAGGCCCTACGGTTCTCGAGATATTCACAGAAAACTGTCTCCAGCCACCTACAGGCCAGTTGGTGAATAGTAACATAAATTAATTTATTGTGTGGCCCCCATGAACGGAATTCCACAAAACTTGGCATGCATTCAGAGGGTGTCATAATGATCCTACACTTCCAATTTCGTTTTGGTTTTGACTATGTTAGGTCACAGATACCTTCAATTACAACACCTCATTTTTACTTTTTTTGTGTTAAACTAGGTGGCTTATACATGAAATGAGTGGTTATGGAATGGGTTGACATGGCCCCTTGAGATCAACATACAAAAAAAATGGTCCTACTAAACCTTACGGTTCTCATATATTCAAAAACTGTGTCTGCCCTACCCTCCTTTCGGGGTCCAGTCTAGCGGGGGCTACAGATCAAAACGAAAAACGATGGTTCCATGCTATCCATGTGGGGTTACATGCCCACCAAGTTTGAGTCTTTCAGTTTGGCTCCCTCATAATAAAAGTATGGCAGACGATGTCAGGTCCAACCCACTTTTGAGACTTTGGCTCCCCGACTATAGGCTGGATGGAATGTCGTGGCATGGAAAGTTGTGGCATGTCAAGCGGGCATATCCCAGGATTCTGGTGGATTCTAAAAGCAACCTCCGGCATAATACTACAATGTTGCTATGTTCTGAACATCTGTAGGCCTACATCTCGGATGCAACGTGACAGTTCATTTACACTTAACAAGGAGTTTGGCGTGTGATCCGGCCAAATGCCTACTTCATAGTGCAAACGTAGGCTACGGTTAATACACGTTCTAAAGAACAATGGGAAATTCAACCAAGCAGTGGAATAATAAAATGAATTAAATCATTTTTTTTTATTTTTTTTTTTTTACTTTCAATGAAACTGATTTTCTAATGAGAAAATTATGTTCCACTAAATCATGTACAATGTGCTGTTAAAGACTATGCAAGTTCAGGCTATAATTGCTGTCTGTTTGCAGGACATGTACATCATGGATAAAGACGGAAATTAAAGGGACACCAGGCAACGTTTTTAGTGTTAATCATCTTAAAATGGTCGGTATATGGTTAAATGACTCATTACGGGCTTAATGAAAGCTCTCTCCTGCCCCTACTGCCTGTAGGAAGGAAGGACAGACAGACAGACAGACAGACAGACAGACAGACAGACAGACTTCAATGGATAGATGGATACAACACAAACATGGATTTAACAGCAGAAAGATAGATAAATATAATATATAAAAACCCAACTAAAATAAGGACAGTAGAAGATAAAGAATATGCTAAATATACTAAAACACAAATTATACTAACTAACACTTATATAATATATAAAAATACTAAAATACAAATTATACTAACTAACACTTAATACAATATGCTAAATATACTAAAATACAAATTATACTAACTAACACTTAATACAATATATAAATATACTAAAATACAAATTATACTAACTAACACTTAATCTAAATCAATTCTAAAAACAGTATCCACATAGTGGTGATTAATCAATCAGAGGTGCTTGCAATGACTGAGGCAGGGACTGAGCCTGTGATTCTCTGTGCATAGTAAGTAAGGTATGGTAAGGTGCTCTAAGGTGCTCTGTGTGAAATGAGTTTCATGGTGGTAGTGCAATGGTGATAGTGGTCATGGTGAAAGTGCAAATGAGTAAGTCCAACAGTGCAACAATGCAGAAATAAAGTAAAGTCTATATATCTATATATTTAACTATTTAAGAAAATGTATAAGTGTGGCCACAGTTCGGCTGTGGCATGGAGGGGGGGTTAAGCATATGTGCTAATGTGCTAATATAGCACGCAAACAGTGAGGCATAAAGACAGTGGTAAAAGTGGCTAGTGGACAGACAGTACCAAACATGTTTTTCGTAGAGAAAAAGCATCAGGCTTGCCTGGTGTCCCTTTAAACATTTCTATTAGAATTCTAACAAATCTGATGAATATACATATGATCCTGAGCCTGAACCAAATCCTTTCCAAATCTTTCGGCTGATGGAAGTCTACTATGCGTCATATTCTGGTGCCCTGTTGAAGACAGGTGTTGTCATGTCATGTCATGTCATGTCATGTCCTGTCGCAGTGGGTGTGGGGCTGTCTGGTTCCCATTGCTGCCCCGCCCCTTTTGTAAATGGGGAAATGAACACGGCTCCATAAATAGGGTGCAGTGATTAATGGCGAAAGCTGCTCCTCCGTAGGCGCTAGCATTGTCTCCCCAGGGTCCTTTGCACTTGCTGACATCGTGCTACAGCACTGATACAGCTTGTGTTGTCCGGCGTGCACTCATCCACTGCTCTGCTCAGTAATCGTGGGTTCGCTAAGCTCCCCCTTTCAGTCATCCATCTCATCCTAGCGCTTGGGTAGGCCTCTCTCCTCGCTCTCTCGTAATTGCACGGCTAATCATGGACTGCTGCTGTTCTGTTCCGTTCTGCTGCTTGGCGTGTTCTAGCCTAGCTTGCCTCTGCTAAGCCCTGTCGTTTTCTCAGCGTGCAACAGATTGTTGCCGACTATCGTCAGCCGAAGGGTGTCCGCTGGGTGCTTGGGCTTCAATTTGTTGGTTGCGGTGCAGGTGCGTGTATAGTTTAAAAGTTAAATGTAGATAGTGTAATGGATGTTGATAGACAGAAAGTTGAATGGATGTTGATAGGCAGATTGTTTAATGGATGTTGATGGGATAGTTTAATGGGTGGATGAGTGAATGGTTTGAAGAGGATGAATGGATAGAAAGTTGGATGGAATGTGCCTTATATCCTTGTAGAATGGCGATACACAGAGAGCAGAAAGCAGTTGATACAGGTGCAATCAGTTTAACTGGCTTTTTGATAAGGCCTAGTTGAGTAGCTGGAAGTTGATACAGGTGCAAATCAAGTTAATTAGCCCATTGTGATGTCATAGTGCCAATGCAAAGTCTATGGGGAAGTTTCTACGTTAAATGGTTGAAGCTGAATTAGATGCAGAAATTTGGTGGGAAGAAGAAGAAGAAGAAGAAGAAGAAGAAGAAGAAGAAGAAGAAGAAGAAGAAGAAGAAGAAGAAGAAGAAGAAGAAGAAGAAGACTTCGGATAACAAAACATTTTCATGCACTGTAATAAGATAGAGGAGAGACTGGGCAGCAATAACTTTGGGATGGTGTTAAGAGAATGACACAAGACAAGAACACAAAACAAGCCGGCCCATATCCCAACTGAGAGAGAGAGAGAGCGATATTTCTGAAGCATTGAACACTTTTTATTCACGTTTTGACATTCATGACTTTTCAGATGACCTTTAGACATTGCTCATAAGTTAATTTCTTAAGTCCACTACATTTGTACATTTGTAATCACACAGGAAGACGTAAGGTCAGTACTTAAAAGCAATAAGGTAAATAAAAGTCCAGGACCAGATGGGATTACTGGGAGATTGCTAAAGAACAGCTTTGTGGGGTGTTCACTGATATTTTTGGAATGTCCTAACAGAGAATGGTTCCAAATATATGAAAGGAGTCTACTATAGTCCCAGTGCCAAAAGGCAGCACTATAAAGAGTTTAAATAACTTCAGACCAGTGGCACTGACCTCACTGGTGATGAAGTCATTTGAAAAGATTGTGAAATGGATCCCATGCAGTTTGCATACAGGGCTAACAGTGGGGTGGAGGATGCCTAAATTGCACTACTAATTAAACCTCCTGTACAGTCATCTGGAAGGTCCAGGCTCTTGTTTGCTCAGATTTTTCTTCTGCGTAATGCTATCCAGCCACATGTTTTAGTTAGAAAACTATTATCAGAATTGAATCTTGAGAATAATCTTGTGGGCTGGATTATGGATTTTTTTTAACCAACAGATCACAGAGGCTAAAGGTCAATGGCTGTTTTTCAGAAAGGCACGTTTCTGCACTGGCTCTCCTCAGGGTTGTGTACTTTCCCCTCTACCATATCCTCTACACCTATGACTAGAAGTCAGCATATAAATAGGCACATCCTAAAACTTGCTGATTGCAGTTATTGATAGTTTACAGCATAAACATGAATCCCAGCATGGGCCAGTGGTTGATGAGTTTGTCAGTTGGTATGACTAGTCTTTTCTTCAGTTAAACATCTCAAAGAAAAAAGATTACACTTTACTTGACAGCAGTGTTGTAGTACTCGAGTCCAGGACTCGGACTCGAGTCCGAGTCATGAGCTAAATTTAGAGACTTGTGACTTGACTTGAGCACTGAATGACTAGACGAGGACTCGACTTTTTTTGTAATGTCATTTGGCTATAATATGTCATTAGAATATTATTTGGTATAGGATTTTAATATCTAAATTATTTTTAGTATTAATATTAGTGCAATGGAGTGTTACTGCTTCATGTCATACATCACGCCATGTTCTTAAAATAACGGACGCTAACTTTAATGGCGCCAAATGCCTGGATACATGAATGCCCCGAAGGTTGTCAGTTTTGCATTTAAGTGACTCAACTCGGACTTGACTCTGAGTAGTGGACTCGACTCGAACTTGGATTTTTTTTAATGACTTGGACTTTACTCTGACTTGAATATTGGAGACTCAAACCTGGACTTGGACTCAAGGCATAGTGACTTGACTACAACACTGCTTGACTATCGACATAAGAGTGACATGACACTGTCATGAACGTGTCATAAACAAGTCATAAACGTTTGACATAAGGCTTCTGTTATTAAGTGACATTCGTTTTTTGTTATAACAAGTTGGGGTTAGGGACAAATACAATCTCAGCCTTATTGTGAAGGTGGCTGGGAAGTTGATTGGCTGTCCACAGTTATCCTTGCTGACCATTTATGAGAAGCAGGTCATCCAGAAGGCAAAGTCTACATTGGACTGTAAAAATCCTCCCCATCATTGTTCATTTGAAGCTCTTCCCTCAGGCCGGAGACTAAAAGTCCCCTTTTATAAGTCCAATAGGACAAAAAGGTCTTTTATTTCTAGTGCAATACAATATGCCTGATCAATTTGCACAATTTTGCTTTATTGCACAAAAATTATTCTGACCATCTGTCAGAAAAATAAATAGATAAGACAGTTCCTTAACTTATATTAACCTGTGTCTTTTTCCCCCATCTTGTGTCTTTGTGTATCTTTGTGCTATTTATGTTTACCTGACTGAGAGACAAGTTTCCCTTTGGGACAATAAAGTTAAACTGAACTGAACTGAACTAATTCTGGTATTTGCTTTCTTGTCCATCTGCAAGTGCACTTGATTTGTGACTTTAATTTGATAAGATGGTGAAATAGATACAACTGCGCTTCCTTCCTACACTTCCTTTTATGTTCCTAGAAAAACAAATTACATAGCACCGGTATTAGTAAAGGCAAATGTAGCATGGCCTGGGAGCCACTGCCAAAACAGACCACCTGAGATGCAAGATTCTGCGACTAAAATCATCTACTATGCATTTTTTCCATATTGACTAACTGCATAGAAGGCTGGCCCTATCTAGTTCTGTTTTTCGTGCATAGCGTTAGTGAGGGGGACGAGAGCGTATATGTTGAGACCAAGTCTTTAAAGCATATACCTGCAAACTCCGAAGGACTGAAAAAGGTGGCATATTTCCGAAAGAATCCCCATAATTAGGTAGACCTGCAATAATGAGTATTGAATAATATTATATTATAATAAACGTGCAGTAAGCAGAATTTAAGTATGGCTGCATTTGACACTTTTACATGTTAAAATGACAGTTCAGTAGGCCTAACAGCTGTTTTAAGTTAAGGCCATGTTTAGCCTAATTGAATAACTAGATGATGGAGAAGATATTTTCAGACCTGCCATCCTTGAAGTAATGTCTGGAGTACTATCTCAAACCAGGAAAAAAACATTGCTCACGTTGGCCTTCATGTAGGCTATACAGCCAAAAACAAACCAAACATTTAAATGTTGACAATCTGTTGGTGTTTTTCTGCTCCTCTAATGTCTACTGAGGCTGCAATGATCACATATTCCAACTAAAGGGGCCCTCAGCAATAGGTGCGCTATGTCAGTCTAGAAGCCCAAGTCTCGCTTGCTTGCGCACTAATGATCAAGAATTATGATCTATATGCTACACAGAAAACAAACAAATTAAACACCTTTACTGAACAGTTCAAAATATTTTGCTAGGTTCACTTTGAGATTTGTTGCAAATAGCTACACTTGGCCTTGGAAAGGCGATTTTCGCCGAAAAGCGACTGGTTTGCAGGTAGGCTCAAGACCGAGTTGAGACCGTCAGTTTTAAATTAAATTGAGAATGAGTCAAGGCTGTCTTTGAGGAGGCAAGTCCGAGTCAAGACCAAGTCTTTAAGGGGCCGCATTGAAACCGACCAAAAAAAAAAAAAAAAAGAATACATTTTCATGATTTACTTACATTTTACACTTGTCAACTAAACTTCTTTTCTGGACAATACTTTAGGACTAGGAGCTCAGCTGGAGTCAAAATTTAGCATTGTTTAATTGTGGTTCAAGTAACCAAATTTAATAATTGCGGATTGCTCACTCATCTTGTCGATTATCACAACCAATAAATCGAGTACTACAACACTACATGGCATTAATCAGAGGGTGGCTGTTGAAATGTTGAAAGGACAGCGGCATGCTGGCGGTCATCATGTCACTCTTAACAAAAGTTAAGTGGGTGTGAACTTAAGTGTTAAGAGCTAAAAGCATCAATGTTATATTTCCACAGTGGTGAGCAGAGACATGATGTCAACCATGGCTGACTTGCTAATGAATGTGCTGTATGCATGCAAGTATCACCTCAGTCACAATGGGGCTCCTTTGGCAAAAAAGACTTCTGACATACTCCTACGTCTTTGTAGCCTGGAAAATCCAGACCCTGGTAATCTAGAAAGATTAAGGGTCTGGCCACGAACAATGTAATGGCCCAACTTCGGGGCTGACAACAAGCATGCATTTAAAAATCTCACTGCACGAAATGGATAACACTAGACCCACGTTTACTCTGAATGATTTCGGACTTTGGCCTTGTCGGATAACACTCGACGAATAATGTGTACTGTCCTCCAACGTTGCAGCTGTCTTCATCAGTTTAGCTGGTTCCCCGGAATGTTCAAGGGTAAAAAGTAACGTGCATCATTGCTCATCACCAGAGTGTCTTGCAGAGACAATTCCATTGTGCTCTCGCGAGAACTCTGGTTTTCCAGGGTAACGTCTTTGTTTAAAAGAACAAAACTTATCAGACTGCATGTTGGGTACCTTTTAGGTGCCCAGATTTAATACAGTGAATGACCATCATGAAAATATTACAAAGCCATGGAAGAATAGGTTATCTGGAAAAATCACCTCTGGCAAAATAGGTTTAAAAATAAATAAATAGAAAAAAACAAAAAAAATGTTTTATGGTTCAGTGTCTTTATACAGCAAACCGGACATTATGCTTTATGGTTAAATCTGGTTAAAGGCATGACTGGTAAACTACTGACTAAAAGCCCAAAGTGATTGTCCTTTTCTACATTGTACACCTACAATGGAAACTGATAGCTGCTTCATACAACTTGATGAATGAAATGTCTGTGGCATCAGTGATTGTCACATTGGCAGCTGATTAGTGACAAGAGCAGCAGCTACCAACAGTCGCCAGTCTTCACAAATGACCCTCACAGTTTCTATACCTGAACATACCTCTAGACTGACAGGTCAAACCTGGTGTACCATTTTCCTGCATTTGCGAGGAAAACAGAACACCTCATCAATATTAGCCCTAAAACATCTACACCTGGACTCAGGTGAGTAAGGTGCAATTTGTTTTTACAATTACTAGGGAGTAGGATAGTGGTAGCATGAGCAGCGTCCCATTTGAAGTGCTTTAAGCAGGGCAGGGGTCAGCTCCCCACCTTTCCCTGTGCATGAGACTTAAGTCCACAGGAGCTGCTTTTCACAAGGCCTCTTTCCAGCTCCCAGTGCACAGG
>NC_063189.1:9071423-9098923 GCF_017589495.1 Alosa alosa
CATCCTCATTGTGACATCAACAACTACTTTCAAGTTACACTCGCTCCAGTCCTATCCTGTGTGGTGTGGTGTGAGTCCTATCCTGTGTGGTGTGGAGTGAGTCCTATCCTGTGTGGTGTGGAGTGAGTCCTATCCTGTGTGGAGTGTAGTGTTAATTTAGTCCAGGGCAGAGACAAGAGGAAATATGTTAGATCAACGACCTTTTTTTTCATGACTAAGGCGAGACGATGGCGAGGGCGGCAGTAATGTCCTGAAACACTGACTAAGACTATCTTAAGATGAATTATTGTTGACGAAAAAAGCGAGAGACTAAAATGTTTTTGCATGAAATAAGAACTAAGATAAAATCTCTCTTCATTTTAAGTCTACAAAATGAGAAGACAGAATATCTAGCTGTTATGTTTTCAAAATATTCCGAATGAGTTCATCACGCAACAGCTTTCCTGTAGGCTAGTCTACGTGCTGTTGCTGCAACCTGTGGCTGCAACCGCGAAACTACATGGAACAAGAACACTGGAGATTTCTGCCAGAGTTACCAACTAACTACCTAAGCTTTATGCCACAATGCTACATACCCAGAAGTTGAAGCTTCTCTCATACAAATTAACATCCACCAGAATGTCCATACGAAAATGTTCATCATGTAATGTCAACTATTTAACTAGTTAGACTGATGATGCAAAGTTTGCTAGCAAGTAAGCTAATATGGAAAGTTAAGCTAGCAAGTTAGCTATGGCTAAGATGGAGAGTCTGTTTGGGGAATGTGTTGTGTTTGAGCATATATCGCCATCTAGCGAAGACGGAGTAAAACATTAATACTTTGGTCTCGACAGTGTTTCTCAAACTTTTTTCCGTTTCAGGACCACTTAACTAACCCTAGCTAAAAAAAAAAAAAAAAAAAAGATTAGACCTACTTCAACAGTAGCCTATAATTAGTCTACACAATAGGCCTACTCACTGAACCACCTTGCTTATTGTCTTTGCACTTTGCTTATTGTGTGGATTCATACTGTATGATTTAAACTGGCATATCTTACATATTACACAGTGTTGCAGAACTGTTTTACATACAAGTTGGTTCAATATTGCAAACAACTCATCTATATTATATTTTACCCGCGTCTGCTCACGGACCACTTGAGATAGCTTATGACCACCAGTGATTCCCAGACCACACTTTGAGAAACACTGGTCTACTTAATATGACAGTGATCCAGTCAAATCTTTTACTGTCTATGGTCAAATCCCAGCCGAGGCTATAACTGTAGCTCGACTTACCTGTGCATGTAAACATACTGACTGACAAAAAAATCAGAATGAGTAATTATAACAGGCGAGGTAGCCCTGTGGACACACAATATTGTTGGAAAATTGAGATGTGTGAAACACTATTTGACTCAAATGGTAATCAGAAATAATTTGTTATAAAAAAGACTAAAATGTGTTGACTAAAACTGACTAAGACTAAGATACCTTTAGTTTTCTTATGGCTAAAACTAGACTAAAATGTGAGACTTTTAGTTGACTAAAACTTGACTAACAAAATGATATTTGAATGACTAAATATGACAAAGACTAAAAAGGACATTTCGTCACAAGACTAAGACTAAGACTAAATTAAAAATTGGTGACAAAATTAACACTAGTGGAGTGGAGTCCTATCCTGTGTGGTGTGGAGTGAGTCCTATCCTGTGTGGTGTGGAGTGAGTCCTATCCTGTGTGGAGTGGAGTGAGTCCTATCCTGTGTGGTGTGGAGTGAGTCCTATCCTGTGTGGTGTGGAGTCCTATCCTGTGTGGTGTGGAGTGGTGGGAGCAGAAGTGGGCACCTCTGTCTGCAGCTGGCTGATTCTGACAGACAGGTTGAGCACCAGCTCAGTGACGTTCTCCAGCTGGCCCTGGAGGGTCAGGATGGACTCCGTCTGCTTCTGGTCCTGAGGACACACACACGGACACACACACACACACTAGTATCAACAGACTGATCCAAACCAATCCTAAATGAACCGTGCAAGAGGCTGTAAGTTAACTGCCTCACTAAACTGATGAAACAAATCAAATATTTGACAGTACTCTGCTCTAGCCCTCTGCTGGTCTGCCTCTGTCACTGCATATTTTTGTTTTGGCCCACCATGTGCCTTTTTGCCACGCCCCTACTTCCTGTCTTTGTTCTCTTTCCCGCCATTTTTTGTGCTCACCTGTTTCTCATTTGCTTGTACTACCTGCCCTATTTATACCCTGCCCTACTGGTGCCTCATTGTTAGAATGTCTTTCTCCGTGTGGTGATGTGCCCTAGTGCTTTGGCCTGTCTCAGTTTGTAAGTTTCCCATTTTGTTTGGTAGTTTTTCCTGAACCTACTTTTGAATTTTGAGTCTGCCTGTTTTTTTTAATCTGCCTGTTTTGGACTCTGACTACGATCCAGCCTCTTGAACTTTGCTTTTTTGGACTTTCTTTGCCTGGATGTTGGATTAACTGCCAATTAAATTTTCCTAATATCTGTTTTTTCTGCTGTTTGAAGAACTTTTTGGTTAAATTGTTTGAACTGCCTTATTGGCCTGTGGCTCTCCACAAACTGTTCCCCCTGTCTGCAAATAAATCTGTGAACAGCATCTGCACTTGGGTCCAGTCTCTGAATCTGACCATATTTTGGGGTGAAACTGCTAAAAGTATTTCTCATGTGACGCACCTGCTCATCAGCGACCTTGGAGGTGTTCTGGAGCTTGATGATGGTCTTGTTGAAAGCCTTCTGCATTTCTTCCATTTGCTTACGATACCTGGACAGCAGATGATTTTGTGAAATCAGGGAAAACAGATAACCGCTTGGACTTGCAATTGCTGGGATCGTTTTTCTTATGCAGTAGGAGCATTTAGTCTATATTTGTTATACATTTTGGTATACTAAGATTAGAGAGCGAGAGTGTCAGATGAGAATCAGAATTTTGACCATTTTAAAGAATTACTCAAAGATTGTTCCTTATTCCTCAATGTGAAATAAATAGCTTTAGTGGTGTGTTGACAAAACAAGACATTTGAGGATATCATCTGATCCATTCTTTTTCACCATTTCTGACAAATTGTATAAACTAACGGATAAATTGTGAAAATAACTGCTAAGTTATTTCGACAATAAAAATGTCATTGTATAAATGTGTATTGCAGCCCAGGTGTGAGAACAGGCAGATGTACCTCTGGCTAAGCTGCTCCAGGTAGCGGCCGCTGAGAGACATGTTCATCTCCAAGGCTTTGATACGGTTGTTGAGCCGCATGAACACAGACTCCTTCTGGCCAGAGCCGTGCCCCTGGCCACTGCCCCCGCCGGCCACTTCTGTGGCATTCACCATCTCCGAGAGCATCTCCAGCGAGGAGGAGGGAGTACCAGAGACCGGCAGCTGGCCCATGCCGGCCGACCCCCCCAGCATCGCCTCCTCCAAGAGGTCCTCCAGCCTGGGCTCTCCGGTGGCCACCAGCCCATCCGAGGCCTCCGTGGAGGGGGGTGAGGGTGGGAGCTCCTCTGGGACCCCCGGGGGGTGGTCCTCGGGGCCTGGGTGGGAAGGTGGCTCTGTGCTGGCGGAGGGCTGTGCTGGTAGGGAGGCAGCCTGCTCCAATACATCACCGCTGGGGGCAGGAGAGGAAACTTTTGGCTCTGCACCAGGCTGGTCCACCTCTGCAGGCCCCATGGTCGTGTCCTCTCCGGAGCTAACGTCCTCTTGGACAGTGGTGGTGGCGGAGAGGGATGAGGAGGCGGTGGACGAGGGCGCAGGGGTCCTCCTCCTGTGGACCTCCGTCTCCTCGCTGCCCTCAGCTCGGGTGTCCGAGACCGAAGACTCACTCAGATCTATGGCGGGGGTGGCTTTGTGAGAGGGCGGGTCGGAGGAGAAGGCTTCGGAGAGCGACGGGGCCAGGCTGGGCGCAAGACCCAGCGGGTCAACCACGGGCTGAACCACAGGGACAGTCGGAGGCTGTTCAGGAGGGGATGACTCCTCAATGGGGGAAGAGGAAAGGTCTTTAGTGGGCTTGGAGTCCTCCTGCAGGCTGGGAGAGGTGGGGGAGACACTCTGCTGCTCAGAAGAAGATGATGATGATGATGTGGAGGCATCCGAGAGTCGCTCAGTGGTCCTCTTGCGCAACCTCCGCAGGGCCAACAATGCCGAGCACTGCTTCAGGAGATGCTCCTGCAGGGAGGCCAAACAGCAGGAGGAGGAGGATGGATACTCTTCACAGTAGATGGAGCTCTCTTGCAAACGTGCGTCTGTGTGCTCCCAAGATGTGGCTTCCCTCAGCACCCCACTGTCTTCGCTGTCTGTACCTGGACCTCCTGACGGGTCAAGGTCGTCTGCGGGCAGCAAGATGACGATCGGGTTGACCTCAGAGGGGGCTGGCGTGGATATGACCGGAGTGGAGGGCTGAAGGGCTGCGGTCTCCTCTGGTGTGAGGGCCTCTTCTGTGGGGGTCTCTTGTGTGGAGGTTGTGGGAAGCTCTTTCATGCCTGTTTCACTGACCTCAGTGGTCTCAATTCTGAGTGGGGAGTAAAATTAGAAAAGCAGAGACCATCAACAGTTTTCTTTTCTGCATAATCCTGTATATGAGCTCACATTCACATGACCGTGGATATCAAACCCTCTAAAAGGCACATTCTCAGCGTTTACAGGGCAAAAGAAAAGTTTTTTTTTTTATCATTCCTATAAAGTTCCTATAAAGGTAGAATATGCACTGAGAAATGAGATTTCTCAGAAATGAGCAGAATTTAAACAATACTACTGCAATTCCTGTATCAAACCATGTCCATTGCTGCAGAAAACCCGTAGCCCAATGACATACCCGCAGCTACTGAATGATATGCTGCTCTGTAGCTGGAAAAACCATCAACACCAACATTCCATTGCTCTGAACTATCAAAAAATGTTTACGGCGGTTAAGTTACATCATGCCACACGGTCTCTTCAGCTGCCGAATGTGAAGTCGGTTGGGCAAAACTGTATGAAGATACATGCGAACACACAGACATGCAAAGAGAGACTTTCAAGGAATGAACAGGTAAACATAAAGCTCTTACTGAGGAGAGGAGGATGCAGTAGTAGGGGAGATCTGGGCAGCTGGAGCTGAACCAGACTCGTTCACAGCTGATGCAGTGCCATTACCTGAAACAACAAAGAAATCCGTCACTTCCATCTTATTGTTCATCTTTCAGTCTCATTCATTTTCACATTCTGGTTTGTTTTGTTACTAGGATTTCCTCACATCCTGCCCAATCAGAGGAGGAGAGTTGAGGCCGTCCTTGGGCTATTCATCACAGGACACTGAGCTTGGGCTGGCTCACGGCTTTGAAGACAAACTGCTGTCTCCTTGCACATTCATCATTCTTCAATACTGACTAAGCAGTCTGTTGCACACATTTATGTTAGGGACTTCGTTTAGGAAACACCATAGACATTCGTTATTGGCATTTTTAACGTAACAACGATCAATACCATCTCTTCCGTCTGGGCTGCCTCCTAGCACTTTGTCTGCGATATTGTTGACCATGTTCAGGATGGCATCTGTGGGGAAGAGGAAGACATTTCCCATATTACATTCCTCGTTAAAAAACTCCCGGTTTCACAAGGAAAAAGCCCTTACAGGAAATGTCTACATCTAACTTGCAACATGTTGTCATTGTGAAGAGCTTACCCTTTGCAGATCCAATAATGTTATTAGATGATTTAGCCTCTGATGGCACATACCCAGGAGGGTAATCTGTAGAGAGAAGAGTGACAATCTATGTAGTTAGCGGCCATCACAAAAGGTCTACAAACACGGACACACACACACACAAACACACGTCAGTGGCCTTTATTGTACTCAGTGGTTTAGTACCTACCCTCATCATCATCCACGATGTCGGTTCTCTCTAAAGGATCCGAAATCTCATCCTCATATTCCTCCACCATGCTGGTGCCAAATACCCTAAAAGAGAATTGAGTGGTTCAGTCAACAGTTATTTACTTCATCGCTCAGTCTATTCCAACTCAGTAACTCGTCCATCGAGAATAAGCTTTATCTAGGGGGGTCCTGTAGTTTTGACTAAGTGTAAACTTAAACGCATTTACACAAACCATTGAAATGTACAATATGAAGATATGAAATGAGGTGATTTAAAGCAACACCAAAGCACTTTTCCTCTGTCACACGCATACTATTTGTTTATCAGGCAACGGCTTGGCAAATAACGTTGTCCACAGACAAGGTAGAGTATGTTGCATGATTTTATGAAAGTATGATGTATTGGGACATCAGAAGCAAGTCAAATTTGTAGTTTCTTATGTCTAATTCCATCGAACTACAGATCCGCTACCCGATCTGGCAAACTTACATTGTGTGGTGTGATTATAGCCAATAGAGGGCCGCAAAGCAAATGCAGAAGTGCCGTTCACCCAGTTACGAGTTCATGAACCACTGAAACGATTTTGGAAACATTATTTTAAGGTACAAAAAACTCTTTGGTGTTGCTTTAAAAAGGTAAACGAGGATGGAAACGGAGTTGAAAACTATGGTCTACTGTAGCAGTAATTAGGGACTTGGCCACCAGGGGGCACACTGCATCAGACAGACACGTTCACACAGAGTTTAGTATTGCTTATCTCACAGACGACTGTGTCGCACTGACAAGCAGATACTGAGCACTACTGCTACCAGTATCAACTAATCAGTTATGGACACACCCAGTTACAGTATACACCAATGCTTTGTTTCAAAAGACAGACAAATAATAACAACATGCTCATCTAAAGTAATTCAATATGTTACACAATCTACTGCATTTATTACAATATTAATGATACCCACGTCAGTGGGCACTGAACAACACAACATGATTCCGTGATTTCACCATCTTCATTGTTGGTATGTATGTATATATGTAATGTCATACAGGAAAACATCAATAGTAAGAGGGTTGAAAAGAAGGTGTGCTGGTCTTGAGAACACCATGTTCTGAACCGTGAGTACCCCTTCAGCCCACACCAACAGGCCATTTGTTTGGATAGAAAAGAGGCGTTGCCTTCTGCATGCTGGAATAATGTACCATGTAAAAGCTCAGTGTGTTCCCCCCGTGTTCATGGGGACATGACAAGGACTGAGTGTGCAAGCACAAACTGGGATCAGTAATTAAAAAGCCACCTTGCACTCGGTGAATACAGTTTTAGATGTTCCTACTATTGTCCAAGCTAGCCATCAACCTAGATGCGGGTACATGTTGAAGTACTTGCAAAGAACAGACCTACATTACAATGAGACATCCTCCTATGAGCTTAGGATGAGGAGTAGGGTTGCAAAATTCCGGGAATTTTCAAAGTTGGAAACTTTCCATGGAAATTAACGGGAATATCCGGAAATTAACTGGAATTAATGGGAATAATTTAATATGGCAAGTTAGTCTATAACGGGACTTAAATGTAGTGGACAAAACTCCATCTTGCAGCATTTTAGTTAAAACAACCTGATTTAATGCAATTTCGGTCAAATTTCTACCCTGCACATAGGTCAATACCATGCACACAGCAATCAGCAGAGGCTACTAGACATAAAGGAAACCTATGGTGTGTTCATGTGCATTGAGAAAATAAATTCCCAGTGAAAACATCATCTCATGTGGGAATAACTGGTGTGAAACTGGGGGAAGTTTGCAAACAGAGTTGCCCAGTTATGGGCTTGTCGTCACTTTTGTCCTCATTCAAATGGGTGTACGTCATTTTGCATAAACTGTAATGGGACGATTAATCTGTCTGATTAAGCTATACAATTTATATATAATTTACATAATCTATAAGGTTTGGTTGGGGTGGTATGTTGTGTCATTATATTTTTATTTGTTTTACCATTTTCTGATAGTCAGTCAATGTTCCAACCAATTGGATTTTGTTGTTGAGTGGCATGGTGTATTTTGGGCAGTTCAGAGTGGTTTCTGTGTTGCTATCTTAGCACGCTAGTAAACCATAGGCAGAGAATGGGATTCCCGCTAGCATGGTAGCTAGCTTTGTATGCTAAGATAAACGAAAATACGAACAATATGAGAGAGAAATAAGAGAGAAGAGAGAGAGAGAGAGAGAGAGAGAGAAAGAGCAAATGAGTGAGTACCTGATGAGGCTGAGAGGACAGAAGTGCTCCGAGCCAAAGTGAGAGAGCAGCTCCACCTACGGATGACCAGACACACACGCAAACGCACGCACGCACACACACACACACACACACACACACACAAACTCATCAGGAAACATAAAGGACATACTCTATGCTACATGCAGAACACAAAGAGCAAAGCTTCAATCAGTGAATGTGATCAAAGAACAGGTTTAGCAAATTAATGGACTGCATTATGCAGTCCAGTTTATTTTATGGCAAAGCTAGTCATTTGAATTGTGTCCACCTACTGCAGCAAAAACAAATTTACAGTCAACAATATTTCTCCGTGCAGGGAGAGTTTGATCTTAAGCTGGATTTATTTAGCCTGGCGCATTTGCAGAAGTTAATTTTAAACAGCGAGCTCACACACACCCATACAGTCCACACCAGGCAAACTATCATAAAGGAAAACAATATATATTTTCCTAGTTAGCATCACAGTTTAGCAATGTTATCTATTATATTGCTACGGTGCTAGCCATCAAAATGGTAGTGACTAAATTTAATCAGCCTAACACTAAGCATTAGCCGCCAACGCTATCCACCCCCATACATCTGTGAACATCTGAGAGAGAAGATGGCTAACCTTTATGTACTTGGTGAACATCTGAAGCAGGAAAAAACATAGGAGAGAATAAGTTGTTAAAAGTGGTGAACATGTTTGAGCACATTAGGCCCGAGTGCATATGACTGTCTCAAGCAACCGTTCTTTTCAACAAATGTTGGTTAGGTTAGGCAAATTCGCAGTCGACCTCTGAGGGGAGTCCAGTTTCAGTCCCATCAGAAAACCAAGGATGGGATACAAGTACTGAGAACAGGGCTGTGCCACTATCAAAGCTGTACCTTGACATATTTGGCAAAGAGATGTTCATCCAGTGGAAAGCTCTGGATTGTGCGTTCATCATGGCCATGGAATGTACCCAGCTTGACCCACTTATTCGTTGGGTACCTGAAAAAAACAAAAAAAACAGCAATTTTGTTTTTACGGAGGACGAAGAGCTCCTACATTTTTTTTTAATGAATTCATCATCTATAATGTGATCCAAGGGTCAACATAAAGCAAGCCAGACCTGTCACTGATGGACACCAGGAAGTCCTTGGGTGTGGAGGAGAAGAGTTCAAAGTTGGCAATGTCAAGTTTCTTCACCTGAATGGGCTCACAGAGCTCAATAACAAACCTGTAGAACAGAGGGAGAGAAAAAGAGAGGTGTGCTGTGCTGGGCTGGGCCGGCTAAGAGAAGAGCCACTTCACTGGCAAGGCCCAATGGAACAGCTTTCTACTCTGATACCTATTTCTGTCTCCCGTTTCATGTCCTTGACTTTAACAGTACGAGTCAGTAGGCCCAGGCTGAGAAGTACTACAATACAGCATAATCACTCATGTCTTTCCCCTTATAACTTCAACCATTATACATACATACACTGTACATAGATATACAAATACTTAGCGATGGTAATGTCTATGGCAATGACCATTATCCAACCGCATTTGTGGCACTAGTAACAAGACTTTGTAACAGATTTTGTAATAATTCTTATCTTTCTGTGTCATTACCAGATCTTGTTGCTGCAGGGATTCAGCATGTACAGGTCCATGTTCTCCATTAGAATGGCAGAGGTGCTCTGAGAAGCAAAAACAAGCATGGTTAAAGGAAAATTCCGTTTTTTAGCACTTTGAGTCCCTTTTCTGGTTTGTTTTGGATGAACTATAGTGGTGGAAACCGACATTTTGACGATTGGTCCTGTCTCGATTTTTCTGACTCGTTTTGAATCGCCTTTGACTGCTCTGAGTGGCTGCCAACAGGCAGTAGGCTACTCAAACATGTCCTAAAACAACCCTTAACGTTCATTTTTAAAACTGCAACTCACCGAGTGGTTAGTGGTGTTCGTTGATTATTAAAAGCAAATATATCGGCGCAATGTATGATTTCCAGCCGTCTTATTTGCTAGGCCTATTGTGGAACTATTTATTCAGACACCTCACAACTGCGTATAAACTTCCGCTCAATATTTGAACCTGAAGCATAGACGGTGGCGCAGTAATATCAATGTGCAATGAGTCTTCCAACAGAAATCAATGGGATTTTACAAAATGCCAAATAAAACACGACAGAAACTGTATTTCGCTAACGCTACTTGTTTTGGAACATCAACGAACACCACTAACTACTCGGTGAGTTGCACAGTTTTGAAAACGAACGTTAAGGGTTGTTTTAGGACATGTTTGAGTAGCCTACTACAGTATGCCTGTTGGCAACCACTCTGAGTAGTCAAAGGCGATTCAAAACGAGTCAGAAAGGTCGAGACAGGACCAATTGTCAAAATTTCAGTGTCCACCACTCTAGTTCATCCAAAACAAACCAGAAAAAGGACCCCAAGTGCTAAATACCGGAATTTTCCTTTAAGCATTTTACCTTCATCTCTATTCAAAAAAACGAATAGCTCTTAAATCATTGCTTATTGTGGTCTCCACACCTTGGCTTCAGGGTTTGCTGATAAAATCTTGGCCCCACATTCTACCGATGCGTAGTTGTTCAAGTTATTTTGGACCTTCTTTGCCACGTGTGTTGCCCCATTAGAGGATGTGTGTGTGGTCTGACCTGGGAGGGAAAAAGTACAGCGTAACAAAAGAGCTATAGGTGAGACACTAGAAAATGCTATTTTTTATTTGTGCAGTATGTTTAAAATATGTTATGGCTCTCAAAGTACTCTACATAAAGCTATAAGGGCAAACAGAGAAAAGGGTGGCCAGGCAAAACCTCTTTCCAAAAAATAATTTGTAAACATAACCTAGCTCAAGTACAAAAAAATACATCAATAATTGAAGACCAGAGCTGTTACTGCCAAACACCAGTAAATAAAGACTGTCAGCAGCATTGTAACATTATGGTTACATAACCTGCATGCTGGACACAGAGGAGGGCCTGGGAGAAGGCACACAGTTAACTACTTCATGGTGGATACAATCTGCAAAACCCCAAGCACTGAAGAGACTTGAATGACAAGGCACAGTCAACACTCCCTCACTTTTCTCTATCTCTACTTCCATCATCTTCTTCTTCCACTCATCAAAAGTGGGGATGTCCTCCGGGTCCTTGGTTGCTGCCGAAGAGTCCACTTCCTTGGCAATCTGTCCGCCCATGCCCTGCAAATATTCACATGCATCTCGAGGTTATGAACACATTTTGGTACAGTAATTTCCTGTGCATTAGCCACATTGTGAATAAAGCGCAAGACAGTGTTTTATGTAAGTTAAAAAAAAAAAACCCATTAATATCATAATAACTGCCTCCATGTATGAGCACACACACACACACACACACACACAAACACACACACACACACACACACACACACACACACACACACAGTGCAAAAACTTTATCAACCATAATATAATCCTGCTTTCTTCAGAATCAGTCTCCCGGAGAAGAGCTACACATTCCATGGCTATCCGTGCTGCTAACCTTGTCTTTCTGCAGGTGGGAGGAGGTGTTGCTGCCCTGGCCCGATTGCACGGCTGAGGCATCCACCTTGGTACTGGTCCCCTTCCCTCCTCCTGGTGTACTGGTGTTCTCCAGCACTGGAAGACTGGAGACAGATGGAGTAGCAGTGGGAGTGAGAGAGAATAAACACAACAGCAAGGCAAGCCAGTAAGGCAAGGTTAAGCATTGTGTACAAAGGCAAGGCAAGGCAAGGCAAGGCGTACAACAGCAAGGCAAGGCAGGAACCAGGGGAGGAGAGAGAGAGGGGAACTCACTCTGTCAACACATCACTATAAGAGGGTCTTTCTATTGCCTCACAGTCAGTTGGGGGAGAGTCTGTGCTGGACACTGGAGGAGTGGAGGGGTCAGCCACTAAGGACTCTATGGCACTGAGTGAGGAAAAGAAACATCAGGGAAGATGAACACACATGCAAACACACACACACACACAGCTTAAGTTTGGCATACCTTTTGAAGGAGGGTTGCCTTAGGGTAATCTCTGGTTCAAGCATGCAAAGGACACTCGAGAGAGACTTGTGCTCTTACCTATCGGCAGCTGATTCTAATGCGGTAGGAGAGCTGGGAGACGCTTTGCCATCCGGGTTGATGCTGGGAGAGGCAGGCAAGGCCATGGCAGGCTCACTGGTGGCTGTGGAATAATGCTGCTGCTGCTGCTGCTGCTGCTGCTGGTGCTCAGTATGGCCCTGGGGCTCAGGGACAGGAGGCTCCAAGTCCTGCTTGGGGTCAGCCACCACCTCCCACTCCAGCACGGGCTCGTCTGCCCTTACCATCACCTCTGTGGTCTGTGCAGAGGGAGTTCTTAGCTTAGTCTCAGTTAAGAGTGAACTCGACTTCACCTCTCATTGCAAAACATCGTCTTTTTTTAATTGGTAAACAATGCAATGAACACAGTTCAATCAAGGATTTAAATTAGTACATGACACTGAAACCAAAGTCATTTAGTAGCAACATTTCAGTAATGATCAGTAGTGACATACATGCAACATATAACATATATAGATTAAATACAATTATACATACTATGCTTTTATAATATGCCTCATGGCATAACTTGCTATTTTAAATGAATATTCAATGAAATTCCACATCAGTGATAGTGATATGTGTTGTGGCTTTTATACTAAAGCCTTCCTATGTCATCTTTTTAAGAAGTAGGTCAGGCAACCTGAAGGACAGTGCTCAAGGACTGACACCATAATTCTCACTCACCTTCTCAAAGAACTGCAGGTACAGATGAACAGTGCCATGGGGAATAATCAATCATATACACAGCAGGTTTTGTCAGGAATGGTAAATTATATTTCCGTATCTAATGCTTTGTCTGTGACAATGTTCTTATTAAGACCTTTACAGAAAGCAGAGTAAGGCAACAGAGTTAAGACAAAGGACCTGTGCTACTGTGCACTACCTGCTTTAAGTTCCCAGTCTCTGCGTGATCCAGAGTCCATGCTTCCTCCTCCACATGGCCGCCTTCTGTCAGTACGCTGGGTTCAGACGGGCTGACCGTCTCCTGGGCAGTGGACAACTCAACCGTCTGTCCACAGACACACACAAATGACAGAAACACTCAGCATGCTTGTCGCAAGTGATCTAAGCACTCCATATTCCATGGTATACATGGAGCTAAATCTAATTCCATAAAGTATGCATGGTAAACTGTTCCTTGCTATGAGCCTTGTTTGGCAATGTCTTGCTGTCCTGGAAGCCTGTTACACACGATTGAAAAAATAAATAAATGATAAATTCTGTAGTATTAGTACTGTACTACTAGCATGTAGCTAAGATATAGCTGACTATTGAACCAGGCCTGAGTTTGTGGCATACCTGTCCTGTGTCTGCCTGGTCTGAGGGGTCCTGCGGTCTACTGGTGTCCTGTGTGGGTTGGCCCTGGGCCTGGAGGGCTGCCAGCCTCTGCTCAGAACAACACACATGCCCAACAGGGTGCCTGCAAACAGGCACGCCACAGAGGCTGTTATAAAACCATTACATAACAACACTTCCCATAGTGAGAATGGGCAGAGGAGCCAACTGCATGATGGTGGTGATACTATACGAGGCACTGTAGCAAATGGCATGATGATAATTTATTTTTATTTTTTTTTTAGAAATGGTGGGGAAGAACTATGTTCATGTACAGGTACATCAAGTCATAGAAAATGCAAATAATGGTGTAGGCCTATTTGTGAGATAATAAGATACATATAACATATGTAACATTAAAATACTACATTATACATTACTGATTTAAATTCACTGTGAATATCTTCAATGTGACTCGTATTGGCCCCCATTTCTATTGTAAAGTTTAGAACATCAGCACCAACAGAGTCCTACGTAGGGTTACACTACAGTCAGAGGTGTGGTCAGTGGTAAAATATGAATTCGGTGATCACGGTAAGGTGGACTGTGACATGCTAGAAAAAGAAAGGCATTCAGAACATGTTTGATGATGGTGGAGGTGATTGTCCAATGTTTATAACAATACCAGTGGTATAAAATGATTCCTAGAGTGTTGATGAGTGTACATAATTGTGTTGTGTTTATTTAGAAGTCGAAAACTAGTACGCAAACAGATTGCCTTAAAAATCGTGACAACAGCATAACTAGCCCTGCTCAAAGGCAGTGTGCTAACTGATGTGGTATTTTGTGAAGCTAGTGTGCTAACTGATGTGGTATTTTGGTGATATTTGTCCACTGATTTCATAAAGGTGTAAACACTGTTTGAGAAGAAAAACAACATGAAAATCTGCATGTATATCTTTAGGAGTGAGCTAAATGTGTGTGTAAGGAGAGCACAGTAGCCCTCATAAGACTAAACCATAGATGCTTAACACATCCCTCCATGCTGGTCATGCTGTCTTTCCCCAGGCCAACACCAGTACAGTACTATTACCTGTAGATGTGTAATGTGATGTCCTACAGGCTATGCTCCGAATCACAAATATTCAATAATTAGCCTAAGCTTCTTAACTTCAGACTAATGAAAGGCATTTGAATGTTCACTGTTTCTGTACTACAGCCTTTGCCAAAGGCGAGAAGAGAGCAACCGTCACACCATATCATTCTGTCGGATACCATTCTGAGGGTAGACAGTGCCCTATGAATGGTGGGGAGTTTTCCAGTGGTGTAATATCAGACTGAGGGCAAGCCAAAATCACGCTACGGGCAGTCAGGTCAGGTGAAAGGACTGCCAGAGAATGGGACAACTCAATGTCACAGCTGTCTCTTCTCAAACGCCATGCCACTCACAAGGGCGTGCAAAATTAACAGGTCAAAAATAGCCACAATGATTAGGACACTTTCCCACTGTTTCATGTGCCAAGGAATAAAAACGAGGATATGTTGTAACTGAAAAAGGGAGAGCTTCTTGATGAAGGCTTGACAGTGTTGATATAGGTCAATATGACGTCACAGATCTTGATTCATTTTATCACCATTATTGTACTGGTGTCTTAAGATGTAGCAAAAAGATGGACCTAGAGAACAAAATTCAAAGGGCTTGCCAACATGGCTCAGACAATGTGTCACCATGGGAGCTACAGTAATTAATTCAGTCCCAAATGAACATTACACACCACTACTAAAAATATGAGTCATATCTAGGACAGGTAATCCCAGGACAGGTGCTCCGAGTACAAGGTTCACATCACGTCAAACCGGATGTCATATGCCTTATGCTGCATTACAGCAGGATGCCAGGAAGTCAGACACGAGCAGACTGGCTTGATAGGACAGGAATTTGTAGTTTACAATGACAACACTGAACTGACAGAAGACATCAATTCGGCGTACTAGATCACTCTAATGAAGAAGAACTATTTGGAGATGCACAACACTAGTTAACCTTTGGTGAGGGAGCGGTGCTTACGATAAACCAAATCAACAACAGGTCAGCTGAGAGTGGGATTGGGTATCTCACAACTGTAGTGTGTCTTTGTGCCGCACAAAGTGTTTAGTTTCAAGATTATGGAATTATGGTAGCTACATTAACATTAATAATGAAATACAATATATCAGCACTGTCGCTGGCCAAAGTTACTGTTTTCAACAGATGACTCTCAAGAGAAGAAAGGACGCATCATGCAACGTTATGGGCAATAGGGACACCAGAGTGTTGAAGCGGTCCGTAATCAAGGATCTTTGGGGATACATCATGACAACCTCAGAGCAGGGAATCTATTTTATTTAAGATAAGGAAGTGTTAAGGGTACGTCCCACGACTTAAACACACACACACACACACACACACACACACACACACACACACATCTAACTTTCCGCTTGGGATGGGGCCTCATCAAATCAGGCATAGCACTGTCCTACAAGTTATCCTGGTTGGCTAGTTTCGAAATTACTGACATTGCTAGTCACAAAACAGAGACCTAATTGACATTTAACATTATTTCCGATCAGCTATGAAAGCTTCCTAAACAAAAAGTGACACGTCGGGACAACAAAATCCGATGAATTCGTGGATAGCTAGCGGTGAATGTCATTAATCAGGGATTCCTAACACCCATAAACTGACACGCTTGTGGTTGTTGTTGGCATCAAAGCTGTCAGCCACGTCGCATTGTAAACACCAACCAACGTAGATGCTAAGCCAAGTCTGCTAGCATAAGTCATCGTTAGCTATCATATTCTGACATAGCGTTAGCAATGTAATTCCATCTTCCTACCAAACTTCCCTTAACTATGGTCTAAATGTATCTCAATATTCATATTCTACCAGGGTCTCTACCATTTACAAATAATTGCCTGGCAGGCTACACAAGCCCCAATTTCAACTTTAACGTAGTTTACAACAACGTAACACCTGCCATATTTATACTTGTAGCGTTGTTAGCTTCCGCAGCTAACTTGCTAGCTTCGATACTACGTATTCGCCAACAGAAACCCAAGGTTCAGGTCGTCCAACAATTTGGACCTTGAATAATGATCTAAATCAAACAACTACTCGCCTACTTTCTAATTAATAAGACAAACACATAAACCGTTATGCAGTAGATACCCATCTCTGATTAGTTGACTTACCAGCATAGTACTGCAACAACGATCGCACATATCACTACAGTCCAGCGCTTCATTATCTTATGGTGACCAACATCCTTTCGGTTTAAGCACAGTTGTTCTTGACCTGCCGTTTTTTCGTTAAGAACGAATATGTACATTCAGTTGATACAATTCCACTTCTACTAAGTCACCCAGTTGGTCAGGAGTAGCTGTCATGTACTGTGTGCTCAGCGGTTCCCTCCTGTGTTCAAGTTGTTGAAGTCCGCAAGCGGCTAGCTACTTCCTGCAGCCGTCCAATGAGAGGGCAGGGATACTGTTACGCAGTTTGAACGAAGCAACTGTGCGCTTGTAGCTAGTGGAAATGCAACAAAGATCCTTGATTACTCTAACCCTCTCTGAATGCAATATATCGCGAAGCCCTTATTTAGCATAGGCCTACCGTCTGTAGTGGAGACACTATGTTTCAATGGTAAAAAATAATTAAGGCATATTCCCATAGATGACTCTTTACATTATATATTCTGTAAAATAACCCTATGCAAAAAAAAAACGAGCAGGTGCGATGAGGAAATAGACCTACCTAAAACGTTCAACATTTCACATCTGCATTATTTAACAGATCATTTGGATCTGTTACAAAGTTAGCATAAACCCCTAAAACCTTAGCTTAGTATCTTACCTTAAGTTGCTGGCTCCCTCTACTGGACATGGGCTGTTCATGCTGTGCTTTTTCTATCATGTCTGTCTGTTCTTGCGGTGCCTCCGTGATAGCAGAAAATTCCCCATGATTTGAATATAGTTACATCCCTCTCCCTATGCTACAGACCTTTTATTTATTTTCTTATTTCATCACACGTCAAAACACACACACACACACACACACACACACACATGACTTTCTCCAACTTTTGCACATCTCCATAGAACTTTTATTTATTATTTTTTATTTCTCCTCCATCTATCTACCCATGTCCTTGATTGCCTAGCCTTTCTGCCCAACCCCCACTTACATCATCACTGTCATCACCTCACATATACAGCACACTGCTTGCTACAGTAAGCCTCCTCTACATACTTGCTGCACACTGCCCCCCCCCCCCTCCCTACATACACAGCACATTGTCTTCAGGATCTTCTCCAACACACATCCTCTACATACTTACAGCACACTGCCCCCACCTACCCACATACACACACACACACACACACAGTCACTGCTCCACTCCCCTCCCGCCCACACACACACATCTTCACTGTCATCACTCACATATATCATACATAGTACTCTGCTTGCAATAGTAAGTCCCTTCACCATACTTACAGCACACTGCCCCCCAAAACACAGCACATTGTCTCATGAGGAAGCTTCTCCAACACACATATTGCACACTGCCCTCTCCCCACATACACAGCACACTATCCCATCTCCCTTGTCATCCCCCCAACAAACACACCAAGACCCCTGGCAGTTGGGTTAGCCCCTTGAGCCGTGGATCTGCCCAAGGTTTCTTCCTTAGTAAGGGAGTTATTCCTTGCCCCTGTTGCTAATTAAACTAATTAAACACTAGTTTAAGGACACTAGTTGATGGAAGGAAATGTTAATTGGGCACAAATTAAATTACAGCGGATAATCAGTAAGGACTAGCCTACATCAAAAGAATCAAACACATTGGTGAGTGAGGACAGATTTATTGGAGATCAAGAGAGATACAGAAAGTATGTAACCACTGGTACAGCTCCCAAATAAATACATTTACAAAGGGGAGTTAAATGTGTTCTGCTGCAGACAATAATATTTTGATACGTATGTGTGTTACACTGTCTATGTAATATTCTATTGCATATTATATTCATTTTCATACTATTAGCTTTGGCAATACAGATGTGTTACCCATGCCAGTAAAGCAAATCGACTCTCAAGTCAGAGTAAAAGACAAATACTGTTTACAGACAGTGAGCGCAAGATAGAGGATTTATGAGCACACCCTTGTGGAATGAATAAATTACCTATTTGGCAATGTCTATATTTGGCAGAACACCACTTCACTAGAGGACAGACCCACAGAAACAAGACTTTACACTGGGCACTTAATAGCAAAACTAACTTCTGCTCTGACATGATCACAGGGGTCATCAAGACTGGTGACAGGGAAACAGAGTGTGACAGTTGGTCAGGTCATTACTGCAGATTACATGCTTTAGAGATGGAGGAGGTTGACGTACATACATTTACAACATATTGAATCTCAGAGAGTGTGGCGTGATGGAAATATTGACAGATCATCATTTGCTATCTCTGACGGGTGTCCTCTTCCTACATGATAGCCGACACTGATGCTAGTGGCATTCTGAATTGCCTTCACAAAGGGTGTCACAAAGTCTCTTCTGTCATTGTCTGATACAAATGTCAAGTATCTGGCTGAATAAATAATATATTAAAAGCTATTTTCCCTATAGCTAGCTTATCAACGTTTGTGTTTATCTACTGTGTCACATTTGAACCAATCACACTCTAGTTGCACCAATCACACTACACACTCTAAAGATGAAGAGAGAGAAAAAATTATGATGTTCACTTAACTGGCTTTAAGATAAGTCGCCCTCCCTCTTTGCATGGAGGGCATGCCAGTAATACAGTAATCATGACAAAGACGGATGCCCTTTGCCACAGTTAGATAAGGGTACGTGCTGCCAGAGGTTGCGCGCACAAGCAGACACAGTCAGCATAGTGGGAGTGCACACTTAGGCAGTTGGTTTGTGACAGTAACCCCTGCCAGTGCACTCCTGCCTAGGCCCTGGCCTCCAGACGCAGCCTGGCCATGGCAGTGACAACACAGGCACAGTCACAAACTTTTACTTGGTCAGCGACGGGGTCACGTTTGGAATAGCAACAAAGAGTGGTGCGCGTGCTTGCACGGACACACACACACACACACACACATAATGTATATGCATACATACACACACACATACTGTACATACTGTGCATACATACACACACACAGAGAGTGAGACCATGAAAACAAACACGACACATGGAACCACAACTTCAAACAAGCATGCAAACAAAAATCATACAGGTGCACTGCTTGTCGCACAACACTCTCTGAACATGTATTTAACCACGCAAAGGCCCATACATACACACACACACACACACACACACACACACACACACACACACACACATATATATATATATATATATATATATATATATATACAATTTTTACTATGCATGTGTTGCAGCTTTCCATTTCCTGATTCATATACACACCCCATCCATACAAAAGCAACCACACACACACACACACACACACACACACACACACACACACACACACACACACACACACACACACACTGCACAGCACATCACAACACAGCACAACACACCCACAAACATGCATGATAAGAAGCCTGAAGGTCCCGCTGCATTGGGAACATTCATGATAAATGTCCAATGCTGCATCTCTGCTGAGAATGGCTAGTGGGGAGCAACAGCAACAGTGCCGTATGTGGGAATGTGGTGGAGAGAGAGAGAGAGAGAGAGAGAGAGAGAGAGAGAGAGAGAGAGAGAGAGAGAGAGCGAGGAGAGAGAGAGAGAAAGAGAGAGAGAGAGAGAGAGAGAGAGAGAGAGATGGGTCTGCTGCTGTGAAAAAATCTAAGAACCACACGGTCAGCACGGGCACAGAGATACAACACAAAAACAAGCACCGCTAGAGAGGACACTATCACCAGAGGAGGCAGGGGCGAGAGGACAGCGGGCTGGACAGGAGGGGGTGCAGGAAGAGCAATGGGTCTCGGACGGGACAGCGCAAGGTCGAGAGTGGAGAGCCAGGGAGAAGGGGCTGGAGACATGCAGGGGTTTGCAAGGCTGCATTTAGAGGGAGAGTACTGGGGAGATGGTACCAGCGAAGTGCCAGTCAGATGTTAAGAGTGAAGGGTAGAGGGGTAGAGGAGGAGGGTGGGGTGGGGTGGGGTGGGATGGGGTGCTTCATCCACACTGAAGCGGTCGCCTGAGGTGGCCTTTCATGGGGCCTGCCTTGTTGGGGAAGGAGGGGGACGTCGACTGGGGGATGAGCATGGAAAAGAAATGGGGTGGGAATGACATGGCGATATCATGAAAGGCCAGGAAATTGCAGAGAGGAAAGAGAGAGAAAGAAACACGTTTAGTGAATGTTAGTCACAAAGGAATCAGTACAGCAGAGTTGGTTAAAGGAAGTTAATTGTTTAGAGGTAGGCAAAGATATGTTTGACTAACATATTGACTAGCTGTCCTGTAAAGATTAAAGAGATTCAATTACAGTAATAGGTTAACAGAGAGAATATACACGACAGAGGGAGGGAACATAAAGAAATGGAATCGGAAGGAAAGTGGGAACGTTTGCCTGATATTACGTATGATTCCTTATTAATTAATATGTCGTGGTCTATATGAACTGCCTGTTGCAGTTTAAGTCACAGGGAACTCACAATTAAACTCACAGTTTAACTTTTACAGGGAAGCGCGTAATTGAAACGCTCTGTACGCGACGCGTAAAAATAAACACTAGACTGATCTATTTTTTTTTTACGAACGCGCCGCTAACACGTCTGGTGTAGCTACTTCCACTGATTATAATGAAAGCTAATTGTTGCAGCAGACGCAATGTGAACAGAATGCTTCAGTTAAGCGCCTGGTGTAGCTTCCCTGTTAGGACTATTTGGTGTGACACATAATGCACCAGGGAATGTGCACAAACTAATGTTGATTTAATTACTAGACAAAATAATTTTGCTAATGTCATACAATACGCATAATCTTACATGCAAACACGTCTGGGTTAGTTCACAAGAATTGAATTCCTTTAAGTCAACATGTCCTTTAAGAACATTAAATATGAACTGTAATTTAAAGTAAGCATCTGTAATGTTACTTTAAAAGCACTGCAAATTGCTCAACTATGTTATTTGTTATTTTTGATTGCGCCCCATAGACAGTAAATTAACAAATATTATTATCACCACCTGTTCTCATTGTGTGGTTTCTGTTCCATTCTTAGTGCGCCCTGCTGTTTCAAATTAGAGCCTTTACTGTAATCAGTGTTATGAGGCCTGACTCACCTGGGAATGCTGGGAGGAGCCCGATTGGGGCGGCTGGGGACCTGGGGGGAGTCGGCGCTGTTGTTCAAGGGCCCCAGAGGGCCCGGGCGGCCGGGAGGTGGAGGGGCCCCCCGGCCAGGGGCAGGCCTCTGACCAGACGACATCCGCCTGGGCGCAGTGGGACTGGGTGGGGGGGACCTGCAGGACGAGAGGGAGACGAACGATTGAGCCCAAACTGCAGAGAGGCTGAAAAAGAAGGTACTAGGCCTTCACACATCTCTACTACACTTACTTCATTTGACATCGGATACATCCTTTCAATGTTTTTTTTTTTCAAAATTGCAAGTTTTAAATGTTTTGTAAGTGTTAGAGGTTTTTGCACACAATAAGTGTCATTTTAGCCAGAGTGCTTCTGTTAAGGCATGTGCGTTTGTTTTGTAAATGTGATGTCAGATTTGACAGGGGCATTAAAGCAATTTAGAAAAACTAATCTTTCATGTTCATAACCTTTTGTGTTCATCATCATTTTAATTTTTATCGGTACATGAAAATGCAAGATGCAAATGCAAATACAAACTAATCTATATCAAACCAACTGCAGCACAACAGTGAAACGACACAGACTCCGTCCCTCCGGCGTACCTGCGGGATCCCCCTCCTCCGGCTGCAAGCCAGGAGTTGTCCACTGGAGGGGGCATTGCAGTGGTGATGGTGGTGGTGGAGATGTCTCCGATGATGGTTAGCGCCTCCTTGAGTGCATGGTGGGTTCGGAGCACTTCCTCCCTCCTCTGGGCCAGCTCGGCAGACTCGTCCATCAGCGCGTTCTGGTCCCCGGCAGAGTACAGCTGAGCCAGCAGCTCTGCGTTGATGAAGTCTTTGACCTTCGGCAGGAGGGAGGGAAAGAGGGTGGGAAATGGGAGAGACTTGAGGTGCACTGGCTTCCAGATCTTCACAAAATGTTTTGGTTTTCCAATGCCTTTATTCATTGGCATGAATACATATTTTTCTAGATTTCTTCTTTTTTCATTGGTTTTAATCTATGTTTATCTTTCATGTTTCAACTTCTTTTGACCTGCTTTTCAATTCCTAGCCACATGCTTATTCTGGCTATGACCAGATAACCTACAGAAGTGTGTCAAATAATAATAACGTATATTAAATAAAATATATTTGAATTGGGCTGTTAAAATATGGTTGCCTATACTGTATGATTAGCCTACAGAGGGGGAGAAAAGCAAACAGGGGTAAAGGATACTTTTGTATCCCTTCAAAGGGCCATCAAAAACATAAAAATCAAAACAAAAAAAGTAACTTGTTACTTGAGTACTATTAACAAAGTACTTTTTTTGCTTTTACTTGAGTAGATTTCTCAGATGGGAATATTTACTTTTACTGAAGTAATTTTTGAAGGGAGTAATTGTAAAATTACACGGCTTTGAGGTGTCAATAGATACACCTATGAAACAGACTACAAGGTCTAAGCCCATATGCACAAAGTGGACCATGAGGTTGAGATTTGTTGCAGTGGTACTGAATTAAAGGACTTCCTCATGTCCAAAAGACATCCTCACATCCATTACAGGACGAAAACTCACGTTGTTTATCATCAGAAACATTATACTCTTGGGCATGAGGTCCCGGATGCACTTGTTGACGATGGCCATGTAGGAGTCCACCAGATTACGGATGGTCTCCACCTTCCTCTCCAGCTGTGGGTCCATGGAGAAGTTGTCAGCAGCTCCTTTTTCTCCACTGTCACTCTCCACCTGGCAGGTCACAAACACAACAGGCAAAATATCAGTAAACAGTGTCTTCCTGTGTGAATGGTCTAATAGACTATAGGACAGGCAGATGCTCACAGCAGCTTTTTCTGGGTACACCCCTGCACGCAGAAGAGAAGACTTCCAGCTGTCCACCTCCTCCTGGGTATCGCAAGCCAGCTCCAGGACGCGATTATCCTTAAACACGTTCCTAAGGAGCAAAAGCAGTTAGAGCCAAACAATCTCACTCTGTAGTGACATCTGACATTACATTTTCAAATGTATCAAATGTTTCAATAATTCCATTTCAGGCCTAACATTGTGACTATTGAGGGGGAAACTCCTGAGCATGGAGACGTTCCCCAGTATTTTGTACAAACCCTTCTGGATTTGTTGATTAGAATTAACTCTAGACAGCAAGACAGAGTCAGTGAGTGGAGACATCTGGCTCAGCACAATGGTTGAGTGTAAGCACTAAGCATGGTGCCACTTTTGTTTCAGGGAAACATCTTCATGTCCGCTCTTGGGAGGTTAGAATGTAATGAAGGGCCAAGGGCACAGCCGGTGAAGCAACCCTATGCTTAAACCGAATTCTTCCTTTCACAGCAGCCCAGCCAATTAAACACAGCACAAAGGTCTCGATGGGCAAACAACGCCTTCTGACCCTGGCAGGCGGACTGACCTCTGCTCAGTGTTGAAGATGGAGAATATGTGCTTGCTGGACATGAAGCTCTTCTCCACGTCGCGGACCTTCAGATTGTCCAAGGGCAGCATGTACTTCTTCTCTTTCTCCTAAGAAGTAAAGTGAGGCAGAGAGGCAGCAAGGTCAGCAGATTTTTAGTACTAGAAACTGGCTCATACAATTGGGGATTATAATCACAGCACGGGACACTGGACACCAATACCAATCCCAATCCACTTCCTAATGATGAGAAGCGAGCAGCCATATTATGTGTGCAAAATCCCAGATTCAAAATGGCTAAACCACAATGGTTGCAACTCAAGCAAAATTCTTCCAATAGACGGTGTCCCCCAAAACTTCACTCAAATATGTAAATGGAGGAGGGGTTACAGGGGACATGAGTAAGAGGATGGACAGAATGGAGTAAACAAAATGAGTGGGAGGAAAAAAAGAAACGCATAAAGGGGGCAATGGAATGGGGTGAACAACGTGAACCAAAGGAGGGGGGAAGGGTGGATGGTGCCTGATGGGGGAAAGAGAGGGAGAGCACCCACATGTGGAAGTCATTACCAAACGCCGCGCTGGAGAAAACAGTTGTTTCCCCTCCTCCTTTGGCACAGGGAGGAGGCAGGGGTGTGTGTGTGTGTGTGTGTGTGTGTGTGTGTGTGGGGGGGGGGGGGGAGTCTCAAGGCAAATTCTAGGGCCTCACAGTGGTTAGGAGGTAGGAAAAGACACGACTGAGATACTGTGTACAGTGAAATGACTAAAATAACACCGAGAGCACTCTACTAGGGCCTGATGAATCGGAAAACTGGCATGGCCAGATGTGGTTTCACCACAGTTGAAGGGATAACGTGGGAAGAATACTTGGTGGACATCATGATGATCTGAAGTTTGTGTGCCTCGCATAATATCAATCAATCAATATCTTTCTCTCTCTTTCTCCATCTTACAATCCCTCTTTCTCTCGCTATCCTTTCTTAAATACTTTCCCCTCCATTCCAAAGGGGCCCACTTCCTGTTCTGAATTTTCGCGGGGAGAGAGAGAGAGAGAGAGAGAGAGAGAAAGAGAGAAAGAGAGAGGGAGAGATTAAATGACAGCCTGGCGTTAAGTCTCAACATCTGGTACCGCTTAGCAGCACAAGGGAAGAGAGCAAGGAGGAGAGTCGAAGAGGAGGCGGAGTGAACGAAAGAGCGAGGAGAGAGCGAGGAGAGAGAGAAAGGAGAGAGAGAAAGGAGAGAGAAGGAGAGAGAGAGAAGGAGAGAGAAGGAGCACTAGACATGAAGAGGGAGGAAGAGAAAGAGACGGAAAAGCTGGATGAACAGACTATGGGAGAGAGAAGAAGAACCACCACAAGAGCTCACCAGGAACAGGAGCAAAAAAAAGAGTCAGCGATGGTTGGGAGAGGCGAGGACTGCGTTGGATGGTTGGGAGAGGCGAGGACTGCGTTGGATGGTTGGGAGAGGCGAGGACTGCGTTGGATGGTTGGTGTCCCGGGCCCTAAAAAGCTGCCAGAACCCATATATGGTTTGCGAAGGTCCCTCCCTCTCACCCACTCCATTTCTCTCCCTCTCTTCTCTCTCCCTCTTTTTTGTGATATCCCTTCCTTGAAAGCACGCCCAGATTCCCTGGGTCGTCGGAGTGAATGTGCCACGTCAAGGCTGGATATTCCACTTGGCCTGTTCGGTGACAGGGGGACAGCAACGGGAGCACGACCGCAGGGGAAAAAAAGGGCAAAACAAACAAACAAGGAGAGTACACAAAGGACCAAGACCCGAACCTGGATGGGGGACAGAACTTTCTCCCGAGAGAGAGAGAGAGAGAGAGAGAGAGAGAGAGAGAGAGAGAGAGAGAGAGAGAGAGAGAAAAAAAGTGGAATACTTGCGCCTCACTGAAGTCGAAGGCGAGAGAGAGCGAGACGCGCAGGCGGATTCGAGAAGATCCGAGGCGCTTTCTTCTCAGTGGAAATAGAGTCCACCACCATCACCACACAGCGCCACATGGGACCCGCTTGTAATCGCGCTCCGTCTACCCAGTGTTCAGACTACCTGTTCATGGATATGTTGGTGTACAGTAGTCTGCACATTGGTTAGACTGGGCGAAGGAGAACGTCGCTCCGACTCAGGGTGAAATGGAGGCTGCGGGGCTAAGAGGCTATCACCTTTATCATCTCCTCTATGTCTCTCTCTCCCTCTCTCTCTCTCTCTGTGTCTCGTTCCTTCTTGCTGACGCGTCCTCGAAGCGTCCAGATCACACACAAGAGCTGTGTTTGGTTAAGTGTGGCGCTCTCTCGCTCTCGCCTCGGCTCAGACCCCAGGGAGTTTGAACTGACCGAGGCTCCATTGGAAGTGTGTGAGGCTGAAATAAACATCATCTAATGGTAATCCACAGGCTGAATTAAGGCCAGTGATGCCGCTATGGCTGGATAGCAACTGCAAATAAACACTGCAGGCAGCACATAGCTCAGTCTCTCACACACACACACACACACACACACACACACACACACACACACACACACACACACACACACACACACACCAGAGCGCCCAATAGCTATCAGGTGTCAAAGGAAATGTTGTATGCCGAAGGGAGGGGAAGAATGCCTGTAGATTTTGTGCTCAGTTGTATGAGGGTCTACTCTAGACAGTAACTTTTTAGCTTTTACCTCATTAAGATTTGTATAATTACATAGAGTCAATAAAACAACTCACACACAACAGATGCTCACAAAATAAGCCCCCAGAATAGACAATCAGAGATGCTTGTGTCAAAGGGCCAATTCATATGTGGTCCAGTGACATTTAAGAAATATCTGCTAGTAAAAATAAAACAATGACACAACAACTGAAACACATAAATACTAATTCACAGCCAAAAACGTTGATAACTAATTCGCAGTGGATACACGGCAAAAAAAATCCTTCATGTAATTTGTCAACCAGTCTGCATATTTATCAGGGTACATGCCTTAAGACTTTTGTGTCAATGTGAGATTCTTTCTTCACTATTTGGATAAATGCCCAGTGCCTTGTGCGAGATTTGCCAGTGTTAGCAAGCAAGGCTGCGTAACAGTGCACAATTTCACAGTTATAAGAACCACATTTCATGGTGGAAACTTGTTCCAGTAGCTTACTTATCTGAAAAGGATTCTTTTGTTTTAGTACATAAAATTATATAAACATTTATCTCAATCAATGTGCATAACCACAGTCATCTAATTAAAAGTAACAAGATTCTTTGACCTTGTGAATATAACCTGCATACATGATCTCATATAATACACAAAAGTATGCATC
>NC_063189.1:9101423-9103923 GCF_017589495.1 Alosa alosa
TAGCATCTCACCTCGTCATCCTTGAACCAAGAGAGAGTCTCCGCCGTCAGCACGAACCAGTACTCCTTGGCACCGCCCTTGATAATGCTGATGTTGTTGATGGTCAGCCAGCCCTTCCGAATTACCTGTGGAGGGGGCACAGAGTGAGAGGTCAAAGTTCAAGGGTCGAGCGTGCCAGTGTCCGGGGCTTAAGCCCTTTTGGTCGGGCTCCTTTCTTGAGAAACACACATGAGTGCACATCACCACAGGCATCATACACACATCCTCTTGCTTCCATTCCACGCAATGCAGGTTAGTCTGTGCAAAATAAACCAAAATGTACCAAAACCAAATAAACCAAAACAGGAAACTGTGTGCTTGAATTTGTGAGGGGTTAAAAAGTTACAAAAGAATCACAATGTTTTACTAAAACGTGTGATACTTAAAGCTTTGTGCAAAGGTGAGGTTCACCCATCAAAATATCAACACTGCAGCGATGGGTGGTGTCAGTGTGAGTTGTGAGTCATGATGGTTAGAAAGTGTTCAGTGGCTTATCAGCTGTCAGTCAAACCCTGGTGGTAAGGTGCGCCCGTGACTAGCACTCGTGATGGTGTCCTACGTGACCCCGAACACACAAGAGGCTCACTGTGTGTCTGTCATCTGAAGTGAATCTTTTGCATTTCAAAAAGAAGACCATTTCACAAACAAACACGGTACACGTCTAAAGGAGAGCAACCTCTTAAGTGCCTCTAATAAGAACTAGTCACTCAGAGCCTTACAATGATGCCAGAGGCAGGCGGAGAAGAGGCCTAAACCCAGGACAGCAGAGAGAGAGACGAGAGGGGAGAGGATGGAAGAGGAGAGGAGGGAGGAAGGGATTAAAACAGCTGGCAGTATCAGCTGGCTAACATTCACAGAGAGCACAAGTGGGTATTACAGCTTGGGGAACACCAGCAGGTCAACTGGAGTGTGACCTAACAGCTGTACAGCTGGATGCACACTAGGGAGAGGACTCTAGGGTAGGATGCTGCGGCCATATTAACATGGAGAACCATGTTAACAAGATTTTTCCCCCCTCAAAATTGACCTCATAGCATGTGGTACATCTAAGGCTAATCCCAAACAATAGGATTGTGAAAAAGTAATAATCTTAATAGTGATGCACGCACGCAACTGTAAATGTCCAAAACTAAAACCACTTGTGCCAGCTAACACAGCTTCAACCAGTGGACATGGGACAACATTCTAAAAACACAACAGCTCTATAAATTAAACACACACAGGGGCATGACAAAGGTTCTGTCAGGAGAGGATTCTCTCATCAACTGAAAAACTATGCAGCATCCTAAATTGACCACTAGAGGGCGCATCGACACATTCTCCAGCATTTGTGGGTGTGGGAGTGAGCGAGGGAGCGGCCCAGGATGTCCTGGCTGCCTGCACACTTACCTGGGTGCCCATGCCGGGCTGGTGGAGAAGGAAAGCTGATCAGACAGGTTGTGGATGGCATGCATGCGGGCAGCGTGGTGACACACAGAGGGATGTTTACAAAGACATCTGAACACAGCCTGGGCTGAGCCGACGTCAACAAAATAAAGAACAAAAGAACTTCCACCATCTCAATGAAAAAAGACTGTAAATCAAACTAGAGAAGATGGATTAAAGCCAAAAAATGAAAACACAGAGAATAACAGAATTCAAATGTACATTCAGAATGTATTAAACATGCCTCAAAGAAATGAGAAATAATTCAAATAAAAAAAAAAATCAAATAATAACATGGGTGCATGTGGTATAAAATATATACCACAAGGACATCATATACATGATGACAAAAACAGATCTGACTGATCTGACAGATCTGCTGGCGAGTATGTAGTTTAGACACTGGCAAAATAAATGAGCTCCCATGGAAAAAAAGGGGCAGAGTTGGCTAAGCAAACAGATTTTAAACTCCCAATCTCACCCTTAATCCGAATAAAAGCAAACGCTAACCTGATCCCTGCTGATCTAACCATGCCTAATTCTGTCGATTCGGCCAACTTTCAAAAGTCACTCTGTCCTTAGGCCTTCAACGCATTCAACCAACACAGAAACACATGTACTTTTCTACCACTGGACTAGTGCTAACGCACAAGAACTCAAAACGACATGCCTCATTTACCTGGTTGCCTGCGGAGCTCTTGTTGCTAGCCTGGCTACTCCGCTGCTGCGCACTGCAAGGCGAGAGCAGAGAGGGGGAGTGAGAGAAAGAAGGGGGAACAAATGAGAGGAGTGTCATTATTCTGTGACAAGTCTCAGAGACGGCCAGGCTCTCAAGAGAGCTTCTGCTCATGAAAAATCAATGCCAATTAGCAACACTTTCGCTGTTCCCATGTGTGTTTTGACGTTGTACTGCTATTATTTCTGCACTGCTATATCCTTATCCATAAAAATATCAAAGAAGTACACACATGTGACCAGAGTCCAGTAGTGTTTTAGACGTTTTACAGTAAACGCTGACGTGACACCTACTTGGCAA
>NC_063189.1:9106423-9301423 GCF_017589495.1 Alosa alosa
TGAGAACAAAATGATGCTGCACACTCCACACCCAGCCATGTGTTGACATCACAAACCAAACACAACCTACTGTCCTACTGGCTATATACAAAATGCAAACACTCAATCCCTATCATCTACAAGAGTAATTCTCAATTGGGCTTCTCAGCACTAAATCAGTTTACAGTACAGTACAGTAGCCTTTCTCAATGACTATATTTACATGGACATTCATATTCCGATATTAATCCAATTAAAACAATCTTCCGAATAAGACGCTGCCATGCAAACAACATTTTCTGATTGCCTTAACCCAAATAAGGTCATAGTTAGAACAAGCGATAATCAAATTCAGACATGTAAAGTTTTCTGATCTTAGTCGCATTACTGAGGTGTGTTGCCTACGTACGTATGTATGCTTCATTTCATAATATCATCCTATTCGAATTTTCAGTGCAGAAATGTCTACAGAATCAACCAACTTTGCTAGTAATAATCAGAATATGTTATGCTACATGTAAACAGAAATATGAATGGAATATTCTATCAACAACGTTTATAAACCCCATAATCACAGTATTGTCTTATTCTGAATAAGGTCAATAGTTGAAATATTAATGTCCATATAAACATAGTCAAAAATTTACCACATGCAACACTGTATGACTAGAGCAGGCTGTGTGATCTAAAGGTATAGTACAGGTCTTTGGCCAAGAATACATTTATCTCCCACTGATGGGGCAAATTGGCTCCTCACCCTGGGGGTCGACATCTTTGGACAGCTTGAGGGCATCTGAGTTGGCCAGGTCAGTGTTGGCAGGTGTGACGGCCAGGATGAGGCAGCTCTCTTTGGTGATGAACTGCATGAGCATTTCCCTGATCTGCTGCTCGATGTCTGCAGGCTGGTCCCCCACCGGCACCTTTGTGATGCCGGGCAAGTCAATCAGAGTCAGGTTGAGCACTGGGGAAGAGGGAGAAGCACGTTAGCATTAGCGATGTTGGTCATGATGTTTTTGCATGCGTAACAAGCTGTGTATTACATGCACATGACAGGTAAACCTGAGAGGAGAGATCCTTACCATGAGGGGAGTACACCCGCAAATTAATGGGGACCGGCGAGATGCCCTTGTTGGCTCCCGTCACACGGTCTGTCTCGTTCTCGATCTCCTGACGCACCTCATCAAAATCTGTGAACTTTTTTCCTTTGCAGTGGAGAAATTCTGCATATTCTGCACATACAAGGAAATCATAGAATTTAGTATTCAGTAATATGATATGGGCAATACTAATGTTATGAAACGTGTGTGTGTGTGTGTGTGTGTGTAAGTGAGACAGTGTGGCAGAGAGACAGAGAATGAAATGAACCAAAAGAGAGGGTGTGTTTTGCTGCTAGATACACTAAACTAAAAAACTAAATTAAACTAAAACGTGATTTAGTTAATCAGAGTTGGGTTGTTGTGCCCAGTGTGTGTACCTGTGGTGGCACTGATGAGCTGGAGAACCAGGGGTCGGCGAGTGACAATCCCAGAGCCACGGGGCAGGAAGTCCCTCGGGTAGTGAGTAAAAACAACAATTTAGATGATAGATTATATTAAAGGCTAAACATTCAAGGTCAGCAGCACTGATATAAGCTAGATAAGATTGCTATATTTATTCATGGCTGGGTAAATCAACTGAAACAATTTAGAGCTATTTATTCATCTAATCAGAAAATGACACTAAAGATACAATTGAATTGTCCCATGTTTGGGCAAAATGTCACTACATATCTTTCTATCCATTATTTAATGAACAAATCATTTTAATGTAAGGTGTAGACCATAACACGTCTTTATCCGTGCCTATTCATGTCTTTTTTCATGCCTACTCCGTGATTATAAGACAGTTGGCGTGCTTAGAGGGCAGGGGTGTCCATGAGTATCTCATTCAGTCAGCACTCTATTGATTGCATTGCCTCCTATAGACTGAGGGGACGGGAGACCACAGGTAAGCGCCGTGAGAAATGCCATAGCACAGCATGTGGACAACTAGTGACTGATGGGGCTTAGGGAGACGTTAATAGCCTACGTCTCTAAACCCGACCGCAAGCCTCATAACAATACACAGACCACAAACATAGGCTAATGGACTTTAGTGGTCTTATTAGCAGTTTCAAGTAAACATTTCATTAAACGTTTTTGGTTTTTAATTAATGACAAGCTACTGACCGGCGCATTAAATGACAGGCTACATTATACTTCACAGGAAGGTCAAAACAGTAAAACCATGTGGCTGTTTAGATGTGTTTAATTTGGAATTAAATCTAAACAGCGGCAGCCTTTCACGCAGCAGTCTTTTCTTGATCTTATTTGACCGTGACGCCATCAGAGACCCTGCTGATAATGCACAGGGGAACTGCTAATGAAGCTACGACGATGGCGGTGTAACCCATATACCAACTCCCTTGACATATTCATGCAGTGTAGGACCGGGTTAAAAATAAGCCGTTGTAGGAAACTCGGAAAAGAGCAGCCTGTGTGTGCTCTCGCGACTTAGCAAGGAGACAGTTCAGAGAGAACCGTTTCTATTGGATTAATTGAAAGGGCCCGAGGGCAGATTCACACGCAAGTGGCTGTGGCTCTGCTAGCCTTCGGATTACCAACCTAGACCAGTCACTTCGCTGTCATACATTGAAAAATCATGTGTAATCGTCGGTGTGCTTAATTGGTCCTTACTTTCCCACGAAGTTCTCCAGTACAGAGCTCTTTCCGGCGCTCTGCCCTCCGACCACGGCAATTTGTGGCAGGTCGAGGTTGCAGCTCTGGCCGATGCTACTGAATGCATCTTGGAGTTTGTTGACCAGGGGGATCAGATCCTCCATGCCTTGGTTACCCATGGTGCTGGCCGAGTGATAACGCGAGGTGCGTGGGCAGAAAGAAAGGATGCAATGATATCTTGGTCCAGGCTACCGAGGTGGTGGATGTGTAGTCATCTAGGCGCACACTGTCCTAAACCAACGGTTGATTCAGCTGAAGACAGATGAAGAGAATATTGCGCAGTTGGTAGCCACCGCGACATTAACAACATTTTCAAGGGCATTGGGGAGCTTTGGTGTTACATAGCTAATAATGCGCTCGGACATAACGCATAATACAGACTAAGCAATATGGCTTAGCCTACTATGTGAGAACAAACAAATTGTAGTGGCCTACACAATGATATATTAAAAATATGATGGGTGATGCGGCCATGTCACTCGTCTCGAGAGCGCTGTGTCATTGTCGTAATAAATAGACGATGCAAGGCCTAAAACAAAATAGCCTTACCGTTGCCTCTGTCCTCTTGACCCGTTGTGATTCTCCTCTGCAGTGCTGGGCGACGAAACAACAGGCAGGTTTACCAAGAAGCTTATCCGATATGGTATTTTCACGGAATATATTTCGCACCATCACCTGCCTGTCTCCTCGTTGACTTTAAATGAATGGCCTAGCCTACTGGTAGAATCGTATTTTCATCGATTCGCGTAGCTACATCTGTGCGTCAGGACTTCATCCTAGAGCCATTTTCACCAATGACAGATTAATCTTTCTTTAACGCAGCCGCACTAATTACAATGTAACGCTGCACAGCGCGAAAGAACTGACGCGTTATGTAACCAATGCCAGGAGAGCTGTAATGATGAGGCAGACGAAGAGACACCCTATAGGCAGAACACACAACATAACAAACCCGCCCCCTCCTGTTTACATCGTGCCATCTTCATCGTGACTCATGATGCTACATCGGTGCGTTATGCGTACACCGCAGAGCGACCAGCAAAAATATTTTCGGTATTTATATTCTGTCGACTTAATGTAAATTGCTGTTGGATACATATGAATCCTTTTGTCATTCAACAAGTAGACACTTGGCCGGTCTTAACAGTGATGAGAGATATCTGACCACAATATCTACAGGTATTTCACTCCATATCATCTCAGTAGGACTCACTAGGTGGCAGTGTTAACACAAAGATGAGGAAGTGCTCACATGTCGGGGTGTTGAGGAAATTACTCCATTAGCCCTATCCATAGAAAGGGTTTACATTTGTTTTTACCTCTAAATGATAAAAAGAACACTCTGGGGGAAAATCCCTCATTTAGCATCACAAACAATAGCAATTCTTTGCTCTTAGCTTTTTACCTCATACAACACTGTGATAACTGAGAGTATGTACCCTTCTGCATGCATTCATATAAAACCAATGCAATGAAATTCATCATATTTTATTGACAAGGCATCGCCATTTCACTTCAGTTATTCTGCCTCAACCTCTGGGAAACAGAATAATTATTCAGGGAAATGGTTTACATGACACAGATGCGTCACAGAAGATGGCCTGTCTGTATGATGTCAAGGTTCTTGGTGTCCAAAATAATCAGGGTCAAAAATGTATGTTTGCAAGTCTACGCCAGTGAGGTGCACATTAGGTCAGTTCTTTTTTAGACTCAAAGTGTTTAGGATTTCAAAGTGGTAATCCTACCCAGGCAGACACTCCTCAAGATCAGTGGAACTGCAGCTGTATTTCACAGAGGACAGATGTAGGTTGTTTGTCACAAAATCTTGTTTTTCAGCCCCCTAGATGCATTAGCCCCTACTTTACCTATAGCTACTCTCCCCTGTTCTCAGTCCTACCATGGTCACACAGTTTTATATTAGATATACTCCGCCCTGGTCTCTCACCACATAAAATGCAGCCAGTTGGAAACGGAAGAGTCAGTCATAAGGATGGGTATTTGCTGTTGTGGGGACACCCATGGATATGCAGCAAACATACATCAAATGTTTTATCAAAAGTTAATGCAATGTCACTTGATGAATTTTAAAAAAAAGTGGTGGTTTAGACCATATGGCAAATGTAAATATAAAATGGCTTCACATTTTTTGTACAGTACACAACCAAAAGTTATATAAAGATTTGCATCTTTCAAACAAGAAGATATGATTCTCTCTTCTAGAAGCTTTATCCTCTCTGTTTCATGGACATGGGCACTTTAAAAACAGTGATGATAAGTCCACATGCATGCTCTGGCTTTGTAAAGGGCTTTTTTGTGTTGTTCATACTGTAGCATGTGTCACAGAGCATGGCATGGTCCCACCGACTGCTCTATTGATTCACGTGTAGAACACATTACTTTTAACAGCTCCCAATTTCATCATAACTGAGTGCACAAATACATTCTCCTGCTTAACTGTCAACTTTGGACGTTTTGTTTCCTAAATAAGGTGAATGTTGTAAGTGTTGTGTTCACCATGTAAGTTTTTCTTTACCAGATTTGTATAGCTCTGTTTAAGTATAAGTATCTGTGCACCATGCCTGTTTGTTTATGAGTAAAAAAACATGTGTTTTTATAGCATGGGTCTTTGTCACATGGTAGAGACAAATGGCAGAACATCACAATACAAACACAGGTGTGTGTGTGTGGAGGAGGGGGGTGCAGTTCTGCATCCTGCGTGATCCAGTCTGGACATGCTTCTTTGCTTTGTGAATCTCTAGAGCAGACAAGGGCTCCTGTACAACTACGAATGTCCAGACGGCGCATCCTGTCTGGGTCACCAGGGTCAACTGCAGTTCTCATCAGAGAATTCACCTCTGTAGAGACTCCAGCTCGGCCATTTCACAGTCCATCAATTCAGCCCCCGGGGCAGAAGAGCCCTTACAAATGCACGCATGCATGCACAAATATTATTCTAGTGCTACTGGAGGAATGTGAGAGAGGAGTATCACTAGTAGTTGACGACTGATAAAATTGACTGTTTTAAATCATTTATTTTAAAGTGCATGACTTATGTCTATGGATTTTGGTTTTAAATGTTGTTTGTACTGTATGTATTAGTTTTTGTGGTTGGTCACAGTGTGTTTGTTTTCTGAAGTCAGGCTCCTTTCTGCAGTGTTAGGGCCCAAGGACAGCAAGTCATACTAGCTGGAATGATCGGGTAAAATTAATTTGTGACACATTGTACTGTACATTAGGAGGTGTAAGAGTCTACATATTTATCAGGAATGATTTAGTTTAGTGTATTAAGTTTATTTTTACAGGGGCCGTGTACAAAATGCATTAATCCCATAGGGGGAAAAGATGATATGTACCAGATTTAGCTACCGGTTGATCTCCATCTGCAGTACCCGGTGAGAATGCTGATATCAGAATTTATAAAAACTTCTTGTGATGTTTTTATTTATAAGTAGTTTATGTCCTTATGTCCTGCTTTTATTTCATTCAGGTTGGCACTAATCAGGGTGTGGTTTTTAAGTGTGGTCCACGCAAGCTGGGACAACCAACGCCATCAACAGTAAGATACAACACACACACACACACACACACACACACATGTTGCAGTGGTGGTGTGATGTTAACACATGATGAGATTTGATGAAGTGTTTTGATGAGTTAAATAAACCCTTTGATTGATCAGCATCATTGACTGAATTCCTCTCTCTTTGGTAGTGAATATGACTTTTCAGGACATTTGTTGCAAATTCGCTCTGCCTTGCTTGACTAGGTGTGCCTCTAGGAAAACGTTAAATGCCAACAGGCACAAAAGGATAGAGAGAGTCGGTGATTTAACTGGACTGATAAAAATACAGCTGGATTTTCAATCAGCTTAAAGAGAAAGAGGGAGTGATCCATTGTGGGTATTTTAGGTAATATATCACATTTTTATCTAATAGCATCATGGGAAACATACAGAGAGAGAGAGAAATTGGTGGGGATTTCAACAAAGGAAGCAAGAGCAGCTTGTTTTTGAACATTTAAATGAATAAAACAGTTGGACATTACATAATCTGCACATGCACTCCTCCCTGTTCTTGCTTGCAACTATGAATGTGACATTGATACTCTGCCCAGTCATAGAACAAAGTTTGTACACATGTGCACATGGATTACAAGCGGACACAAGCACATTCTCACAAAGATATTACCTTCAAGGTAGAGGCAACACACCCTCATGCTTATAGACTCATAAATATGGTTTTAAGACAAGTCCCTTTCTCCACCTGGGGAGTTCTTTACCGTTATGACATAATAGGGACTGTCAGAGCTTGTCTACACTGTACTGTGATTAGAAAGTCCAGTGCCTGTACTTACAGAGCCACTTACCCACAGATGAATACAGGGAAATACATAATGTTTAACTGAAATTCCATACATTTAATATGTAGCTTGCCTACTGTAAAAAAACAAAAAAACAAGAAAGTGTTGGAGGAGAGGAGTTGCTCAGAAAGACAGTTCAACTGGGTTTGTGCATGCCCTGATCATGTTTCCATGGTGACTTCAACAAAAACCTGTGCCATTGCCATTGAACAACAGCATTGTGTCAGTGGGATAAACAACGTTCCAGAAACCCTGTTCATTTCCTTGATTATATACCTGGTTGATGCATATACCAGACAGCCTGTAATTCATGAAGCAAAATCCATTCACACACCCACTTTATTCTGGCAGGGCAAAAAACAACCTGCTGTTGGGTCACCACTGTAACCTGTGAAGGGGTAGTTTCACAATCAGAATAAGTCCTTGACATTAAGTCTTAATTATGTTGACACAAGGATCAATAATAAACACAACAAATATTGTAAAAATATTCAGCCTCATATGGATGGTGAAAAACGACATTTCTCTTAGATGTCCACTCCAACAGACCAGTAGCATTGGATGTATGCATATCTAAGACTTGTAAATGACCAGTTGCCATAAAACATTTTTTTCTCCTTCAAACAATAAAGATTAAACAAAAGAAACTAAAATAATTATATTCAAAGAGGGTTTCATTTATAGGCCTTGTGAAACGAATTGCTTACCATTATTGTGAAACCAGATTAGTCCCCTCATGGTATACACAATGCACAGTGTCTCAGGTAGATTCAATAGGCAGTTTGAAAACCAGCCCACTTTTAATCATAATCACCATAATCATGAAGCACCACACACTGAAATAACTGCCGAAAGCACATTTGAAAATGGACAAACATTGTATTTTAAGATCCATTAGCATTCCAAACTCATAAGCACAGCCATTTCTATAATGACCATGTGCAGGGAATGGTGGTCAGAGAAAGAAGCCTTTCATAAGGCAATGGTTAAAGTCGTAATAAGTCAGGCCAGCACACCGTTAACTACAGTCTTGTACAACATTCTGGAAAATTGATCACATATGTTGAAGCACTAGTCACACACCTACAGTATGTGCACTGAATGAGTAACATGTTTTCCAAAGGTTTTACAGCATATCACTAAATACACTAAAGACATCACTAGAATCTATCTGCAGCTAGCTTCAATCTGTGCTAACTGTACAGCTGGTATTGGTGGTCAAGTTAAGTCTACTGCCTTTTAGCTAATGCAGGCTTTAGATTAAACTCCTTACTTTCACTTTAATATTATCCACAAAGTTGATTCAGTTCAGTGGTGCCATCATCTTGTTCATGTGGAAGAATGTAGAATGTGGAAGAACAGACAGCCATATTTCGGCCTAGTGGCTGTTATGCTTTTGTAAGGATACATGAATGGTGAAAAAGAGTGACGGTCTTTGAGATAAAGCAGCAACAATCCAGTGTCCTTACCTTTACAAAAGAGCCATATTACATAATTACATCAACCAAAAACACATTTCTTCTTACTCACCTGGGGTCAAACTAATAATGTCTACCTTTCATCAGCTGGAATGGAACTAGTAGTAAAGTATGGGCTGTGATGCATGGCCTATAATGAAGACAGACATTTATATCCATTTCCTTTAAGAGCCTCAATCTCTTCTGGGCTCCTTTTTTCATTGGTCACCTGACCAATGCCTACACACCTGGATTTCTGAATCACATGCCCGTCTTGAACAGAATTTGGGAGGAAAAACAGGATTAACAATCCTTCACCACTTTTATGACTTTAAGAAAAATCCAGTGGTCTCCTTTTTAGAGTGGTAAGCACAAGGACTGTGTTGTGCGCCTGTGGAAAATTCCTTCTGAGCGGGAAGGTGGCTTTCAGAAAACACTCAAAGGATAAATCATCATTTCAGCCATGGAGCTGTCCAGCATTCTGATAACCCGGCAGGGAGTGCAAAGGCCATTTATGATTTCACCCCTAGAGGATTAGCGTGAGGCTCGGAGCCCCCCTCACACACAAACACACACACACACACACCACCACCACCCTCTCATTGTTTGTTTATGTTAAGACACCATCACTGTACTGTGCTATCCCTATTGTAAACATCTGCTTCAAACACCTCATTAAAGTCTGCTTGACTTCCTGTCTCAGTGTGGGTCGAGGGTGGGGTGTGTGGTGGGCAAGCGGATTCACAAAATGGGGGGTTACATGTGCCCAACTCACCTGCTGAGGAGTTGAGGAGACAGGGATGCTGTCCAAATGCCACGCCCCAAACAGAAAGAAATGTCCAAACAGCTGCTGGGAAGTAGAGTGAATAGATGTGTTAACTTGTCAGATCATGCACAAAAGAAGAGGCAGGAGTTTCTCTCTCTCACCCATAAATCACTCAACAATGAATGTTTTTACTTCTGAAGATGGAATCTTGGAACCTTTTCCTCCATCAACGATAACTGTCTAGACATCCTGTGACACCAGGCCAGACATCAAGTCGTGGTGCCATCTGTTACCACAGGGCATCTGGGATCTATCATGCAACTGCATCTTGTTTACAGACAGAACCATGGAATGTTGTCCTCCCTGCTGATGTGCTAATGAGAAGACATGTAAACAGTTACCGTAACTTCCTGCCTATTAACCGAGGTTTATACATTCATTTTGCCAACATTTTTTTCAGCTATGCGGTTAATACACATGGAGCAGGCTATACATGGAAATGCATTTCTTTTCTTCATCCTTATAATAATATATAATAATATGATTAAAGCACTCTTTGGGCTATTGGGTTTCGAGATTAATGTAGATAGAGTCAATACACTGTTTAATTTCTTTAATTTGCATAAAAGACTGTCCCCCAGTTTATAAACAATGCTGCTAAAAGATTGGAAATTACAATTGTGGATGTACTGATGACAAGCCACAAATTGATGTGTTCATAAACTTCTTTTTTTCTCTTAAAAGTGTACAATCACTCTATAAACAAGTAAAAGTCACAAAAATTGTACTATAAATCACCCTACATTTTGGATGGCCTTCAATTAAACTTGGATAACTTTGTTTGGGCATGGCAGAGCTGCAGCAGTAAGGTAACTGACAGGCAATCAGATGATCCGGGTTTGATTTCTGCCGTTGCGAGTGCTGATTACATTAAATGATAAAACTGTCTGTTAAATATCAGTCAATTGATCAAATAGTTTCATATACCAAATGAACAGTATATGCCCACTGAAATTATTTGAAATCAGCTATATGATTGAATTAAAATAAAAGGGGAAAGTATCAATTACATGTATTGTTAATAGTTAACAGAACCATTAATGGTTGTAGTGCATAAAAACTACATTGTGAGGAATATGAAAATTAAGATTCTCCTGTTTAAGGTCTGTGTGAATAAAACAGAGTATACACATGTGCAACCAGTTGTAACAGTAAATACCGGGATACTGACCCCTGACACCTACAGATCCGTCATTCTGACAGGGTGACAAGTCAAGTTCCACTTCAAACATACTGTATATTACATTTTGGTTTAGATGCTTTAGGATTAGAATGTTGGCAATTTAGCTTGCAAACAAATACAAATCTGTAAATCTTTAAAACTGCCCAAAATAATGTAATCATGCCATCTTCTAAAGGCATCCATTGTCAGTGAACATTTTCAAATGTATCCTACTCTGAACAGGTAGTCAATCATGAGTGCTACCTTTTTAAAGGCCAAGGTAGTTTTCCATCTAAGTTCAAATTGTCAAGCTCTCAACTGCCTGACTTACTGATCTGGATGAGTTGCAACTAATGCTACCCATACATCAGAAGACTTTGACAAGATTTGGGAAAGATTCTTGAAAGATTGCAGTATTTTAACTAATGCCCCCCATTCAAACTTTACTTAAAAGACTACAATCTTTCAAGAATCTTTCCCAAATATTGCCAAAGTCTTCTGGTGTAAGGAGGGCTTAAGATGATAGTCATCCCTGTCTCATCTCACTACAGAGGAAAACTTACACTGACCATCAACACCCTTGTTTACAGTGGTATAAGGTACAACCCACTAAACAACATACAAAGCTGTGTGACAAATAAAGCACCACTTATAATGTTAAGATACAGACCAAAAAAACTGTTAAACTTGAATAGGATTGTCAGTCATAAGAATCAGTTGGCTAATGGAGTTTTTAGACCTCAGGGTCAAGAACAGCTGTGGAAACTCCTTTTCCAGAGGTGCAAACATGACCCTTGGCCAAGACCTTCACCACATCCACGTGTCTGTGCCCAGAGTAGCTGCCCTTCTGCAGAAGCCAGTCAGGCCTCCCCTTGGGGAGCACACAGGTGCCATAAATGTGTTGTAAAAGTTGAGGAGTTGCAGGGGTGCCCAAAAACAGGATCTGCACATGGAAAAAACATTTGGGGAATTTGCATTACATCACACTTCTCCCCAAGTGGCTCTGCCTTCTCTGCCGGCCCACGCCCCTCTCCGACAGGCACCTATGTGCTCTTCCTCCTCCCACCACCTCCGCCACCGTGAGCATAAATACCAAGCCCAGCAGCTCACCGAGCTCAGACAAACAAGCAGGGGACCCAGCAGCAGGACACCTCTCACCACAGCACCCGACAAAACAACACTAAAGCTGAGCGAACAGGCCGAGCAAACACTGAGCAAAAGACCACCACCAGAGTAAGAGCACCACCAAATTCACCTGCAGCTCAACTCTCCAGATCTATCATCACCAGCCATGTGGTTCCGGCTCGCCGTGGGACTGTGCTGCCTGGTGCTGGGCTGCCAAGGGCAGGGCAGAAGCGCATCGCTCCGCAGAGCCAACGATGACTTCACCGGCCGCTGTCAGTACACCTTCACTGTGGACAGCCCGGCTGAGTCCAGCTGCCCCCAGGCGGGAGCCGGGGGCCCCGAGGACGAGGGCGTGAGGACCCGCCTCACCCTGCTGGAGGCGCTAGTGAGCCGGCTGATGGGGGAGCGAGGTGGAGTGGCGGGTGAAGCTGGGCTGCGGACAGCGGAGGAGGAGGAGGAGGAGAAGGTGAGCCAGCTCCAGCAGGACAAGGAGCATCTGAGCCGGCAGGTGCAGGACCTCCAGAGGAGGCTGGAGGAGCTGACGGTGGAGACGGAGCAGCTGAGGCAGAGGCCCTGCCACCAGCCCCAGCCCCCGCGGCTCAGCACGCCAGACATCGGTGAGCAACAACAGGGACAGGGAGAGGTGGGCCAAGGGGTAATGAGGGGAGACAGCAGGTCATGAAGTCCACTTCATGTAGTGGAAAAGTGCACATTTACATGGTGTTATGCTATAAATGTTATGCTACAAATTTACATGGTATTATGCGTGTGTGCTGTCAATGTGTATATGAATGTGTGTGAGTGTGTGTTCTGTGAGTGTGTATCACAGTGTGTGTGTGTGAGTGTATGTGTTGTGTCTGTGTGTACATGTCCAAGAATAAAGACAGGGGCTGAGAGAGGGAAACGTTCCCAGCTGATAAATACACTCCCCTTCATTAAAACAGGCGCCAATCAAAGAGCTCTGCAATACACCGCTCTGAGAAAGCCAGTCAGAGGAACTTCAACCAATGCTTTAGAAATGCCACAAGAAAGTCTCAAACAAATATGTGTGACTGATTGTTGTCTTTGATAACATACTCACTTGTCCTCAGATCCTGCTTTTCAGTTGGGGAGCGGAGCCTTTCAGGAGATGAAGGCAGAGCTGTCTGAAGTGCCTGCCCCACCTCAGATCCAGCAGGGACAAAATCAGGCCATAACCAGTACCAAAGCACAGACAACAAGCAGTGAGAACAAATCAAATTACATTCAACTCCCTTGAGAGCATATTTACAAAATGGCATGATTATAAAAACAAAACATGCACTATTCAGAGTAATTTTCATTCCAAACAACTTGGTCATTACAAACTGTAAGTTGGGGGTTTGTCTTTGTCTGATGACTCAGGCTTTATAGGCTGTGGAGTGCTGGTGTCAGTACAGCCGCCGGTGACTCACCGCAAGGCTGACAGCATCACAGGCAAATACGGCGCCTGGTTCCAGGACCCGGAGCCCCTGGGGCCACCCTACGGCCCCAAGACGGTGTGGCGAATCGACGCGGTGGGCAAGGAAGTCAAGCAGCTCTTCGCCTACGAGGACATGGAGCAGCTGATACGGGGCTTCCCCATGAAGGTGCTACCGCTGCCCGATGCTGTGGAGAGCACTGGCGCCACGGTCTACCGCGGCTCGCTCTACTACCAGCGCCGCCTCAGTCGCACGCTCATCCGCTACGACGTGGCCACCGAGAGCGTCGCTGCCCGGATGGACCTGCCCCACGCCGGCTTCCACGGCCAGCACCCATACTCCTGGGGCGGCTACACCGACATCGACCTGGCCGTGGACGAGAGGGGCCTGTGGGCCATCTACAGCACCAGCAAGGCCAAGGGTGCCATCGTCATCGCCAAGCTGGACCCTGAGAGCCTGGAGGTGACCAAGACCTGGGAGACCAACATCCGCAAGAACACGGTGGCCAACGGCTTCATGGTGTGTGGACGGCTCTACACCGTAGCCAGCTACAGCCTGCCCAACACCACCATCAGCTACATGTTTGACACAGACACCAATCAGAGCAGCGGCATCAGCATCCCCTTCAACAACCGCTACCATTACAACAGCATGATCGACTACAACCCAGGCAACAAGAAGCTCTATGCATGGGACAATTATCACATGGTCACCTATGACGTAAAGCTGGCACAGTCAGACAGCATCCCCTAAGCACACACATAAAAAAACAGAATGAGAGACTGACAGACATTGTAGTAGTGCAACCAAAATAGTACTTTAAGCGTTCAGCGTTAATCTCAGCCATGTTATTTTCAACAAAAATATAATGACTTAGGTTTGTCACTGCTTTAGCAAAAATAACTTCTCAGTGTTATAATTCTGTATATGTTGTCCTTAAATAGTTTAAAAGCAGAGAGTATGCAGTATGTAGAGTCGACTATTTCTGTATATAGAATATTATGATTATTTACGTAAAATGTATTTTTGTATGAAAATTTTTGTCATTTGTTGTCTCCTTACACATGCCATGACATCTTCCACTGTAATAATTTAAAAAATAAAATGTTAAAATGCGACCCTGCACAGGTGTTATTAATCAGTGAGTATGTATGGGTTCCCTTTATAGCCATATTACATTATTATGGAATAACACTATTATAGAATAACAATGCTATTTCACTATTATTCCATAGCTCCATCAGCAAGAATGAACTTGATTTCCACAACTCAAACTCATGAGAAACTGGCCATTACATACAGACAGTAATTCTCAAATTTCGTAATGTAATATATTTGAAATTGCGCAGGACGTCACATTAGTTTATGTTCATATTTAAAACTATTAGCAGAAGCTTTTGTCCAAAAGTATAGTAAAGCAGTATAGTATATATACTCTTTTGATCCCGTGAGGGAAATTTGGTCTCTGCATTTATCCCAATCCGTGAATTAGTGAAACACACTCAGCACACAGTGAGGTGAAGCACACACTAATCCCGGCGCAGTGAGCTGCCTGCAACAGCGCTGCTCGGGGAGCAGTGAGGGGTTAGGTGCCTTGCTCAAGGACACTTCAGCCCTGCCTACTGGTCGGGGTTCGAACCGGCAATTGGCAGCCCTCCGGTTACAAGTTCAAAGCGCTAAGCAGTAGGCCACGGCTGCCCCTAAACAACATACATTATATTTTACTCAAGGACCAAATAAAACACACCAGAGATAGTTCACTCCTCCCTTCAGTGTTCCCAGAGAAACTCCACGCAGGGTTTCATTTTTGTTTGGGGGACAGGCTGCCCCCACTTTGTTTGATTCCAGTTTTTAGAGCCTGTGCTGCCTATACAGATGCCTGGCTGTGTGCTGCCTATTTTTACAGTGTACTCATGGAATAGGCAGCTGGATTGTGAGGAAATAATTGCTGAATGTGACAAAAATGTTATGGGCTTGAAATTTTGTGCAATCACCGACTGCATCTTAAATTAATTAAACATGTTCCAGATTTGATATTTGTAAGATCTAGGAGAGTTAGGACTTACAGAGAGGTCTGGTGTCCTTGATGGAGTAGATATAACATGAGCGCCATCTTTTGGCTCTTTAGTGGTATGATTTAAAAAAAAAAAATAATAAAACATTTTAACATAAAAAAAAATGCACCAAAACCTCATTTTAAGGACATTGGAGTGAAATAAGCCTTTTGTGTGCATAGCAGAAATCTTACTTAATATGGGAGAGAAAACAAGGAAGTCACTTTTGTTGTTACTGATGAGTATCCGTTTAATTCAGCTAATCACAGCTATGTTGTTACTGATGAGTATCCATTTAATTCAGCTAATCACAGCTATGTTGTTACTGATGAGTATCCGTTTAATTCAGCTAATTACAGCTATGTTGTTACTGATGAGTATCCGTTTAATTCAACTAATCACAGCTATGTTGTTACTGATGAGTATCCATTTAATTCAGCTAATCACAGCTATGTTGTTACTGATGAGTATCCATTTAATTCAGCTAATCCCAGCTATGTTGTTACTGATGAGTATCCATTTAATTCAGCTAATCACAGCTATGTTGTTACTGATGAGTATCCATTTAATTCAGCTAATCCCAGCTATGTTGTTACTGATGAGTATCCATTTAATTCAGCTAATCACAGCTATGTTGTTACCACGTGGTGCAGGGACAACAACCTCCTGCTGAACGTCAGCAAGACCAAAGAGATTGTTGTTGACTTCCGGAGAGGTCACACCCAACACCTGCCACTGACCATCGACGGTGCTGTGGTGGAGAGAGCGAGCAGCACCAAATTCCTGGGGGTGCACATCAGCGAAGACCTCTCCTGGACCACCAACACTGCATCACTGGCTTAAGAGAGCTCAGCGCCGCCTGTACTCCCTCGGCGGAAACTCAGGCGAGCAAGTGCTCCACCAGCCATCATGACCACATTCTACCGAGGCACCATTGAGAGCATCCTCTCCAGCTGTATCGCTGTGTGGGGAGAAGCTGCACTGAATACAACAGGAAAGCCCTGCAGCGCATAGTGAACACAGCTGGAAGGATCATTGGTGCTTCACTCCCCTCCCCTGAAGGACATTTACACCACCCACCTCACCCGCAAAGGCTTACCAAAATTGTGGTGATGCAAGTCACCCGCTCACAATCTGTTTGATCTACTGCCCTCTGGGAAGAGGTACAGAAGCCTGCGCTCCCGCACTACCAGACTCACCAACAGCTTCATACACCAAGCTGTAAGGATGCTGAACTCTCTCCCTCCTCTCCCCCCCTCCACCCTCAGCTACATAACATCCTGGACATTGGACCCACAATGGCCGCCTGCACTACTCCACTTGCACACTTGAACACTTGCACACTTGTACACTTTACAACTTGGTGTTGTTGTCCTGAAAACACAACACTTCTGCTGCTCTTACATAACTTGCACCACTATGCCACTTTCTTCATTACTCAGGTCAAACAGAACTACCCAAGCCTCTTATTGGCCTGACTTTGCACTAGTTTTTTATTGACTGTCTATGCACAATTTCAACAAAATTTTGCTGCTCTTATTTTTTCATTATTATATGTGCCCCTCTTATTTACTTATTTACTTACTTTTTGTTTACTTGAATGTTTATGTTTGTCTGTGGACTTAAAATTGGTAAAATATGTCTTGTCTTCACCGTGGGATAGTGAGAAACGTAATTTCGATCTCTTTGTATGTCTGGAACATGTGAAGAAATTGACAATAAAGCTGACTTTGACTTTGACTTTGACTTTGATGAGTATCCATTTAATTCAACTAATCCCAGCTATGCATTAATTGAGAGAACTCAAGCTGAAAGGAGGCAACACATTTCCTGCACAATTACATGCGGTATCCTGTTATTCTTTGTTGTACATGACCAACATGTAACAAGGTCTGCAGGAGGTTACAACATTCTGGCATTGCATTTCCCATGAATAACATCACCACAGCATTAAGTTTTCAGTTTCCCACATCATGGTTTGTAATGAGTCTTTCAAAAATGCATGTCTTTTTCTCACAAGCCTGCATTTGTTACCTGCAAGTGCAACTGGGAACTGTGACTGATTCCAAATGTGAATGTTTTATAATCTCATATTTTAATCAAACAATAATAAGTATATTCAATAATAATCAATCATTCAACCAATAATAACAATTATTATTACATAATTATTATTATAATTACATAATTATTATTTTAATCAATAATAATAAGTATATACTGCATCCATATGAATGTTTGACAGACAGGTGTTCACATGAATAACTTTTTGTTATGCATACTCTAACACAGACCATGTGTACTATATGCAAAGTTAAGTTTTAAAAACACTTTTGCTGTGGCTATAATATCATCGCAACTAACGGTCATATGGCTGCATTTTCTGCAGTGCACAAATATCACGCACACCCAAAAAATACAAATCTGTGTCAAGTAAGTCCACAAAGCTGTGCTTAAAGGTGATGGTCCTACATTCAGTAATATTACTCTTTACTTCTTCTGGTGTGTCATTCACCAACAAACCAAGTCTGGCATACACGTGCAAAGCGCTCCTGAACAATCTGCTTGTAATTCCCGACAAGTCTCTGGAGAGCCTCGGATAAACTCCGGTGATAGTGGTGTGTGTGTGTGTGTGTGTGTGTGTGTGTGTGTGGTGGGGGTAGGGGGCAATTCGGTCACACTCCGGCCAAGCTGTCCCGCAGGAAGGTTGTCAGGATGTCCTGCAGCCGCTCGGGGGACAGCCAAAGCCTGTCCACCAGCCCGTAATGGCAGTAGCCCAGGCAGAGGCCGAACAGCACGTCCGTCACGTTGCTCTGGCCCAGCAGGACTCGTGAGAGGCCCACCAGGCCAGCCCAGGCCAGCAGCAGGGCGCGCAGCGGGCCGGCCGACACCAGGCGCGTCAGCAGGAAGCAGGCACACATGGATGCCCGGGTGGCGTGGCCCGACGGGAAGCAGTAGCGGTCCACCGCAAAGGGCATAAACAGGTCCGAGCGACTGTGGGATGGAGGCCGACGTCGCACGATGGCCTTCACTATCCCAACTAATGCCATGTCCAGCACTAAGGCTGAGAGAGAGACAAAAAATACATAGATAGATAGAGGCAGAGAGAGAGAGAGAATATTAGTGATAAACAAAGAAAATATCATAAATAACACCTCTCCAAATCAAGTGCTTTTTGATGTTTGCAGTGCCAATGTAAATGCTGATGTTTGAACTTGACCTTTGCTTATTCCCTTTTGGGCCATATAGTATCCTTGAGGTCCTACAGAGTTGTTTCAAACATCACAGGCATAGCTGACCTATGGAGTCACAAATCCACCTGAACAAGTCCTGTAGTTATCCAAGTGTTTAGGAATAGAGTTAGGTTCAGTGTGTATACCGTAAGCCTATGTATGTGTTTGTGTGTCTGTATGTGTGAGTGTGTGTTTGTCATTGGTTTTCCCCCCTCTTACATACTTTCAACCCCCCAGAGGTGACACTTTTTGTGGGGTGGCTAAAATGGAATATTTTTCCACTGTGGTGTCCTCTGTTCTCCCTGGCATCAGGCGGCAGCTGCTGTGGCCTGCTCAGTGATGGGATATGAGATAACTGGGATATAAATGGACACTGCACCGGAACCACAGCTGAGGGATCACTACGCATTACAAACAACTGTAATTCCAGAGACTGCTGTGTGTTCACTGTGTCAAAGTATGCACAAGTGTGTGTGTGTGTGTGTGATGAAAGGAAGGCTGAGTGGGTGTAGGCTACACAAGTAATTATGGAATATCAAGCAAAAACCATTGCTGCCATTATATAGACACACATGTTGTCAAATAATTAGGGGATGGGCACAGGCATTTGGTCAATAACAAACACTTCATATTTTCATTGACAATCAGTGACAATGTCCAAAAAGTTACCAATTGAACACAATTCAAATTTGTCAGATATATGTGCCTTGCAGCGAATTAGATCAAATTTGATATATATTTTATATGAAAAGGAATGCCCAGAATGTATCCTTTGGGGACAGACTGCATACACAAAATAACCAAACAAATTTCGAATTTATTCTTGCAAATAAAGAGAAGCATGAAATGTAAATACCTACCCATTAGAAGGTTTAACATTGTCTCCAGCTCAGCCGCCGAGTCGCTGTAGACCAAACCATAAACTGCGCTTATAAGCCACGGTACTCCGTGCCCACTGACCTCCACTAGTTTTACCAGAGGCCTTATACTTCCCAGCAGGGAGTCTTCACAAGTACAAACGCCAAGTCGTTTTGAAAGCCATAAGTCAATAGCTAGTAAAAACCTAAATGCAATAGTGATGAAAGATAAATTGAGTCGCTTTGGATTTTCCTGAGACTGTGCCCCATTGCCGAACACAGACGCACTGGAAAAACTCGAGGCTCGACGTCGCGACGAATAATCGGAAGATCTACGAGGGTGCACTGGCCCGAATTCAAATCTTCCGCTGACACTGCTTCCAAAGATTCCCGAAATACTTCCACTTCGATTGCCATTCCTTCTTGCTTTCGGTGAAGGCATTTTTTAAAGTTGCAGAAAAAAATTAAATAGGCTAACCTAATTGTGCATGCAAAGAAGTCCACGTCTTTAATTAAAACACATATTTGAGCAACTACGTATGTTTTTCTTGAAGACGCTGCTCCACGTGTGCATGCACGAATAATCAGCATTGCCTGTCAGGTAGCCTACAAAGTTGTAGACAAGTGCGATGCCGCGGAGCGCTGGTAGTGACCAGCTATCACGTGATAGGCTAAACAGAGGCGCTGACCTACCACCCCTATATTCAAAAAGACATGTTTTACTTCTATTTTACTTTCGAACCTATGGGAGGAATCGTCAAAATGCCATTGCAGCAAAAAAGTTCAAATAGGATACTGATCATGGAGGCAGGTCACACTGTGGATTTTAAGAACCTCTATAATGCTGATCGGAACCTGGTTTGTTTTATCAAATAGTCTATTCAGCAGATGTTTGATAAAAGCCAGTTAAGCATGCTGTGCTGCAGCCTGTGACGCAAACATGCCGTGATATTTACCGCCCCATCACCTCTGCACATACCTTACCGGATGCAACCAACAACAAGCTACTTGACGGTGTCGAGCGGAGAGAAGCACAACATATATTTACCAAGCTACTGGGATGCCTGGCATACTACTAGGGGACATATTTCCTAATTTCGAGGCCGAAACTACAATTGGCACTATAAATTTACACGACTTTCTGGGAGATCGGTAAGTAGCCAATAGTTATTATGGACCGTTCATTTGAATACATGAACATGGACACATTCGTTTACAATGCAAATCTCTTGAATCCATCCGACACTTTTGTGATTAATTCTTCAGCTAACTCCATTCTGATCGTGCAGCCGATTCACATATCGAATTAATAAATAATGGGGCATTCAGATTAAACTGTTTGCGTTTTTTAACACAGAAACAAAAGAACGTTATTACAGCATACGGTCATTCACTTCCTTAACAGTCATCCCTCACTTAACAGGAACTTACTTGACTGAAGCAACGTACACTTTATATAATGCTCTATGGGAACTTGACATCGCGGGGTTTGTTTCACAATTCAATTAAAATAATTTTGTTGGAGAGTTCGAGAACAATGCGCCTTTTTCACAGTCAGTTAGTGGGCCTATGACTTTGCATGTTCATGTTTGCAGTGATCTAGGAGCTATTGTTTTTCCAACAAACAAAATGCTGACATTAGAACTAGCCACCTCTAGGTTTTTTTTTTTTAAACGCATAGCCCGATCTTTAAACGTTCTCAACACTTTACAACCGTGTTATGGTACACATGAAAGATGAAAGAAAAGCGAGAAAAAATGATGTCATTACCATGGCGTTTATTCTCTGTGTGTTTTACTTACCTTAATGACTTCCGTTGTGACTTGTTTGATTTGTGAATAAATCACCTCTTTTCCTCCATAGATGGGGAATCCTATTCTCGCACCCTCGGGATTACACTCCAGTGTGTACTACAGAGCTTGGTCGTGCTGCCAAACTGAATGAAGAATTTAAAAAACGGGGTGTCAAAATGATTGCTTTGTCTGTCGACTGCGTGGAGGACCACCGTGAGTGGATAAAGGTTCGCATTCTTGACAATCACTACCAAACATAGGCTATTTATTTTGTAATTATTTTGTATTTTGGCCATACACTGGGTAAATATTTAAAGTGACACATAATACATTTCTCGTGGTTTGGAGGATTAAATTATAAAATAAAACATAACACACAAAATAATGATGACACCTGCAACACAATAGTCTCCCTGTGATTGAAGCCTTACTCCAATTATCTTGTATAGGACATCATAGCTTACAATGATGAGGAACCTGGGTACACATTACCTTACCCCATCATCGCAGACCCCAATCGGCACCTGGCCTTGGCTCTAGGTATGCTGGACCCAGATATGAAAGACCAAGAAGGCATGCCGGTCACTGCCCGATGTGTGAGTAATGTCAAACCAGAATCATCTGCTTATTTCCCATCATGTTTCTATGTTTCTTTTTTCAGTGTAATGGGATGTTTGTGGCTACATGTAGTTGGGGGTGGTGGTAGTGGTTAAAGGGGCCATATTTTGCAAAACACACTTTTTTTGTGCTTCTGATGCTTCTCCAGGTGCAAAACAAAACTGCGTTGAGTTTTTGTGTGTTAGTTGAGAGAGGGTGATGTCAGAAACTATGCACTTCTGTGAGCTAGTCAGAAATCTCCCTTATGTCACATTGAGGGAAATTTTACTACCCCTAGAGCCATAAAGGGCGCTTACCCCCCCCCCCCCCCCATCTGAAAATTCCCCACCCACTAGGTTAGGAACTGCCTGTTGAAGATCCTCCATTTTGGTCGTAGCCTATTGTTTCCAACAGTAGATTAGATTTGATAGATTCAACTTTATTGTCATTGTGCAGAGTATAAGTACAAAGACAACAAAATGCAGTTTGTGTCTAACCAGAAGTGCAAAAAAGCAGAAAAGTGCAACGTAATATACAAAGTATAGACAGGTGGTGCATAGACAGGATAAGAACTATAGTGCAGTGTAGACAGTAGTAGGTTTACAAAATGTGGTTTAGATTAATATAAATTAAATATAAATATGTGCAGTGTATTAGCAGTTACCTTATAAGAGCAGAATAAATAAGGCTATGTAATATGAACAATGCGTTCAGATATATGCAATGTAGTAGCAGTCACATTAAAATAGTAGTAAGAATAATAATATATATGCAGTGTATTAACAGAATATATTATAAGAAAAACAGAATAAATATGGATATTTAATGAACCATAGGCAGAGGTGGAATGTAACAAAGTACAAATACTTCCTTGCTACTGTACTTAAGTACATTTTCCACGTATCTGTACTTTACTTAAGTACATGGACGGATTATGAACTTTCGGGCCCCTGGGCCCAGATATATTAAGGGCCCCCCACTAATTGTCGCATATTTGGGGGTCCTCCCCCAGAACATTTTTACTTTGTTTGAAGTGATTTCCTAGCCTGGCTAACGTCAGACCTCATCTCATTGAGATGGGGTCTGGGAACTAGACATTAATTTTCTCGTATTTGAAACGTGGTTTACGAATGCCCAGAGCCGTTTATTGGGCGCTGCGAATGTCTATCAAATGCGTCTGTACGTAGCTCATAACGGCTTCAGTATGTAGTCATCGTCTTGCTGCCCTCCCTCCGTTCTGTGATTGGTTTCTTCGTTGAGGTGAAAGCGAAGTCCATAGAATCCAGGCTGCCTAGCAGCGTGAATAAAATTGCGCACGTAAGGCGAAACATAGCAAACCATATATCGAAATAAACAGCAGACCTTACCAAACACGAGGATATGAAGCATTCCTCTGTACATTAAGCGAATCCTGAGTAATGAATCCGGTTTTGAATTTACAGCAAAATTCTACATGTTATCCAACTTTAATATATTGTAATAGCAGCCCAAAATAATGAACTTGCTTTCCAAATCAAAGAATCAAAAGTTGGTCATGGCATGCACAGATCAACGGTGCTTTTGAATAGATATTTCTACCAGCATGCTTCAGGTGGCATGGATGCAGCACAAAGTATTTTTACCTAATATAAAGGCTGACAGGCTAGACTGTCTTGAAAACAATATAGCCTAGCATATGAAGAGCTCTTTTTCAAAACACTATAAATCCATTTTTGTGGAACAAGTCATGTTATTTAATTGTGTTTTTCAGGCAATATCAATAAAACTGCAGTTGTGTTGTTTTGATTGAGTAAATAACAATTACTCAATTACAGTTCCGAAAACAAAATAACAACCCCTGTTTTGGCATGCCACCCCAAGACAAGATTTGCAATGGCCTCCCCTGGTCACCCGTCAAAATTTTCTGCTGGCGCCACTGCGGCTACATCAAAGATTGTTAAGGCGGAGCAAGATATTTCATCAGGAGCCACTTCAACCCCCTTTATGCAGAGCAGAGGCAGCGACTGCTCCATTGAAGTCTATGGCCATAGCTCAGAATTTCACCATATGCTAAGATCTTGGTTCTATAGAGTTAGCAATTTTGGCCACGTTTCCATGATCCTCAAACCCTTCTGAACATTTCAGGTACATTTTTAGAAAATTGACCTTATATCAGGTGTGCGCCAGTTATTTATTCCGCTGCTGTTGGCAGGTTGCAACGTACCGTACGCTTATCAATACGTCAGACACACTTTATGCAGACAGGATTCTATGGCAAGCCATTTTAACATTTAACAGCTAGACTGGATATGTGTTACAGATATCTGTAATTCAGTTTTGCCTAGTCAAAATGAACATTTCAGATATCCTATCTATAATTGTCATTTCAGATATCCACAAAGACATTCTTCCTAGGACAAATGACGCCACGTTTGCCATTCATTTCTATGGGATTTATCATTACGGATATCTACAATTCAGTTGCAGATATCCACTATGTGAATTACGTATATTTGCAATTGACTAGTCAAAATGACGTTGTAGACATCTCAAACTGGAGTTAGGGATAGTCATAATTTGATTGTAGATATCTATTATAGATATCTTGAATGAGTTTTGATTAGAGATATCTGAAATTGTTGATCTATAACTTTCATTCTGCCTATTCAAAATGTAATTATAGCATTAGATCATCATATATCTTGCATTAGAGTTTTGACTAGGTGAAATGACTATATCCGAGAGATATCTGACTAGGCGAAATAACGATATTTGAGAGATATCTGTATTGCTAGGCAAATTAGGCCCGCATCCCACTTTAGGCGGGAGCAGAGTGTGTTGTTCAAATCATCAAATCACATAGCACCTGTTCACTGTTAACTTGTAATTAGCACTGATTAGCACCATGTCGGAGCAGCCAGAGGGTGAAGGAGTTTTTAATCGTCTTTTTAATACTGTAGCCCATGCAAGACAGGGGCTGTCAGCAAGAATTGATGATTCAATGTTGCTTTGATCTTTTTGGATTACAGCCAACAGCATTGTTATGAATGGAGTTTCCTGTTGATGGCGCTGGTGCATTTAGTAGGCCTACACATTTATGTACGAAACGGAGATCAAGCCAAATGATAACGTGAGAGTCTAATAAACCACACAGTTTTCAGAAGTCCCTGAGTTTTAGTTATTTTACATGTCGACAAGACATTACAGCCATGACTGCTTCTTCTTCTTCCATTCATAGAAATAAGGAAATAAGGCCACTTCTTCTTTGATTATGGTGGGAAGGGGAAATTAGCCTATGGATCTAAAGAGCAACGTCTTGCACAATAATTTGCGCTAGTGATAATGACGTTTGAGATATCTTCAACTTTCCTTCTGCCTAGTCAAAACTGAATTAAAGATATCTGCAATTGTCATTTAAAATGTGTGACGAGTTGAATGTTGTTTTCAATGACGTGATGACAGATATCAATTCAGTTTTGCTTAGTCAAAACTGAATTACAGATATCTCTATCTGGCATTTCGACTAGTCACAATTACGGTACAGATATCTTGAATGACAATTCCAACTATCCAAAATGTAATTGCGACTAATCAGAAAGATGTTGTTGATATCTACAATGTTAATTCTGGATAGTCAAACTTAGCGTTTAAAAGTTAAAAGGGCTTGCCATAGGATTCGATCCCCTTTTTGTGCCCATAGACATGAACTACGACGAACTATCTTGCTCCGCCTTAACAATCATTTGGTGCATTCATGAATGATGCGGAATGATGATGTTTTCACTGGGAAAAAGGTTTTTCCGATGCCCATGAACGCTAGGTTTGGCTACATGGAAGTCGAATCTCGAGCTTACGACCATGCCGCCTGTTGACGTAAACATGGAATCAGTTTGAGGGGGGCGTGGCCAACAACAGCTCATTTGCATTTAAGGCAACAAGCCCCAGAAACAGCCTATTCTGAAAGGGACTGAAACTGGCAAGAATGAAGCTGCTGATAATGTGTAATCTGAGGGGATTTTTTTGCAAACAGCTTCAGGGACATGTTTTGTGCAACCCATAAGTCTATTTTGACTTGCTGAAAAAGAATATTTGAAAGTTGAGAAAGAAAGTTGTGGGTTAATTCCTGGCTTCCACCGTTTGATAGCTGGGAAGGAATATATGAAAAATCATAAAGATTGGGCACTTCTGGATAAGTTTTTGATTTTTGGCAGGGTGTTAGGTTAGGTTTTCACTTTTTTTTTTTGCCAATTCCATACATTGCTGATACAACGTCACATCATCTGAACGTGTGGAAGAGGGGCAGTGCTTGGCATTTTTGAGGTCCCAGCATTTCTGAGATGTGGTGGATTGGAATATCTTTATATGCCTTCCTTGATCCAAATCCAATCCACAGCTCTGAGAGGCCTAACTCCTGGATAAGATTGATGGCCAGCACAGCCACATCACTATCTACTGCCGGTAAGCCTTGGTGTGACCCTGTTCAGCAGCATGACGTAAATGTAGCATCATTCGTGTGTCTGCTTCCTCTTCCTGACATGGTGACAATGCTTCTAGGTCAGTAGGTTTATCACTAAGATACCTCTGCCAAAAGAGCTCAATGGCAGAAGTTCCTCAAGGACAGTCAAAATAAAGATGAGCTGTTTCAGTACATCAGTAAGGAATTTCAGAAGACCACAGCTGGCTCAAAGTACCACCTCCTCACAACAAAGACTAACTTGGTCCTGAGCAACAAACCTACTGACCTAGAAGCATTGTCACCATGTCAGGAAGAGGAAGAACATCAATCTGTTCCAGGAGTTAGGCCTCTCAGAGCTGTGGATTGGATTTAAATCAGGGAAGGCATATAAAGATATTCCAATCCACCACATCCCAGAAATGCTGGGACCTCAAAAATGTCAAGCACTGCTACCTCTTCCACGCGTTCACAGGATGTGACGTTGTATCAGCAATGTATGGAATTGGCAAAAAAAAGCATGGAATGTGTGGCCAGCTTACCCAGAAGTCACCGGCAGTGGCGCCGGCAGGCGTAATCCTGTACGCACTGTGCGTACAATTTTTCCACAGCTTTATTTATGAAATCATTCAATATTAGCCTACAACAATAAAAAAAAAAAAACTTGTGTGACAACTAGCCTATATTTATTGACTCATGTGCAATCTGAATATTGGCATTATAACGAATAAAACCGGAATATGGTGTGCATGGAAACCATACTATAAAATATGAAAACGTAGCATTGTCATGCCTTGGCCTGTGTGGCGTGGCTTTCCATGGGTCAATTCTGACGCTTAAAAACACAACGTTCCATTCAATTATAGAATAATAGCCTAAATCATTCAGTCATGAAAAGAAAACAACAGCAGCAGCTTAATATTTTTCAGGCGTTTAACCGTAACGTTAAAAGACGCACTGTTCTTAGCTTTGATGCTGACACTGACAGCAGTGAGAGACTGTCCTCTACAGTCACGGTCTACACATGTTTAAAATGTTGAATTGTTTGCTTTCCTCTGTAGGCTTATTTAAAAAAAAAAAAAGCACTGTTTGGAACAAGGATTCAGTTAATGCGTAGAGCAGAGGTTCTCAACCTTTTTGGGGCTAAGGCGCGTCATGACGAGTCGGGTTGGTGCGGGTGTTAAAAATCCTTGACTGCGTAGGCTTATCATCTAAACGTTTGGGACAACTAAAGCAGCAGTGCAATGTATTTAGAGTGTTGTGAGCAAATCGTTATTGTTAGTAGGTTACCATAACTGTGTTTTTCTCTATCGCAAATCGCTTGGTTTATTTTTGATTTTCTTTCCCTTTTTCGCGGGTTGGGCAGTGAAGTTAATGCGCATAAGGTATGTTCACCTAATTTGATCCAGAGCCCCTGCTCTTTAAAGGTATTCCTGTCCTTCCCAAACTGCGTTTAAATAGTGTGTTTAGCAACCAGAATTAAAAAAAAAATCCCGGGGGAGAAATCTCCCTTATCCCAGAACTTTTAAAAAGCTTGAAACACCCCTTATAGCCCACGTAGCCTGCAGCCAGTGTTGTAAAAGTTAGACGCTTCATGCGGTAGGCTATTTGATAAGGGATGACATGGGTAGGTTGACGTGACTAAGAGGGGCTTTCTGTTCCAATTTATGTAAAGGTTTTTCTTAGACTCAATAAGGAGAGGCCTACAAGTTAGGCTAGCATACATTTACCAAAAGCGCAAATTTTGCAAATAAGGTCGGGTATCTTTTTTGGGGGTGGGCTGGGCCACGTATGGTGCGTACTATGGAATACAACCCTAGCGGCGCCTCTGGTCACCAGCACCCTCATTCTGATCACCCAAGACCCAACCAGCCTCACACTGGAATCAGTGCACATGCAAGTTCTCAAACGCTGGACTGTACTCATGTATAGTAAGAACTGCGGTGTCGAGTGAATCAATGAAACCCGGAAGCTTCTTTTCACTCATGGCCTCAAATCCCTGGATTCAATCCCCCCGACCCATCATGCCTTATTCCAGCATGGAAAGCGTGCCCTGCACACTGCAGCTTTTGTCTGGAAGCAGTCCCTCTCCAAAACTCCAGAGATTCCAGACCCCAGTGAGTGGGGTTGGGAATGGAATGACAGAACCAAAGTCTGGGTGCCATATTGGACAGATCTGGAAGATGCCAGCAAGTGATGTTCACTCCTCCTCAACTGTGGCTGTGTGGTAGCCTGTATGGGCAACTGTAAGTGCCACCGAGCTGGACTTTGCTGTACCACATTGTGCAAGTGTGAGGGAGGCTGTACTAATAGTGAGTGAAACCAAAAATGAAACTAAAATGTAATATTGATCCTTAACATGGTGAAAAGCCTAATAACTTTTCACTGTGGCATAGTTCTGAAGTTGTGTTTATTTAAGGCCTCAACAATGGTCCTTTTGGTCACAACATGTGATTTTTGACACTATAGTGATAGTGACCTGTCCAATCAACAAAGAAAAGCATACCTTGGAGGTAAAAATATGGGTCTAGGGACCTGAGTATTTCAATGTGACTTTTTCAGAGATATCGACAGTTTATGAGCTAAATATGACTATGATACTACATGGAAATGGACTTAAAATAAGAAGAACATATCAAAATTGGATTCCTTGTATCAAACAAAGTAGAGAAAATACATTATACAACAATTTAAGACTAAAGGAAGCTGATATAACCTTTTCTCTTTTCGGCGGGGGCCATTTTGGATTTTATGGATAACTGCCACTAGGGGGGCCACCCCAACTTGTATCCATGGATTTTTGAAAACCTTAGGCCTGTACCTAACACCCTGCCAAAAATCAAAAACTTATCCAGAAGTGCCCAATTTTCATGAATTGCATCCTAGCTATGAGGTTGAGCAAGGCACTTAAATTGCTCCGGGGACAATGTAATCCCTTGTAATACAATTGACATATCTAAGTCACTTTGGATTCTATTCTATTCTATTATAGGAGAGACAGAGAAAGAGGGGTGAGCAGTTAAATATGAAAGGATAGAGAGAAAGAGGGGAAAGCAGAGAAAGAGGGGTGAGCAGTTAAATATGAAAGGATAGAGAGGACAGACAATAGCTACATCTGAGGAGGGTTCAGAAATGTGCAGCAGTTAGGTTGGTAAATTGTATACCTGTAAGATTGCAAACTCTTTAATCTGAAGGCTGAATATCTGTGTCAATGCCAGTGGTTTATTGCATTATTGCAGTGGTTTTCATCATAGCCAGAATATGCTGCTGGCTGGGCTAAACACAGACAACAAACAACCTCTGTTATGGTCCTTTCAGTGAAGATTTTACTAACTGCTTTACAAATGAACACTCCACAGGTGTTCATCATTGGTCCTGACAAGAAGCTGAAGCTCTCCATCCTCTATCCAGCCACAACTGGCCGCAACTTTGATGAGATCCTTAGAGTCATCGATTCCCTACAGCTGACAGCTACGAAACGGGTCGCCACACCAGTAGACTGGAAGGTGAGATATTATACTCTTTGCTCAAACAGAAGCAGTTCCACTGATTTCAAGTTGCAACATGTTATTCACTAGCCTGGAAGCCAGCCGCTAGCCAACTTAGCCCCGCCCACAACATTTGAGTTCGGGAAGTTCGGTCTGGAACCGGAGCTTTTTCGGAACAATCAAATTGTCTGGGTGGGCTTTGTTTGATGGACAAATGAGCAACAGTGCCTCGTCCATCACGTCATCTGAGCACGCTTCAGTTGATTTTGTTTGCAACTAAATTGCTGTCGCTAGAAGATAGACAGATGGCTTCTAAGACCCTGTTTAGACGTAGGAAAAAGCACATATATTTCCATGTGGTTCGGCCTTTCATTTACACGAAAATTTTATCACTGAAAATGTTATCACTGAAAAAACCAGCCAAAGTGGAGATGTGGGAAAACTGTGGGTTTCACTTTTGCATGTAATCACGGGGAAAAAGGTGTTTTTGTATTGTGACATGTTGTTCCCTTGTTTGTTTGAAATCTCTGAATGACCATCTGTTTGGGCGAGGGGTTTACGACACCCTTCCCCAGCTTTTTTTAGCATCGGTGTGAATGGAATTATTTTTAAAAACGAAGGAGAAGGGGAATATCGTTTTTCCGAATAGCCTACTACGCATAAACATGGTCTTAAATTTCTCTATCGCGTGTTGACATTGACAGCGCAATAACTTGACCAGAAAACAATGTCAAGGCATTTGGAGAGAAGTAGGATGGTTCGGAAGGGTATTTCACAAAGGCAGAATTAAGATATCCGAGATAAGTGATAGAGCAAGGTTTGACATAGCGTTGTCTGGTCATCCTAGCTCAACTCGTTTCACTAATGGCAATCCAGGATGAGTAGGAGCGACTATGTCAAGCCAGGTGTAAGTTATTCAGGATGTGTGCGCGTTCTCATTTCTGCTCCAAAGTGCCCACGGTTGGAATAAAAAAGACGCGGAAAAAAGCGTCATTCACACAAAGTGAACCACCGCTTTTGATATAGACTAACAATGAAGTAAAGTTGTCCTTTTTGGAATGGGAAATCATGGCTTTTTCTGTAAAACAGCAGGAGTAGGCGTGGTAGACCAACTGAATGCAAATTTACGTATGAACCCACGTGTGAGTGCTTCCTTGTCTCGGCACGCAACGCATTAAGAAAGCGCTTGCCACTGCAAAGATGCACATAGTATGATATACCTCAATATTATAGGTGAAAATACCTTCGAAAACTTGCCCCTCCACTTCCAATCAACTGCAGTAGGCTATTCATCAAACATCAATCATCTATCAACAAAAGAAGCAAACAACGAGTACCTAGGCCTATGTTAATAATTATAAGGCTATCACAATTAAAATAATAACCATATGTTAGTAGGCAGACAATCTGTTTTGTTTTGCAAGCAAATACATTTAGCAAATAGTATATAAATGGAATGAAGCTCCTGAAAAATTAGCATGGAGGTCTGATTTTAATGACAGCTAGCTGAGCCAATAAGACAACATAATTACCATTAGAATTAACTTAGCTTGGCTGTTAGCCTGGTCGGGACCTGGCTAGGTGCAGAAAATAAATCCCCATGGTAACTTATGTGCCATCTCTTTTGTGAAACCAAGTCAAGGCTAAATTCATCCAGGATAACCAAAAAATCCCAGCTTAATCGCTTATCTAGGTTTTGTGAAATACCCCTCAGGTGTTCTTCCTACAGCTTACGGTAAGCTATTTTGTTGCTCTGATTGGTTAGGTCTATCCAATTGACCGATCGCAAAACGCCACCCATCGAACGCAGATGAGCCAATGGCAGTCCAGTAGCTTCGCGCAGGCAGCCATATTCCATCAACTTCACCTTACGGCTCCATAGAAATGCATTAGGAGCCTTGATTTTTGTCTGGTTTTATGGGATTTTATAGTGATGTGAGTTAAAAAGGACGGCCAAACGACATATGTGGGATTACCGCAACACCGATACACAGGATAATGCCTTTCAATCTTGATTAAGTTTTCTGTAATCATGTTAAATTAGATTAAATTCTCTCTCCCAGCTCTCCCCTATTTTGAGCAAAGGGTTAACTAAACGAAACAGTGCTCCACCACATCTGTGGATTAAAGGGAAATTCCAGTATTTAGCACTTTGAGTCCCTTTTCTGGTTTGTTTTGGATGAACTAGAGTGGTGGACACTGACATTTTGACAATTGGTCCCGTCTCGACTTTACTGACTCGATTTGAATCGCCTTTGACTACTCAGAGTGGCTGCCAACAGGCATACTCAAACATGTCCTAAAACAACCCTGTTAGTTTTCAAAACTGTGCAACTCACCGAGTGGTTAGTGGTGTTCGCTGATGTTCCAAAACAAGTAGCGTAGCAAAATACAGTTTCTGTCGTGTTTTATTTGGCATTTTGTAAAATCCCATTGATTTCTGTTGGAAGACTCATTGCACGTTGATATTACTGCGCCACCGTCTATGCTTCAGGTTCAAATATTGAGCGGAAGTTTATACGCGGTTGTGAGGTGTCTGAAAAAATAGTTCCACAATAGCAAATAAGACGGCTGGAAATCATACATTGCGCTAATATATTTGATTTTAATAATCAACGAACACCACTAACCACTCGAGTCAGAAAAGTCGAGACAGGACCAATCGTCAAAATTTCGGTGTCCACCACTCTAGTCCATCCAAAACAAACCAGAAAAGGGACTCAAAGTGCTAAATACCAGAATTTTCCTTTAAGCCACACAGTCAACTCAATGTAAGTAAGCTAAACAAGGATGTTAATTGTTCTCAGCACTGCCAGCATTGTGTATAATATGATTGTCACTGGGAGGAGACTTAACCAATGTTAGCATAGTTAGCTAACCGCTGCGAACATGCTAGCATAGTCACGTCAGAAAAGCATAGGGCGGAGTGTGCACAGTAGTGTTAGCCCTTAGGGTTAGGGTGCGTCTAGATTTCTAGGCTACAGTAGTGTAACATTTATTCACCATAAATTAATAAAGTTGAGACGGCTCTGCAATGTAGGCGGTTTCCGTTTTTTGCAGTACCGTGTTCTTTACATGACATGGCCCGTGTCCTTGTAACATGCATGCAAGTCTATCTAGCACAGAGCTATTAATATCAGTAAATCACACTCGCCTCCCATCTAAGTTTTGCCACCCAACAAAGCTAGCTATGAATTTTTATACATGTGTCTCCATGTCATACTGGAGTCTTTCGACGGATTCTAAATGAAATCAGGTCCGTGGCTCTCTAAAAGAGCCTCTTGGGCTGTAATTTTTACAGACAGTTACAGCTACCATTGAAGTTAGTCAACTCTGATCTGAGTTTGACGATAACTAAGGGGGCGTGGCTTTTGCGATCAGTCAATTGACCCTTCGCTAAGTCCCGCCCCCCTTAGTTACTGTTGCTAGTCCGACAACCTCGAACCGGAGTCAACTAGAACTTCAATGATAGGTAACTTCTAGTCTGTCTGTAAGTTACATCCCAAGAGGCTCTTTTGGAGAGCCACAGACCTGATTTCATTTAGAATCCGTATGACATGGAAACACATGTATAAAAAATCATATCTAGCTTTAGACGGGAAGCGAGTGTTATTCACTGATATTAATATTAGCTGTGCTAGATAGACTTGCATGCATACTACAAGGGCACTGGGTCATGTTGTGTAAGGAACATGGCAGCCTACTGCAAATAAACAGAAACATAGCCTACATTGCAGAGCTATGAATGAATATGCATCTCTCAGAAGTTACGATCATGATGGCAAAAAAATGTAACAGCAAAACTAAGGGGCCGTTTATACGAGAACGATTGCGAAGGAAGACGACAAAATATTTTATCATAAGTGCCTTTCGTTTACACGGCGACCCCGCCATCGGGGCTTGAAGACGCAAAAATCTGAAGACTCCTTCCAGAGTGTAGAGTTTTGAAGACGACCCGTGTTGCATCTCCGTCTAAACGGCTAAACCAAAGATCCTTGATTACCTTAAATTAGAATGTCTGCGCGTGACGTACCGGGGTTCTATCACACCACCACCCAGCGGTCTGGAATGCATATCCAATCGAATATCACATACTCTTGCGTCTTCATATAAACAAAGATTTCCCCCTGAGAATGCTCGTCTAAACGCGAATAAAAAAAATGAAGACGAGACGCCACTTCTGCGTCTTCTCATTTCATCGTCACCGTATAAATGTAGCCTAAGAATATAAACAAGTAATATGGCACAAGTGAGAGTGGTGGTGTATGTAGCAGATACTGCCATGGCTGTGAGGCAGAGTGCTGCATGTAATCGTATATTTAAAAGCATTACATCTTATACTGATAAATCCTTATTCTCTCCCCTCTTGGGAAGCCTGGTGATCATGTCATGGTTCCACCCAACATCTCTGAAGAGGAGGCAAAAGATCTTTTCCCGGCTGGTGTGTGCACAAGACAACTTCCTTCAGGGAAAAACTATTTGCGGTACACACCACAGCCTTGACAAAAACTCCTGGGAGAGCACACCCGATTTCAAGACCTACAGAACGAAAGGACATGTCGCAGATGCTGACTGTAGAGATGACACAAGCACAGCAGAGCCCAGCCACACAAACTACACTTGTTGGAGAATTGGAATTAATGAGGCCTTTCAGTAATGTCTCCTCTTTCTCATTAAGGCTGGCTGCTTGTCTTTAACATATTGTGCTTTTCCAAGTTATCTGGTCTTCAAATAAACACATTTATGAAACGTTATGGGTTGTGTGGGTGCTGAGTTTATTTCTGAGTGTTGTACTCTTGTTGTCTTATCCCCTCCATTCTGTTTGGCCTTTCTTGGGCTATCTCTCCATGTAGCAGGCTATTCCCCTTATTTACCCGGCGGCCTTTACGAGTCTGAGGGGTACACTTGCCATTACACCTCAGTCCAGCAGATGGTGGTGGTAATGCACTCCGTTTGCAAACTGCTAAAAAACAATTCACTGAAGAAGAAGAACAGGCCAGTGAACCCTTCTTCTTTAATCGTTGAGCTTTTTTTGGCAGTTTGCAAACGGAGTGCATTACCACCACCATCTGCTGGACTGAGGTGTAATGACAAGTGTCCCCCTCAGCCTCGTTATGGCAGCCGGGTGAATAAGGGGAATAGGTCGGGTCATTATGGTCTATTACCTCCTAGCTGTTATTCAGTGATGATAATGTGGTCTTTGATATCCTCCCAAGGATAGTGCTTGGATACAGTGCAGACATATAGACGCTGTTAATGAAAAACAAGAGTGCAGAATATTTTGATGATCTATCTTTCTGATATATCTGTTAATGAAAAACAAGAGTGCAGAATATTTTGATGATGTATCTTTCTCTGATGATATCTTTCTCTATCTCTGTCAATTTTCTGACGGCATTCCACTTATTGCCTCTGAATAAAAGAGTTTAAATCCTGTCCTCTACTCCATAGTAATGCAGTGTTTATAACTAAACATACCAACCCACTAACAGAGCGAGCAATAACCCTATGCCTTCGGCAGAAGTTCACTTTGACCCTATGACCTTGCCCAGATAGCCAGAGGCTGGCGGACCACTGTCGGTCCATTGGGGGCATAGCTGGCGGTCCGGTGGCATTTTGCTCATCGGTTCTCTTGCGATTCGCTGGCGGGTTGCAGACAAATTGCCCAATATTTAGCCACTATTGGTCTAAAACCTTTTTCATTTGTTCAGTTATACTCCATATATCATTTTATCAACTTTTCTTAAAATTCATGAAGTTTAATTTAAAAAGAGATGGTGGTCCAACGGCGGACCACAAGTGGCACGCCACCGGCGCCATACCACCAGTGGTCCGCTATCTGCCAATCTGATTTTGCTATCTGAGTGAATACCCCATCTGGGTTTCGTTTCTAGAAAGGGTTGTTGGCTAACATCCGTCGCAATGTTTGTAGTTAAAACCGGCATTCTTGGATTTGGTGTTTCTAGACAGGGTAGTTCCAACAATCAATTGCAAACATGGGCGGAAAGTTTGTGGTTGGAACGACAGGTCGAGAGTAGTAGTTGAAGTGTCGTTCATGGATATTTTGCAGTTATTGATGGATATTTTGCTGTTTGACTAGATTGACTCTCTATTCATACCTGAACATTAGATACCAATTTCGATATTTCAAAAAGCAATAAATCATATGATAGTCATTTAACACAATGTAAAAATGTACTCTAATATTTACCATATTGAGACTTCTGATCAAGGTGGGACATTGTGTTTAGAACAGCATTGAACAATGCAAAATGTAAGACAATGTCTATACGGTCATATGACTTGTGGCTTGAACACACTGCCTGCATCGCTTCTGAGGAATGGCTCTGTTGTGTGTTGATTTTCATTTCAACGCCCATGACAGACACAACTCGAAAACTGCTGCAACGGCGACCCGGCTACAGAATAGAAGAGATGCTTATTTTTTCCATTTCATGGAAGCAGTTTTGTGCAGAAATGTATTGAAAAGAGCCGTTGATAATTTGTGTTTAAAATGGGAAGTGGAGGCTACATGTGTATTATAATGGAGCGAAAATAGGATGACCACCAACCACACTCTTAAAATGGTCTGAGCTGAGGACGCCACCCAATTTCTGCTGATAGGCCCATTTCTATTGGGGTGAATGGTTTCTGTTTGTGCCTGGGATTACCTGTGGGGGCAGGGATTCAAATTACAGCTGATTGGTTGGTAAGGGCCGAGTCCCAACCCCTTTACCACAATGGTGACCAGGGGCCTATTGCACAAAACTAGGATAAGGATTGGACTAGGATTCCACTGCCCACTCCACATTGTTATCACATATACCTAGACCCACTGTCATTATTGAAACGTTTGTGATCATTAATTAACTTTTACATACTCTCCATTCCTGACCTGACATGCACCAATGTGACGTCACGGGAGTGCCTAACCATTTTGCGCGTGGTGATTCTCCTAAACAGAGGTGTTGCTGTTGTGAAAAGGCTATCGCTACCTACTTCACGCTGTAGAAGCAATGAAGCCGCTCTAGTTGCCATAGTGAATCTGTGATCGGTGGCGGGGTCTATTTGAGGGAGCCGTGAGCGCACACTTATCCAGGATAGGTTTCACCTGGCTTAATGAATCCGTGTCTGCTCATCCTGGCTTGCTCAAGCAGCAACCAATTAAGCCTGTACGCTCTTGTTTTGGATTCATTGAGCGCAGCTCAGTAACTTATCCCGGATGTCTTAATTCTGCTTTTGTGCAATAGGCCCCTGGTCATGGATGCGCACAAAATATGCTGTTAGGGGGAGTCTTAAAAGTCTCTCCTAAATGCACATTTGACGGGTATCAAAGAGGGTTGAATTCTTTTGGAATTTCATAAATGTCAATTTCTGTGACATTTAAGTTTCTTTTAAAAAGAACACCACCATGGGTATGCTTTCATGTAGGCCTCTAGTACCCCTGGAAAGCATTTGTCAATACCAACACATCAGTGGCAAAAAACAGAAATCCCAATATTGCCACTGGCTTCAGATTCAGGAAGTGATAAATAGTCAAATTAAGACCTTAGGGATGTGGATATGACTCAACATGTGGTTATGGCCCAATGCTGTATTAGCATTGCACTCTGCTACTAGCCGCAGTGGGCTGGTGTCAGTTTAATCACATTACACAGTGCACGAAGAGCTTCTGTCTGATGCGTTTCATTGGCATCAGCTGCAAGGGATTTGTCCAGTCCTCCCATTAGGACAACACCACACACTGAAGGCCAATTAAATGGCTTTGATCTTGTAGTGCTACTGCAACAACTGCTCACATTACAGAGTGCTACACCTCATGTGGGGGCCAGTGAAAAGGGTGTTGGAGAAAGGGAGAGACAAAATGATATTCCTTAACCAGTGAAATAAAGCATGTTCGTAAAAATAATTTATTTTGGTAAAATTACTTTTAGAATTGTAATGTATTGTATTTTGTATTAATCTTGGTTGCGGTCCCTTATCAGAACAATTAAGTCGCTTCCAGTTGCATCAGCTGAAAGGTTTTACACTGCAAGTTCTAATGTCTCAAAAAAGTGAAATTCTATTGGAGAACTGTGCCCTGGTATTGAAATGTCAGTAGTGCCACTTCTTGTAGTGTGGTGATGCTCACTTCTCACTTGCAAAGGAGAGATTCCTCTTATGGTCACTCCTGCATGAGAAGAGCACACTCCCTCTGGTGGACAAACAGCCGCAGGAACACACTAAATTTCTTCCTGTAGAAACTGGAAGACACAGCATTTCAGGATCTTCTGTTTCTTAGTATCTATAAGTTAACCCTTCAGCCAACTAAAACACTAATAACAATGCAGTTCATGTGTTTTGTATGTGCAATGATAACAAAGCAAAACATAAAACCATAAATAATTAATAAACCTTTAGTTATGCTTGTGGCCATTGTGGTATCTTTTGTTAAAAAATAATTAAATGTTCACTAGTATTGCAAGTTCCTAATGCTACATACACTATATTTATTAACACTCTTGATCGGGTCAAAGCAATAAACTGAGGACATTGTGGTACATAAATTATGTAACAAGTACTCACTGGTCTTGCTCAAGATTTGGTTTTACAACTCTGCCGACTTTTGCCATTTTCTCCATGGCTTCCTGGAAGACAGTTCAGGGTGAAACGTTTCAGTTTGTAAATGTGACAGCTGCACAATCACACAGATAATTAACACTGCGTGTGATATTGAAGTGATAATCAAAAGACTTATCAACATTACAATTTATCATATGAAAAAAGGCTAATGCAATATTTTCAGGCATTATTTGCTTTTGCAAACAACATTCTTCCTTCCTTCAAATCCTGTGAAATGCTTATTTTACCCTACATATGTTCTGAATGCTACTATGGCATGGGACTATAATGATCCTGAACTAATTCTCAAAGTCACAATCTCTGTATTCACCAAGTAAAATACTTTGTGCAAATTATTTTCTTAGTGTTCTTAGTGATTCCTCTGAGAGTTGTGGCACACCTGAATGGACTTGTGGTCAAGAGAAGCACAGGCTCCTAAAATAGCAGCTCCCACCAAAACAGCATCTTTCTCAGCAGGCAGAACCACTGGTAAACCTGAATAAGTGTTATCATTAGTGATAAGACACAGCATTTGATTAGCGGCATTATCTGGACATGCGCTCAAAGCAAGGGAACAAACTTTCTGTCCATGTGTACAATACAACGGATGGCCAAAAGTCCATTACAAGAATTCCGGAAGTCACACAGAAGTATGATACACTACGAGCATGCAAGTGCCTTTCATGGAGGATGGACACCACAGAGGTCTTAGCCCGCTATCATTCACATTGATATTGGATGCAAATGTGCCACTGATGAAATTCAAATGGGATACTGGCACAGCGGCATCCCATGCAAATGAGCTCATAGTTCCCACCCTACTGCCATCAGTTGAATAACACACATGTACACAAAGCACACCAGTCCACAAGGAACTACACTGTACCTGTATAAAGTCCAGTCCCGTGCTGCCTTGTCACCACTTACCTGTTGCGTTAGCGTGCATCTGCACAAACAGGGTGTTCTTACTCAGCCCTCCACACAGGAAGAGGGTTGTGATGCAGTGTCCTGCCTCCTTCAGAGCCTGTAGGATGTGCCTGGTGCCAAGCTGCAAGGCCACAAGCACAGGAGGAGACCGTTCTATTCAGAAGGACTTTCAAATGACCACAAGGCTCACATGAAAGGTCCACTCAAGAGGATTGTATTACTCACAGCAATAGCCTGAACTGTTGCCAGGTATAACAGGGCCAGGTCATCCAGGGTCTGGGACAAGGAGAGTCCAACAACCTACTCAAGAGGAGAGAGAGAAAGATTGATAGCCTTAGTGGGTATAAAATGTTGATGTATGTTGAAATGTAAAATGGCGCCTTCCACAATCTGAATTCCGAAAAAGTGGTGACGGTTTGTAAAATGTAAATAAAAAAAATAATGCTATGATTTACATATCATGTCCACCCTACAGTATATTTAATTGAGAATAGTTCAAAGACAATATATCAACTGTTGAAAGACAGAAATGTTATTGTTTTTTGGAAAAAATATGTTCATTTTGAATTGAATGCCAGCAACATGTCTCAGAAAAGTTGGGAGAGGGGCATTTTTAACACTGAGTTGCTTCACCTCTTCATTTAAGAACATTCTGTAAATGTTTAGGAATTGAGGAGACCAGTTGCTAGAGTTTTGAGAATGAAATGTCTGCCCGATATAGGATTTCAGCTGCTCAACAGTCTGGGGACTTAAATCATGTTTTTCATTCCACAATGCACCAAATTAGACAAGTCTGGACTACAGACGGGCTATTTTAGCACCTGGACTCCTCCTCTATGGAGAAATACGTTTAAATATGTGCAGAATTCATTTTGGCGTTGTTTTCCTGAAATATTCAAGGTCTTCTCTGAAAAGACACTGTCTGGATCACAGTCTATGTTGCACAAAACCTGTGTACATCATTCAGAATTGATTGTGCAAATTGTCCATGCCATAGGCACTAATGCACCTCCACACCGCCATGGAAGCTATTGTTAACAAATTGTATACATCGGATAGTTGAATAGTCCCTATCCTCTTTAGCCCAGAGGAGTTCATGAGTTCCAAAAAGAATAGCAAATTTTGATTGGTCTAACCACAGCACCATTTTCCTCTTTACATCAGTCAATTTTAGATGAGCTCAGGTTCAGATAAAATGGTAGAGTTTACATACACTAGCATTTGTGAACCTGTTTTAAAGGATTCTCTGAATATTTTCATGATGTTGTGTACTGTAGATGTTGAAATTCTCAAATTTTTCATGATAAGAAACATTATTCTAATATTATTTCATCATTTGCCCAGACAGGTTTACACAGAGCGATTTTTATCCCCATTCATGGTTCCAGTTCACCTAATTAGTTGTGAAATGTTCTTCCTTTTGCTGTCTTTCCCATAACTCAACTTTTCCATCCTTTTGTTGTCCCGTCCCAACTTTTTGTTGCTGGCATCAAATTCAAAATGTGCTTATTTTTTCCATGAAATAGTCAAATTTCTGTCCTTAAACAGTTTTTGTCTTTGAACTCTTCAATCTCAATTAAATATAGGGTTGACCATAAACTGTAATGCAACATGCAGTGCTTTTGTGTGTTTACTGTAGATGTTTTTGATAGCGTAACATATTTGATATGGTATATTTGACACAAAAATGAATGCACACTTAACATACTGTACAGGTTCTGTCACTGATGATGTGTTTCAATCCATCACTAGATGTATGTAATTGGCATACAAATAAATCTTGAGACAGAAACATGTATCAAATATCAACACCTATCAACACCTTCCCAATGCTTGTGTGATGCGTTTTCTGTCCTGTGCATTTTGGTGTGTGTGTGTGGATAACCAGAGGCATGAGGCAGATGCCCTCTTTGCTCACCATGCCCTTCAGAGTGGGGTCTGCTAGAGGAGACCGGTTTCCATGGAAGTCAGGCCACACATGCAGACTGCTGGTCAACTGGTCCAAGTTAGCGGGGTCTTTGGCCATAGCCTCTAGATGTTTGTTCAAGTAGGAGTAAACACTTTCTTGGCTATGTAGGAAAATAAGAAGATCCGTCGTCAGGATGAAACTATCTGATGATTTTTCAAACACAAAAGCGTTTTGTGAAAGATGTAGTGGTGGTTTAGCCTTTTTCTACACTAACCTTCTCTCTGCTTTCTCCTTCAACTCGGGGAAAGCAGCATGGCCTCTCACCATGTAGTCAATCTGCTGACAGAAAACTCTATGTATGCATGGCAATACAAATCATCAAGGCGTTTAGTTTCTGACTGTACAATAAACGTCTAATTGGTCAGTATAACAACCTGAACTGACCAGTCTTCCAGTGGCACTCTGCCCTCCTTCATTCAACCACAGTGTGGGCACCATGGCAGACCGGTAAGGTCCCCAAACACCAGGAACAAAGATGGGGTCCTGGCTGATCTAACAGGGCAGACATGTTCATGGCCATCGAACAAAGACACTGTTGGGCATCAGTTTGTCTCAAGTAAAGAATAACAAAAACACCTACTGCCATGTGACAAGATGATGTGCCACAAATCAAGGCCAAGCGTGAGGTCAGAGGTTGCTCTTCACATGGTAGGTGGAACCCGGCCACATCAGCACCAATAACACCTGTTAAAGGAATTTAAAGGAACCGTATGTAAGAAATGTATTTCAATTAATCATACAATGGCCCTGATATGTCACTAGACATTAAGAAATCATGTTCATTTCAAATATTTATATCACTGACATAAGTAGTCCGGCCAGGATATTGTCATTTAAAAAGTGAAGTTGCAGCCCTCAACTGATGTTGATGTTGCGTTTTGTCATGTCATGTTGTGTTTTGGCCTGATGCACCACCCTCCACCTATCTACTAATCACAAAGTCAGTAGTGTTTCGCCATCCGGGTTGGCAACCTCGAGTAAGGGGGGAGGGGGAGGGGATACACCGCACTACAGTAATTTGAAAGTGATTGCAGTACCATTTTTGGCCACAATCTTACATATGGTTCCTTTAAAAGACAAATGTTACCATTGAAACATGGAAGACTGGGAAGCTGATCCAAATGGTAACTGTGTCTACTGTTGAGGTCCAACTGCTTTGAAAGGACAAAATCAAACTATTGGACAATTGGTCAACTGTCAAAAACCAATTGTGTGTAAGCCTAAGCCAATTAATGCCCTACTATCATCTTTTCATGACTTGGCATCAACTGCTGGGCCATCATTTGTTCTACCTGCCTCTGGATCTGAACTGAACCTTGATGCTACAGGAGCTCACCTAGCCCTCCGGCATGTGCATCTATGAGGCTGGCAGCCACGGCTGTGCCAGGGACGAGTCCTAGCTCTGCAGCTGCTTCTTGTGTAAGCCCTTCACCCACAGCAGTACCAGGGGTGCAAGTCACGGCACCTGCTCTGAGGAAAAACACTCTTAAAACAAACGTGTTGAAAATAACACAACTTGTTTTTGTTTTTTTAACACATCTCTATGTCCAGATAGGGACAACACAGTTTATGTTGTTTCTAACACATTCATTTTAAGAATGTACCAAAACCATGATGGGGTGTTATTAATATTATTATAACCACTTTTACCAGTATTCATTTTTTTGAATCAGTGGATGGCTCAGAGTTTGTGGATGGGTGATTAAGAGGTGGGCAAGAATTTTAACTCTTTGATGTAACTGAAAACATATGGCGAAATAATGTATCTTAATCAATAATCTTAATCTTTATCAATAAAAATAAGGATAAAAAAACAACACACAAACAAACATGACAGGGTGCTACCGCACAGGTAGGTCTGTAAATGAAAAGTACATTACTACAATGAACAGTCATGTATGTCCCCCACAAAACCTTTTAAGTTGCTTTACAGGGGAATGCCTGTGGTCAGTATCAAGTTTTTCTAACATGAGTAGGTCATGTCTAATATCAAAACAGTGACAACGACTGATTTATAAATAATCCACTTCAGTGAAATTCTCACATATTTTAGCACTAGACATCTAAAGACAAATCATAGCACCTATTTTGGAGTAGCTGTTTTCCAAAAGGTCCTCGAGGCCGATGCTGGTCCAGAATGTGTCGTCCCATCCTTCTGGAGGGGAATAGGTCCATTTACAAACTAAAGTGCAAAGGGATCTAAGAGACAAGAGAGCTTTGTGTATCATAAGCTAGGAATGCACTCATGTTTCATAGTTAATTGCAGGGATATGTGTATGTGCATGTCAAAACTCAAGAGCAGCAGTGAAGCTTACAGTACCTTACTAATGATCCAGTAGCTTTCCAAGACAGAAAATCTGGGAGGTCAAAGAAATGAGCAGCATCCTTCCAGCAACTCTCCTTCAGGTTCTATAAACAATGCCAAGACAGAAGCAGGTTCAAAATAGTTCTTATACAGAGAGCAATGCACTAATTGTGACCATGACAGCATTGTTGTCACACAGAATTATCCACTACTCTTCGGTGAGAAGCCTAAAAGGACACATAACTTATTCTTCTGAGAGACATTTCCATTCTCACACCGCCGGTTTTGTAGTCTCTTGCAATACTTCACAGATCTGTTGCAACACATCTGCATTCCTTTGCAATACAAGTGTGTGAAATTGTTTGTGGGTGTGAAATCAGTATCTCTAAAAATTAAACTCCTGACGTGTACTCAAAGGCCTCACTGTTATGATAGCACATCACTGGTGTGGACAAATAGTAAGTAAGTAAGTAAAATTTATTTATACAGCACTTTTCACAGACAGGGTCACAAAGTGCTTTACAATGCGCATAGACAATAAAGCATAGTAAAAAATTGGCTAAGAATAAAGTAAAGTAAAAATACAGCAGATAAAATTATTAATAAATAGAAGACAGAGGTTACCCAAAAGCTAGCCTAAACAAGTGAGTCTTCACTTGTCCTTAAAACAGTCCACATTCCCAGCAAACCTAATGCTGGTTGGCAGAGCATTCCAGAGTCTGGGTGCCATCATGGCAAAGGCTCTATCCCCACGTCTTCAGACGAGTGTGTGGCGTGGATAGCAGATTTTGGTTGATAGACCCAAGAGACCGGGAAGGGGTGTGTAAGTGAATTATGTTGGCAAGATAAGCAGGGGCCTGACCATGTAGGTTATGGTGAGAATTTTGAATTGGATCCTAAGTAAGGGAGCAGAGTAGAGAGGTGATATGGGTGCACCTGTTTGGAAGCCAGTGAAGGGAGCAGAGTAGAGGGGTGTTATGGGTGCACCTGTTTGATCTAGGAACTAGCCTAGCAACAGCAGGTGCAGGTGGTGAAGGACAGATTTGTTGAGTGAGGAGAAGAGTGAATTGCAATAGTCAATACGGGAGGAAATGAAGACATGGATGAGCATCTCCAGTTCTGACTGAGACCACAGCCCTTCATTTGTTAATGTGTGCGTACGTGGAAAAAACCATTATCTGGACAGTAATTTGATGCGAGTTTCAAAAGATAGGGATTTGTCAAATGTCACCCCAAGGTTCCTTAGACTAGGCCGGACCACAGATGACAAAGGCCCAATGTTTCTGCTTAATTATAGGGATAGCGTTGTGTCACAAATATCTGATTTGAGACTCAAAACATACTGGAATGGAATCTCTTGCCAATAAAAAAAGAATTTGGCTATGGCCTCAGGTCACCTCTTTTAGCCACAGTAACTTTGGGGGCTGCATTTCTGGGGACATCACCCCTCCCACTCCCCTCAGGACCCTGTGGCCAGTGGCAGTGATCCGAACTGCTTGCTCAGCAGCCCGGTGGTCCATCCACATGACCACATTCCTCTCACGGACACCTGAGGGAGGACAGGAGGGTAACATCTGGGGCCATCAATAAATCCAGCACATGGGGGATATATGTAATGTTGTACATTATCGTAAAATTAGCTGAATGGAAAACAAAAAGTCCAGGATGTATTTACACCACTTACCATCATGATTAACGGCAACTGGCTGAAAGCTGTGGTCCAAAACAACCAGGGAACAAGTTGCGTCAAAGCCAATGCCTTTGACTTTGATCTTGTCAATGCCTTCTGTCACTTTCTGTAAAGTCAGATGATGCCTTGTTAATATTCTACTAAGACATCACACATTTACAAACGAAGTGGCTGACCACAATTCAACATGACAGTGGGAAAAGTTTAATTTAATTTAACTCACTCTGACTGTGCTGCAGCACTTGGTCCAGATATCAGAAGATGATTGGACGTAATGTTCCGGATGAGGTTCCCAAATGTGGATCGGTTCTTCGGCCATGCTCTTTATCTGCCCATCACTTGTAACAAGTGCCGCGCGAACGCTGGCTGTGCCCACGTCTACTCCTATGAAATACCGCTCCATGCAACCCTGGACACTCGCCATATCTACCTAAAACATGCATAATTTAAACAAGCAACACGTTTGTCTGATGACAAACGCAAAATGGACCCACAATGGCTGCCTTGCACTACTCCACTTATACACTTGCATACTTTGCAACTTGTTGTTGTTGTCCTGAAAACACTTCTGAACACACTTCTGCTGCTCTTACATAACTTGCACCACTATGCCACTTGCATATTAGGTCAAACAGAACTACCTCAGCCATTTATTGGCCTGACTTTTGCACTATTATATTGACTGTCTTCCTGTATGCACAATTGCACAATTTCAACCCAAATTTTGCTGCTCTTATTTCTTCATTGTATGTGCCTTCTTATTTACTTTTTATATTGTTTACTTGAATGTTATGTTTGTCTGTGGACCTAATTGGTAAAATATGTCTTGTCTCCACCGTGGGATAATGGGAAACATAATTTCGATCTCTTTGTATGTCTTGACATGTGAAGAAATTGACAATAATGCAGACTTTGACTTTGACTTTTAAAAAAAGCTCAACACATAGGTTAACAGTAATATAGGCAGCTCCATTCATGAAATGTAAACTCAATTTTGATTGTAGCTGTTAGAAGCCAGGCCAAAACACGGTGGATTTACATGAGTAGGGGAGAGAGAGAGAGAGATGGGTGCACTGCAGACATAGGTCTATATAATACGATTGCAAAACAATTCTATGAAAACACAAACTTCATTTCGTGCCACCTTTCAGGATTACGAGGAATATACAATGTAACATTTTAAATCAGTCACGCACAAGGCATTGTGTTGTTGCCGTATCAGCCTTGCCATTTGTTTCAGCAGGCTAACTAACGACAAACTTATTTGGACAACTAATGAGCTACTACAAAGTATAGAGACACTAAAAAGGCAAGTAACTGCATCTGTTCAATAGTATTCTCTTACCATGTGCAGACCACCAATAAATCAGCTGATAGTCAATTTTGGTCATAGGCTAACGCACTACACTCTTTGTAGGCTACATTTACGGGTCCCACGAAGGGTCAAAATTGTGGGTTGGCTAACCTATAACCATATAACGGATCACATGACCTGTGTTATTTCGAGAGAACTTCCTTATCCTGAGTTCAAATCCAACAATACATTGCACACACACAGCCTACAGCTTACTTTTAGAGTAGCCTGCTAGACTCAGTAGACTGATTAATCTTCAATGACATCATGCCAGACTTAAATCCATAGTGTCCACTCCTGAATGCTATTTTGCTTGCATTTAGCCTACTCTGTGTGAGAAATGCTGTTGGAAAAAATAGCCTACCCACTTAAGTAGGCTACATTAGGAAAACATGCATTCAAGAGTGTCCAGGGCAAATGAATGACTTAAAAAGTCGAAGTGTGCCGAAAAAAATAAGTGTGTGAACTGCAGGATGTGTGTGAGGTGAGTGACCTCAATCAGAGGGCAAGGGCAGAAAAGCTTGAAACAAATCTGTAACAGTTAATTGTACATTGTAGCATTGTGTTGTAGTTGTATCATTATCTCTCGGCAGTGGAAATTATATAAATACTTAATGGGATATGTAATTACTTTGTTGTAATGAGAATGTAGCTAAAGTGGATGAATGTATTAACAAGCATTATTAACAGCTGTGTACAAAAGCCAAATGGCAAATATTTAAATGGCTGACTGGTGGCAGACAACTTAAAATCTTGGTGAAATTGTGTTGCTATTGAAGACCAAAATGAATTATCAATGTAAGTTGTAATACACACACCTGGTATCAGAAACATCATAGCAAGTCCAGCAATTATTAAAACAGATCTACATTTTGCACTTTATAAACTCTGTCAGTATAAACACTAAATCATGAGCATGGCATATATTAGCCTTTTATGGATCAACATAGAATGTTCTCCAGAAAAGTGTAGCCAGGCCTATATGTTTTTGAGGCCACACTAACAATTACAAAATCAAATCATACATGAACTGTAATGGTGATGGTGTACAGTTCTCATTACATGGATGCACAGAATAGGCTACTTATTGCATTTGGCAAGAGACTGTGCTGTATGAAGACTACAGCCATAGAGTAAAATCAGCAACCTGGCCATTCCACTACTGAACTTTCTTCACAAGTAAATGAAAACTGCATCCATCAGAAGAATCAGTGCAAGAGGTCAAAGTGATTGTTGACAGTGTCTTCCCATGACAGGCCAAAGTGACTTGCTGGAACATTCCAACTCTGAATTCAGACTGAACGTGTCAAATGCCTTAATGTGTTTGTTTCACTGCAGCCAAGGCAACCGACAGACCCACAATCCTCACTGAAGGTTCTTCTTGACAATCTGTCTGTGAAGTTCATTCCTGTTTTACATGCATGTATTCATTTCATAATTGTTCGACTATGCTGCCTAAAAAACGTTCAAAACATAGAATTAAAATGGGAATTAATTATCTAAATACAGTACATTCAATGAATATTGTGTAGACACTACAAGGTTAAAGTGAGAACTTAAACATAAATACATATTGTAGCAATATTGCCAAGAAAATTACAACACATTAGTAGCCTGGTGTATGCAACTGTTAAATGCACAATAACCTCTTAACACACTGAAACTGTTGCATTCATATGCAGAGCAACAGAGGCAATACAACATATTTATTTGGGAACGACATGAAAAGCAATACTGAAAATGATCTCCTGTCAAGAGGTTCTGAGTGGACCTACATAATTGGTCCCAAGATACCAAGAAGTGGCAGGATTGCAAATGAGGTTGATGAATGAAACAGTAGGGCCTAGAAAATGTCCAACCGGAAACATATGCCCGTCAATCACTTAAGGCTATTATTAAGTCATGTGGAAGTTTCCCCTTTGCTATTGATGTAGGCCTACATTTAGAATGTCAAAAACAAGCTGTATGTCAAGGAGCCTTACTGTAGAGGAAGCTATGTCTCCTCAATACACGAATGTTTGTGTTGAATTTTGGCATTATTTCAAGGCTACAGCTCTGGTAGATAGCCAAGCAGACATTAGTTTTTTTGTTGTTTATACAACACGTTAAGTTAATTCATTGCTTCGAAATACACTTTTAATGTATAGGCATACAGTCTCGTGTGTAGGCCTAGCTGAAATGTTAAATTTATTCTTCTGAACAAGAGGATGGTCACTTTGTGTTCTAGAGTTTACCTGAAACACACCATTCCAAATATAAGCGGCAAAGCGCGTTTATCGGCAATATATAGGACACTTTGGCTCACCGTCCGTGTAAACTATGCAAAAACACGACGTAATCCCATGGTGCATCTGGAGCAGGGCATTACCTAATCCCATGAAGCACCGGGCTAAAGAAGGGTGGGCCATCGACAGAGTATCAAGCCCAAACAGTAACGCCCATATCGATGAGTCAAACCAATGAGAAGTCTTAAATGTGACATCATTGTTATTTTCAGAGGCAAAGCAGCAGTGCTTCTTATAAAGTTTGACTCCACGTTGGAAGTAGAGTGAGAGAGAGAGAAAACAGGGCCGGGACGGTCCACGATCAGTTTTTAAGCTATTTGTCAAGTAGCTTAGCCGAAAAATTGGAAATTCTATGATTTTTTTGTCCGCCGCTTGGCAGACTGACAGTTTACAATCGGGGCTATGCGTTCCGTGAGTGGAAGAACTTGTCGATAGACATTTAAGCCTAACATCGAAATATCTGTGGATATAAAAGAACGACCAAACGATCAAATAACAAACCAGCCAACGACCGATCTCTTTTTCATATAGCTATAGGCTACTATTGGGAAAAACCGGACAGACGCCTGTGATCCGCCCTCAAGCTTTCGAAATTGTGGGAAGTTCACGCGAGTCAATATGGAAGCCACATTCTATGATGAGTCTCTCAACGCATCCATGCCTCCCCAACAAAAAAATGTTGGATGTGGATATAATGCGAAGGCGCTGAAGCTAAATATGACCCTAGATCTGAATGATCCAATGAAACACCTAAAGCCGCACCTTCGCGCCAAGGCAATGGACATACTGACATCACCCGACGTTGGGTTGCTTAAACTGACGTCGCCTGAATTGGAGCGTCTGATTGTACAGTCTTGTAACAGTTTGACAACGCCGACTCCTTCTCAATTCATCTCTTCCAAGAATGCCACCGACGAGCAGGAGGGCTTTGCTGAAGGCTTTGTCAAGGCTCTTGAGGAGCTCCACCATCAACAACACATGCCCGTTATGGACTCAGCGGATCAAGGGATGCCAACATCCACCGATATGGCATCTGTGAACTCCGATCAGGGAAACGTATCGCTGAACAGTTCTGTCCGTATGGATCCACCAGAATACTCGAGCCTGAGTTCACTCGGCCGCGCACCTGCGTACACCGACTCCAGCTCCATTGTGAGTTACGCGACTATGTCCGCGCAAAACGCACCAGGCCCTCGAGTGCCATGCCACCACCCGCTACAGCAGGCGTACAAAGAGGAGCCACAGCGAGTTCCTGATATGAACAGCGACACCCCTCCCTTGTCTCCAATTGACATGGAGAACCAAGAGAGGATTAAAGCAGAGAGAAAGCGCATGCGAAACCGGGTCGCTGCGTCAAAGTGCCGGAAAAGAAAGCTCGAGCGACTCTCGAGACTGGAGGAAAAAGTCAAATTCCTAAAAACTCAGAACACAGAGTTGTGCTCAACAGCTAACATACTGCGAGACGAGGTTGCGCAGCTCAAACTAAGGGTCATGGATCACGTAAACAGCGGCTGCCATCTCATGTTGACGCAGCGGATAAAGGCTTTTTGAGTGGGATTGTGAACATTTTAATGGACTTAGTTTTTGGAGATAGCCAAGGATTTAACGTAGCACTTAAAAGACTTTAAAATCTTCAGCACATAGATTGGGTTTCCTCAATTTCCTTATAGCCTAGTCATAAACTGCAATGAATTCTTAAAGTATGCTTTTGGACGTTTGACCTTGTCACCAGCAAACTTCTGCAGTAGGCCCTCTGATTTTCCAAAATTAGAGGTGGAAAGATTACTAACCACATGAAAAGCCAATTAGTTATTGATTGTACACATTTCATGTTGGGTCCGTTGCTGAAACTGAATCTTACTATGCTGAACTTTTGTTTACAATTTTGTTAATAAAAGAATAATTTCACACTGAACTCTTTTGATATTTGAAGCATTTGATTGCATTTAGGATTTCCAAATAGCTTGTTTTTGTAAATCTGTAAATACTTTGTTTTGTTTTGTAATGTTCAATACTACTGCAATACTTAGTGTATTACATTGTGTATTACATATTAAAAACTGAAAGGGCTACCTGATTTCTGTTACAAAATTGACTGTGAATGATGACTGACTGAACATAATTTGGGGTATTACAGCAAATCCACTTAAGCAGACCAATTATTTGAATGTATTGATTCAAAAAGTAAATTTCTAGAAACTCACACACACCATACAAAAATTGCTCAAATTCACCTTCTCGCGTAAAAATGATGCTTCACCTCCTTGAGTAAAATTATGATTGAAAATTGCCATCGCTAGATAAAAGTACAAAAACAGATAACCTGGTTCTTCAATAATGACACTATATCACACAAAACACAGCATACATGCAAAAACGGATAACCTGATTCTTCAATAATACTATTTCATATTGGACAAAAGCATCTGATAAGAAACAAAGATAAAAAAAAATTACCAATTCAAGCTGTTTAGTTTTTTTTGCTCTTACAGTTTATTTTCCTCTAGGTGTTTTGTATGGCTATAAAACAAATATAAAGATATTTACAAAAAAACAGGTACGAATATAGTTAGGAAAACAACATTACTGATAATCCACCACCCGGGGGCCTCAAACCCAGAACTGCTGGGCATACACAGATCAGCACCAGCTCAGTGTGAAGGTCATCTCCCACAACCCACCAGTCTGTAACTGGGCCTCAACTTTGGACCATGTGTGCGAAACGTGGCTTCCTCAAAAGTCCGACTATCACCTGGTCAACTCGCCAGGGATGTACCAGTCCTGTGGGGGCCCCGGTGGCTGGGTACTGGCCACTGCCCCAGACGGAGAGCAGTGGTCTTAGCTGACCAGCAGGCCCTCCTTGGCAGCGAGCCGTTGGCGATGCACACGGTCTTGCTCCAGCTCCTCGTGACTGGGGTGCCACAGCCTGGCCAGGATGCGCTCCATGTTCAGAGCGTACATGGTGTGAGAGGGCATGACCCGCCGATGGACCTGCCATCCCAGGTGTGAGGACAGAAAAAAATTATTAGGGTAGGGTAAAAAAAACACACTTCCAGACATATGAATAATTAACCAACCCATAATACTAATTGAATAGACACAAAGTATTTTCACCAGGGAAACGGAGGTATACAAACATGGAATCACAATGAGAGTAAGAGTAATTACAATATGATGTCTTTATGGGCATTTATGACACGAAAGAAGCTTCATCGTATTAAGTTTTTGTCGTACCTGTAATGCTTCCAATAAGTCATACATGTTAATAGGAGGTAAAGGGGCAGGGAGATTGTGACCAGAGCAGGCCAATAGGAGTGCTGCCTGCTGTTCAGCCTCGTCTGGTGACACCTGAGGGGGTGGGCCTACTGGAAGTGAGGCGCTGGGGGGCGGGCTATTGGAGATGGAGAACAATGGAACAACAATCACAGCGGTCATTACAGTCAAGGCTTGGCAAATGGTTAATATGAGCCCTTTGGAACGTTTTATCTTCACAGAGCAGGTAGTAGAGGCAATTGATGGTAAAATCATGGAAAGTTCACCGAGTTCACCATCACTTGGGTAGACTTTGACCTCGAATCAAAACGTTTTTCATAGTTTTGATATGGTTTCCTGATTGACAAACATGTTTGGTCGCAACAGTGTGCAACTGGCTGTTTAGGTAATTTTCTATCGTTTGATGGGTGTGTCTGAGGTAATACTATCATCGTCAACATGTATACAAAACCTGGCGTATGAAAAATGCAGTGAGCACAGCATATCCACCTAAAGTCATTCACTGATGAAAGATAAGACTGAAAAGAAAATGAAATCTATTTATATTCATCAGGCTTGGGAAATGTTCAAAAAGAAAGCAAACAGCTGCTTTTTCAACGCCCACTGTTTGCATTAAATCATCTGCTTTGCAATGTTTTGTCCATGGTTACATATTTTAATGACAGGATATTGCTTTAAAAAAAAAAAAAAAAAAAAAAAACAACTCACCACTCCATGACACTTTGGTAAGCTGCCACACTGTTTTTTAGATATGGTTGAGGTGTGATGTCACTGCTGAAGGCATGCTGGAAATGACCATCACGCAGACGATAGGCTTTTCTCCTGGAGACCACAGCGCTGATGACATCTTTCAGATGGACCTGTATGAAAACACAGGGGAGGGAGGTGAGACAAAAAGAGCCTTCGGGACAATTCTGGTAAAAGGTTGTTGACATGATTTCAACAAAGCCAATCTAATTACACTATTCCCTTCCCTGCTCCCTGGAGAAACATGTTTAATGTCGGTCCGCAATTGATCAATTGTGCAGCAAATGTTTAGAGACGAGTGACAGAAGCACCGGACATAATTCCGCGGCTCCGCTGACCAGCAGTCTCCTCGTCACGGACTGGTGCTCGTCCATGGCACATAGTTTGACAAAAGCACACCGTCTTTGCAACCTGACATTCTAATCATAGATACAGGCAGTCTTGTATGTACATCTAAGCCTAGAAACGGGCATGACAGGACGAGTGCCGATTTAAAAATCTAATTGACAGTTACAGTTAGGATTTCTTAAGTTAAGATAAGCTAGAAGGTCTGAGATATGGTAGGACACAACCATGAGTTCAGGAATTGCTTCTGTAATAGGAAGATAGAATTTTTCCTACATTAAGATAGGGCAAGCAGTTAGGATATTTTTCTGTAATGAGGCCCCAGGGGTTCATCCAACATAGAAAATATCAACACAAAGCAGTCACGATGCTGCCCCAGTGCATGTTTTTGCATCGGACTAATTTCCAACTAAAAACAAACAAACAAAAACTTCACTGGAATGACACTTCATGTCAAAGATCCGACCCAGAAACCAAGAGAAAAAAATATCTGTCTCCAGAGAACAGAGACATTTAAACAGTTTGACTTCTTTATCAATATGGCAACAGACCTAATGGACTTAAATTGGCTCCAGTCGCATTTTCCTACCAATCATCTTATCCTATCCAGTATTCCTTGACTTCATGATTTTTTCCATTGAAGATATGAAGAATTCGTAAGAACTTAGGAAAGGACAAATGCGGTGCTAATAGAATCTGACTAGACCTACGTAATTATGGGAAGGCGGACATGTATCATTGATTTTCATGTTCATAGGTTTTTGCTATCTGGCACAAGGACTTGTGTGGTGTTTTTCGTAAAGGATGCTTTGCTGTACGCTATGCTGAAGGAGGTCCTAAAAGAAGCACTGGAACACCTCTCCTTCCCACCTTCACCTGGCTGCGTAAACAAGCCATCCACTGACTGGACCGCAAGGAGCAAATGTAAATGTAAATCAGGTTTTTCGGCCAAGTATACTTGCATATACAAGGAAATTTGTCTCTGCATTTATAACGATGAAGTAGTGAACACACAGAGCACACAGTGAACACACAGTGAGGTGAAGCACAGACTAACCCGGAGCAGTGAGCTGCCTTGCTACAGCGGCGCTCGGGGAGTAGTGAGGGGTTAGGTGCCTTACTCCAGGGCACTTCAGCCGTTCCTACTGGTCGGGGATCGAACCGCAGCCCTCCGGTTACAAGCCCGAAGCCCTAACCAGTACGCCACAACTGCCCCAATTCAATGAACTTTATAACAAGTTTACTGGATAAGGGTCAGGGACTTACCATTTATTATCATACAGTTATACACTGGAGAGTCCTAGGAGTCTAGCCTTTTTTCCGCAGCAGTGTAGAGAAGTTGTTTCGGCAGCCTGGACAGCTTAGTAGCAAACGTACCTCCAGAGCACAAGCCATGGTGCTGACGGCATCCTCCGTCACATTGTCCAAGCCCATCTCGAAGGCGGTGACGATCATGCGGGCCTCCAGCTGACCGCGTGTGGGCAGCAGCAGCGTGTGGGCGCTAAGGCGCAGCTCCTCCTCCTCCACCCCAGGGCCTGGCTCCCGCACACAGAACGGCTGTGCTGCGGTCAGCGGGTTGTGAGGTTGGAAGCGGTGCTAAGGGCAGCAGAGGGGTGCAGATGAGAATAAAGGACATCCAGGTCATCAGAAGAAGAATCACATACACTGAGGTGGGAGGAAATTCTCTAGGGGTTTCCATGAAACTTAGGCAACAGCCTGAATTAGGCTGACTTAGGCAACAGCCTGAATTAGGTAATAACTATTAAACTGCTTGCTGTGATACGGATCAATTCAAACAGGAAAACTAACATTCTAAAGTAATCTGGTCACCCTGGCCAAGTGTCTATACATAAACCCTTGAAAATTAGTGACATGGTCACTACTAGAATAAAACTCAGTGAAGTCTGCATAGGGAAATTCAAAAGTTAGTGCATACAGATTTCATGGACTTCAGATTTAGTGATCTTACATCAAATTTTTGACGAACAGAGGAACATTTCTTCTTTCCTTTTGGCTTCCCAGGCTTGGAGGCAGATCCACTTGTCCACTGCATTGAACCTCCTTCTACAGAATATAACAAGAAAATAGAACTGAACAACACGCCTGTATGGCTCGAGAAGCATGCAAATTACAAAATCTCTCCTTAGAAACCCAGGGAAACACGCACACAAAATCTTACCTGGTGTGGACACAATTATCTGACATCGTGTCAGAATTGCCAGCAGGAAATCGTTGTGGACGTGAACTGAGGAACACAATCATATTATATCGATGTTTGTTTGTTTAATTTAAGGCCATTTCAGCAACTAAGGCTATTTAATGGCCAGAGCATTGTGCGTTATTATATCAATGAAGACAGCGTGAAACATGAGAATTGTTACATACGGTGGAAACACGCTAAGTTAGTGCCAAAGCCGTCAAACCACAGTCATGATCATCGGATTCAAAAGACTATTTTCATACCATTATCCTGAGCGAGGAGACGACGTGCCTCGATGTCGAACTCTTCTTTGCTGATTTTCTGCTTGAACCAAAGTTTCAGGTTTGCCCAATAACTACAATGAGATGAAAAATAACGTGACGTTACACATTATGAGTGTTGCCTTCACAAATACTCAATATGATCAGACCACAAAAAGCAGAGCGCAGAAAATGGCATGCTGTAATAATGTTAGTTCTTATGGGACTGCCACTTCGCATTGCACCGATGATAATGTGTGTGGTAAACAGAGACCCATTGAATTTCGAGTAGCAAGCAAGGAAGGAACTAGCCACATGCAACTAACTACCGCGACTTCAAGCTACGGAGTAAGGTAAAAGAGCCTATCTAACGTTAGCTAAAGTATGTCTAAGGTGTGTATGTGTGTTATCATCTCTGTCCAATATTATAACGTTGTTGTAACCCCACTTGGCTAGTTAGCTAGCCAGTCTTGATGCTGTGAGTTACATAGTGTAGAGAACACGCTAACAATTTAAACTTTGACTAACGTTATCACAATTAATATTCAGTTGTTACTCACTGTTTGACATTATCCCCGATGGCATCAGTTAAGTTTTTCTTTGCTATTTCCAGCTCGCTAGCATGAGCTGCCATTGCGACTCCTGTCCCGCCGTAGCAACATCAACAACAATATTTTTCGCTACTAGTTAGTTCACTCATTGCTGTACAAATATTTTGACACTGTTGCCGTCTATTGGTCAGGAGTACATTTTGACCACGTTTGAATGTGACATTTTCTTTCCAGCAGAGGGCACAATTGTTTTACGGATGCTTGTAGAGTTTATCCATTTAATGTTGCAGTGTTTCTCAAACCTTTTCAGACCAAGGACCACTTAATCAATAAAAAAAGCTAGACCTGCTTCAATAGTAAATTACACAATAGGCCTACTCACTGAACCACTTTGATTGCATTTGCACCTTGCTTATTGTGTCAGAGAATTCATATGATTTAAACTGGCATGGCTTACATAGGCAGTGTTGCAAAAATGTTTGGATTTACATACAAGTTGGTTCAATATTGCAAACAACTCATCTATATTATATTTTACCATGTCTGCTCACGGACCACTTGGGCTAGCTTGCGAACCACCAGTGGTCCCCGGACCACACTTTGAGAAACACTGTTGTAGATCAACAATATTACATTTGCCAAACTGAATCACAGACTCCTGATTAACTCCTGACTCCTGATTTGACTCCTGATGTGTGGGGCAGTCGTGGCCTACTAGGGCTTCGGGCTTGGAACTGAAGGGTTGCCAGTTCGATCCCCGACCAGAACGGCTGAAGTGCCCTTGAGCAAGACATCTAACCCATATATATATATATATATATATATATATATATATATATATATATATATATATATATATATATATATATATATATATATATATATATATATATTCTCTACAAGAAAGGGCAGAGCAGGCTGTACTTCCTGAGGAGGCTGCGCTCCTTCAATGTGTGCAGCAAGCTCCTCAGGATGTTCTACCAGTCTGTTGTTGCCAGCGTCCTCTTCTATGCAGTGGTATGTTGGGGAGGAAGCACAAAGAAGAAGGATGCGGGGCAACTTGACAGGCTGTTAAGGAAAGCTGGCTCTGTAGTGGGAGCTGAACTGGAGTGCATCACTTAAATATCTGACAAAAGGACCCTGAACAAACTGATCAACATCTTGGACAATGAGTGTCATCCACTCCACAACACTATTATTAAGCAGAAGAGCCTGATCAGCTGGAGACTTCGCTCACTGCCTTGCACAACAGACAGACTGAGGAAGTCATTCGTCCCCAGGGCCACTGAACTGTTCAATGCTTCACTTAAGGGAAGAGGAGAAATAGACTTCTCTGCATAGTCTGTCTGCCTCTTCACCACCTCCATGTCTTGAACTGTCTGTCCACTAGCCACTTTTTACCACTGTCTTCTGCCTCACTGTTTGCGTGCTATATTAGCACATATGCACAACCCCTCCCTCCATGCCACAGCCGAACTGTGACCACACTTATACCTTCCTTTATATACTGTAGTTATATTTAGATATATAGACTTTATTCTTGCACTCTTGCAATGTTTGACTTGCACCATCACCATGACACTCATTCACACAGAGCACCTTACCTTACCTTATGCACAGAGAATCACAGGCTCAGTCCCTGCCTCAGTCATCGCAAGCGCATCTTGATTGATTAATCACCTACTATGTGGATACTGTTTTTTTAGAATTGATTTAGATTAAGTGTTATTTGTATTTTAGTATATTTAGTATATATTTATCTTCTACTGTCCTTATTGCTTAGTTGTGTTTTTTATATTATATACTTTTAATTACTTTCTGCTGTTAGTGAATGTGTGTGTTGTCTGTATGCTACTGTGACCTTGAATTTCCCCTGAGGATCAATAAAGTATCTATCTATCTATCTATCTATCTATCTATCTATCTATCTATCTATCTATCTATATTTTTTTTTTTGAAAGAAATACATGCTTAAACCAAAATAATATAATAATAATATATAACCATAACTATACTATACTATACTATAATATAATATAACATCATAATAATAATAATAATAATAATAATAATAACAATAAAGATTTGACACTTTCACACTTTATGTGAGTCTTTAAAGCACAGCAAGTCCTTTTTGACTGTGTGACAGCATGTTTTTGTCACATGCAATTTGGAATTCAAATTGATGAACCCCTCAATGGAGCTTGGCAGTTTCCTTTGAGTGTTTACTTTTCAGCAGAAGGCGGCACATTTTAAGTCAAGAGGAGGTAGTCTTTCACACCCTCCAGTTGCACATGTGTATTCAATTATGCTAATACAGTTTCACTCAATGCCTATTTGAAATGATGAACAGCAGTCTATAACTGATCTGTTCTGTATGACATAAGCCTCAATAGCCTTCTGAAAAATATTTGTAGAAACAAATATAGAAGAATTCAAATGACATGTTGTAAATATTAGCAACATCGTTATATTGAAATTTACTGAGGTTACTTAGATCTTCCCTCTACATGCCTCAGAGATCTGTTTCCACTCACAGCATTTAACATTTCGCCAGTGGGTCTATACAAATGAGTCTTTTTGAAATCTCTTAAATCCCTCCAATTTTCTGTTGTGTTGCAGCACAATCAAAAGCCCGCTGTAAACATTAGAGGCAGCAACAAAACGACGATTCTTGGGTAAGACAAACTTCAAAGAACACACATTAAACAAGTTCATGACACAAGTCACAACCACGAACGTTGAACAACAATGGTACATTGCATTTCAGCCGAGCGCAGAGAGTTGAGTTTAACAGCAACTCTGTCTAAAGAAAATGCTGCGCTCTGTTTGACATCCTGAGTGGCCGGGGATGTAAATGGATAGGGGCAGCAAAGCCGCAGGAGCATATGCTTCGCATGCACGCAACTTATTCAGTGAGCCAAATTATTTGTGCTTGAAAACATAATCTCATGATAATGAATGAAAGAAACATCAAAATATACCCAAATAGATACCACAGAAAAATCACCTTGAAGGTTGTAGGGAGAGACACAGGTGTGTGTGTGTGTGTGTGTGTGTGTGTGTGTGTGTGTTTATTCTAACAGCTTAAACCATTTAGGAGGATTGTTATCACAAGAGTAAAAAAGTTCTCTCTGTCTCCTGCCCCTCCATCTCCTACAGCACTGGGATGCCAGTAAGCACATTCCCCCGTCTCCTGACTGACTAGAAGAGGTGGGATCCGGCTCCGAGGGGAAACGTGGGGAGGAGTCGTGTTTTTCTGCGAAAGCCCTAATGACATCAGACGTAGCAGGCTGGGCACCCCTTACTCTCAAGACAAAGGCAAAAGCCCATCAGGACTGACTGAGCCCAGGCTAGTCAGAGTGAGCTCACTTGGCAACCAGAGAGGGATGCTTCAGGCAGGTAGACACTGATGAGACGACACTGGATGGAACACTATGCTGTTACCTGTGCTCCTGGCTATTCAGCTTGACAAATTGACTCAGCTGCGTATGTAAATAGGAGTAGTTTATTTTAAGAAGTTAAGCGCAACAAGACCTCTACGCAGCACTTCCTCTGGGGTATGTACTCACTAGATTTCTTTCCTTTATTCAGCTCTAGTCATGAACTGCAAACTCTCTTTGTTTCTACTGCTCAGCTGGTGGAGATGGCGCTAGCACCCACAAGGTCACAGGTTAAATTCCCCATGAGAGTAGGTTAGTCCTGCTTTAGAGATGTGGTGTTTGGATGCGTGGCATGTATTTTTTGCTTGAGTTTTTACAGAAAAGTGAAGTTTAGTGTCTCATTTTTTCACATACCTGCAGTCATGTCATGGTTTTTAGTGGTGGTCACTGAATACAGATTTTAAAAGGCAATAAACTAAAAATAAATTATGTTAAGGGAAAATAGAACGATGATTAAATCCATCAGGCAGATTTAGAAAAGGTCCCAGACATTAAAGGTGTTAGAGGGATAAAATATGATGACCGGCTGCCTTCCCCGTCAGCGTCTGCAGGCGTGTGAGATGGAGCCTCAATACCGTGCTGAGCCCAAAGCAGACTGACTCAACTAATCATGTTTTCAATTGAGAGAAATTCGGCACCTCCTGTCCGCGAGGAAGTGAGATAATTTGTTGAACCAGGTGGTTTTGTGCTCGGTTGAAACTGAAGCTTACCGTCACCATAGGCCTGTTGGAGAGCAGTCCAGGATACCTTGGGTGACCAATGGCTGTGTGTCTATAAGGCTATGAGGAGAAAACCAGCCTTAACAGCCACAGCCTGTATGAAGATCTGTCCACACCTTAGATAAGCACTTACTGTCCAGCAGGGATCAGTATGGATGATTGTCTGTATCATTCATTGTTGCTGGTGGGACAGTCATACAGCTCCTCATGTGTGGCTGCGTTGCTTAAAACATTTATGGTACTCTGATTTTACCAGATGATCTAACATGAGTTGAGAGCAATTGAGAGAAGAGCTTCTGAAAAACCCTCCCAAGCTTACAGCTTTTGGCAGACATCACTTTGGATTTGTCTGGAGGGTTGCCCAGCAAGTCATTAAGACCATGTGAGGCATTAACATGCGGCTTACCAACCAGGTAACATGGGGAATGTCTAAAAGGGTCATTCCACGTCAATTCAACCAGGGCCCACGCACTTAGGTCTCAAAAATTTCTGAAAAAAATGATCAGGTGTACCTATGTTATCCAGGAGACACACTGTAAAATGTGTCGATTTTGCTCGGCCTCTCTCGATTTTGCTCGGCCCACAGCGCAAGAACTAAACTAGGAATAGTATGTAGCAAAATCGTCATGTTTGGTCTGGATGATCCTGCATGGTCATAGCTGTCCCTCAAAGTTGATCAAAATTTTATTGGAGTTTTTGGCTGGGCTCTGTTTAGGCCTTCAGAAGACATATGTGTATGACTATATGTACTCAACATAGGCTCTTGATTTATTTTCCTTACTTCTGAAGGCCTAGAGCCCAGCCAAAACTCCAATAACATTTGTATCAACTTTGAGGGACAGCTATGACCATGCAGGATTATCCAGACCAAACGTGACGATTTTGCTACATACTATTCCTATTTATGTACCAGCATGCAAAATTTGAGCCTCCTACATGGTTTAGTTCTTGCGCTGTGGGCTTGTGAACTTTGACAAAAAAAAGAGGCCGACACCCCTCCCCCTGTAAAACTGGCTGTATCTTGGAAAGTATTGATCTTACATAAGAGTCATTTTACAGTGTGTCTCCTGGGTAACATAGGTACACCTGGTCATTTTTTCAGAATTTTTTGAGACCTAAGTGCGTGGGTCCTGGTTGAATTGACGTGGAATGACCCAAAAGGTCCTTTTACATGTTAACAGATAAAAGCAGATTTTATCTGACACATTTTTATCTAGGCTAAAAGTATATCAGTATAAAACAAATGTCAATCACATTGGCTTGATGTGTCGCCACGCCTTGCCAGATTGCATGCAGGTTAAACCAATTATATCTCTCAGACCTCTTAAGATGTCATCTACATAAAGCATCAAGCTTTTTCCCATTGGTCTTTTATTAAACCAAAGCACATTTACCTCATCTGATATATTCCTCCTCACCTCTGCAAATGTGACAGGACATTTTCAGTTAGCCCACTTAAAATCAATTTCAGCGCCAAATGTGAGCCATCTGATGTCTTTGGATGGAAGTCAATCACATTGAAGATATAATTCAGTTTTATTAATTTTCCTTAACATCAGGGAGCCCTGGCGACCTCCCCAATCACTATTTGTTGACAATGATGAAGTAGACTCTTTCGCTTCTGCAGCAGTTTTGGTTTTCAGACCTCGCCAGAATGGTCCACTTCCAGTGCTAAATATTTTCTGGAAACCACAGGGATGATTGAAAGTGCCTGTTGATGAATGCTGTTTTTAAATATATGATTTGCTCCTGAGCACTGCAGAATACCGTATTGCAATAATATGAGACTGGTCCACATGGTAGCCAGTGTGATCACGGTCCATAGGTCTACATCCTGTCAGAGCTACACTTTACTGAGATGGGCATACCTCATACCCTGTGGAAATGTGTCAACACTAGTGCCAGCCTGCAGTCCAAAAGACCTCTTTCGAAAGATCTCTTTTCTTTTCTTCTGTTAAGACAGATTTCCCACCAACAGCTGGTTTTCTTTCACTGTCAAGACCAATAAAATCCTTTCCAAAAATAGGTTAGAAAAACAATTACTCACAAAGCAAGGGCCTGTGCGTCACCCTCTCCTTTATTAGTACTTACCAAAAAATGCTGCCAAAAGCAGGGCATGGTTTGTGTCATCAAATGCCAATTAAATCGTTGCAGGAGCTAGATGAAGCTGTCACTGCTCTATATCTTTAATAAAAACACAAAGCCTCTTTAAGTAGACTGAGGCCTCATCCAAAAAAGGAAATGGCCATCATCGAGCTACTGTAACATTAACTTCTGTATATACAACTGTAGAGGGTCAACAGGTCTACTGTGAGGTGAATTAGTATTTTTAGGCTTGAGCCCAGAGTCCTAATGTCCTAAACAAGCTTGTATGTAACATAACTCAGAGAGGGAGGAAAAGTAAGGTCAGACCAATAAATCCAGTCCTCCTGAAACACTATTCTGTTTCATAAAGTATGGTGTCCATACTAACATTGAGCAGTTTCCTCAGATAAGTGGAATTTGTTGAATCATGGTAACATGTTGACAATTTAATGACTATGACTACTCAAATACTGCACATTGAATCATTCTGCATTTCTAGACACACTAATCAATGTATTTCTTTGAGTATAATGATATGTGCCATACTATAAGGGATCTTATAATGACTACCGTAATTTGGAAGCACAGCTTGTATGCATCATTATTCTGATTCCAGGAGAGAATCAAGTAAGCAGACTGCATCTGAACCAGTGCCAATGGGGCCCAGCATCCAGGGTTTCCTCTGCGTCCTCCTTGTGTCTTTTTGGAGTCAGGCGGACGGCCTCTCCAGGGGACCACTCCTGGCCCGCAGGCGGAGGGCGCCGGCCGACGGGGCCGAGGGTGCCCCGAAAAAGTGCTCCTACACCTTCCTGGTCCCCGAGCAGAAGATCACCGGCCCCATCTGCGCCACCAAGGGGCCCGCGTTGCCGGACAAGGACCGCGTGACGCGCATGGACGTGGCGGACGTGCGTGATCTCCTGTCCAAGCAGCAGCGGGAGATGGACGCACTGCGGCTGTCCGTGGACGTGGACGGCAACCTGGTGAACGAGATGAAGCTGCTGCGCAAGGAGAGCCGCAACATGAACTCGCGCGTCACGCAGCTCTACATGCAGCTGCTGCACGAGATCATCCGCAAGCGGGACAACTCGCTGGAGCTGGCACTGCTGGAGGGCCGCGTGCTCAACGCCACCGCCGAGTCGCTGCGGCTGGCCTCGCGCTACCGCGAGCTGGAGGCCCGCTTCTCCGCTGGCCGGCGTGGTCAACAACCAGTCGGTGCTAATCGGCGCGCTGGAGGAGCGCTGCATGCAGGTCTACGGCAGCCGGCGGCCAGAGGCCGGCGGGCCACCGCTCGTGCAGGTGGTGCCAGAGAACATTCCGGTGCACGTGCCCCGCTACTTCAACGAGATCCAGAGAGACCACGGACGGGCCTTTCCCCGAGACAGGGGCTCCCGGGCCGGTCCTGCCCCCACTGGAAGCACTGCGGACATCCTGAAACCACCTGAGGGCAATTTCAGCTCAGAAGGTAAGAGAGCCAGAGAAGAGCACCATTCTGAGGTAGACTGTGTATCTTTCCTTTGGCTCAGTAACTCTTCTGTTAGTGGGGTTATGTTCAGGCCCCTATAGCACATAGCTGTGGATGAGACCTTGAGCTTAAGTTGCGCATATAGAGCACTGCTATGGTATGGTATTTTTTGGATAACTAATCTGGCAGGAAATAGCCTTTTTTCACCTCTTTAATACAAATATTGAATGTAATTTTCTTATGCTTGCAGTCAGATAAACAAGCTATGGTAAGGTAGCATACTATACGTTCACCAATCCAGTGATCTTCTTGACACATTCTGATTGTCTGCGCCCAAGGAAAACAAAACTTGTGGGTTTTTAATGCAGCTGCAGAAGCAAAAAATCCCAAGGACTTGGTTTCCTTCTGGTTTCTCCAACCACAAAGTAGCTGCTACTCCTCAATGCTGCCCCTCTCAATGACAGGAGAGGCACAGCGCCTCAGCGAAAGGGGTTTCAGTTTCTCAGGCGAACCACTGGTCTTAAATTCCATTGCGTGAGTGGACTGCCCACTCACTACCTGCCTAAGATAAAAAAAGGGAAAACTTAAAGCTATTGTCATAGGTCAATAGGAAAAAGAAACCAGCTGTATTCCACACTATGAAACATGGAAAACACATTAAGGCCAGCTACAAAAACACAAATACAACCCTCATCCCTCTCCTATATATAGTAAAGAGATAATAGATGTTGAAAGAGGCATATATTGCCCATGTCTATTATTCTGTCCGTCTGGTTTCCTTATTGGAGCAGGGCCGTTTCGGGACTGCTTCCAGGCGATGCAAGCTGGCCACAGCACCAGCGGGATGTTCGTTCTGAAGCCAGACGGCAGCGAGCAGGCTGTGCAGGCCTGGTGTGAGCACGACGTGGACAACGGCGGCTGGACGGTCATCCAGAGGAGGAAGGACGGCTCGGTCAACTTCTTCAGGAACTGGGACAGCTACAAGGTGATAGCGCTATGGTGCTACAGTTCATGTTTTAGGCAACATAAATTGGTTTAGGATTTTATTTTATTTTATTTTAATAGCACCAAAAATATATATGCCTGTAAGTGCTTAACAGAGCGTAGCTTGAACATAAACTTGAACAGTGGCAAAAAGCTTGAACGGTTATTGGTTCAACTGACAGGCATCTTGAAGTGGTGTTGATGTGTGTTTGTGTTGTGAGGTATGTTGCCCTCAGTTTAATGTAGGTTATGTTAGAGGAAAATTGGGACCGGATTCTTGGGAAGTCAGAGTTTTTATAACTAAAGACAAAGAGGCAATATCTGCAGCTGAAATTGATTATTTCTTGTGAATCAGACAAAGTAATCATCTGATTCACAAAGCCTGTATTGTTCACTTGGTCCAATGTCCTAGATTTTCATTACAGGTTGAGTCACAACAATTTAGCTGTCGCCTTGGAGAATACTCTCTAAATGAGCAGTGGGATGTCCAAATGAAAAAAGCTGTAACCTGAGCTTTAACTTACATAAATCCAAAGGTTATTTATCAGAGCTCCTCTCATGAAATGTTAGAAGGCCAAAGCGGAAGGGAAGATCTACATTCCCTTTGCTTTTGTCCAAACCACTGGCTTGCCTGGCCCCAAAACGTCAACACTAGAGGACAAGATGGACATTTTCTAAACTGACATGGGGTGATTCAGTGTTCCATGCTGTCGCCAGCATATGGAAAGCTGTGCCTCTGCCTGTCTTTGCACCTCTGCCTGTAGCCTCACACACACACACACACACACACACACACACACACACACACACACACACACACACACACACACACACACACACACACACACACACACACACACACACACACACACACACACATACGCCAACAAAGTGGGCCACACAGAAAAACCCTAGCTCATTCATCATGTGTCTAGGGTTAAAGCACATTCCCCCACAAAGACGAATCTATAGGCTTGGATTACCCTGGTGCTTTTAAGGGAAAAGCCAACCACAAATTAAGTGCAGTTACACAACGTGACCATTCGAGCCAGGCTCACAAATAACCGTGCAAAATTTGTTTGTGGTTGAAAGAAGACCTGGAGATAACATCACACAGTCAGCATTTCAGAGATTTTTCCACTGCTGATTCTTAAGTGCAAAACACAAAGGCAATGTCCTGCCAGACATTAGGAGCCATGTGCTGACTTCCCCATGACTGTTATAAATATTTACACTACTGTTCCATGTTTGATAAAACACCTCTCATCCTCTTCCAGAAAGGCTTTGGCAACATAGACAGTGAATACTGGCTTGGTCTGGAGCACATCTACAACCTGGGCAAGCAGGGAGACTACCGTCTGCTGGTGGAGATGGAGGACTGGACGGAGAAGAAGGTCTACGCCGAGTACAGCAGCTTCCACCTGGAGCCAGAGAGCGAGTCGTACCGCCTGCGCCTGGGCACCTACCAGGGCAACGCTGGGGACTCTCTGACCAGTCACAACGGCAAGCAGTTCACCACCCTGGACAGAGACAAGGATGCCTTCTCAGGTGGAGGTCTTACTCAGTCTACACCTAATAAACACATTCTTAAATCCCATAGCTGTTATGACAGATAACTAAAGCTGCTTAAAAAACATACATTTATCAGTCATCAGAGACTATTGGTTTGATATTATATGTTGCCTAGATATGATATGTCAATGGAGAATGAGTTTTTGTTGTAAATGTTTGACAAATGATTGACAATTTTCAGTGTGTGTTAGTTGAGTGTGAATGTTTCCTGTTTGCTCTGTCACAGGTAACTGTGCCCACTTCCATAAGGGAGGGTGGTGGTACAACGCCTGTGGGCAAGCCAATCTGAACGGGGTGTGGTACAACGGTGGAGTCTACCGCAGCAAGTTCCAGGATGGCATCTTCTGGGCTGACTATGGAGGTGGCTTCTACTCCATGAAGGCTGTGCGCATGTTGATCCGACCCATTGACTAAGGCCCAACACGCTGGTGGGGTTGCTCAGCACCCCGACCCTTTCGTAACCTCCGGGACCGTGCTGCCAATAGTTTCCATTCACTTTTGTTTACAGCTTCCTGAGACAGGACATTGTGTTCCTCATTCTCACTGTGTATATGTATGTATATTGTGGTTGCCACAGGTTTGAGAGGTATGAGGATTAAATGGAGTGCAGCTGACGATGATCACTAACTCCCTCCCTTTCCCAAACACGCTAACTTTCAGACATCAGCAAAATCTGAGCAGCGGTCTAGAAACCGGTTAAGTCGGTGCCAGCAGTGGTTTCTGGCAGGAATCACGCTTTTTTCCACCATTCCTTCTGGGCCTGACAAACCAGAGTCCTGCAGGTGCTGCAGTCCTCATGTCTCCTGAGAAACTGGGGCATGGCACAGGCGCCACCTTGGCCACTCTCATTCAGTGCCACCATGCCACTGCCATCACCAGCACGTAGAAGTAGATGAGTGAATGCTGTCAAGTGTATGAATTTAAGAAACAAAAGACAAACTCATGTGGATGAATGGATGAATGAATGATTGAAACGATTTTACAGTGCCATACCAAATGCACTCATATTATTGTTCTGTTATTATGTGCTTTATTTAAAAGCCCTTGCCATGTTATATCTTAAGGATTTAAACTTTGGTTATGTTTTCCAGATGTGAATAGTTACTTGCACCTAGAAAAAAATATGATTGCCATTAATAATTCATGTCAGTTCAGAGAAAAACAACTTCTGGAAAAGTTGTGTATTACACTGCGGTTAGCAGCAGGAAATGTATTTAAACAATTAGTGCAAATCATGTTTGATGCAGCCAACTTGTGTATAGCGGATGTTATTGAAATCTCACAGCTAATTAGTTTTCAATGTGAGCTACTGAGAAACAGAAGGCACACAAATACGTAAAGGACTTACTCTTTGCTCCAGCAGTTTGAGAATGTAAAACGTCAGCTAGCACGAAGCAGTAGAACAGACAACGAGAACCACATTGCTGAAACCCAGACAAGAGGGAGAAGTGGTTAAGAAGAGAGGAGAGGCGAGGGGGTGCTGGTGGTTCTGAGGAGGAATTGGAGATGGAAACTCTCCAAATTTCCGTGAATATGTTTTTTTCAATCTTCCTTTTAAAACACAGAAATTTACATTCTTTCCATTCGTATGGGCTCAGCATTTTTTGGTGTTTTTATTCAAAAGACTCAGAAATCCTCAGGCTCTGTAATCACCAGAGGAACATCAACATGGCTCTTGTTTGATGGCAGGAAACTGTACACTGTGTGTTCTGCCCAAAGGCATACAGTCTGTCGAAGAGCTTTCAATAAACAATATTAAGACATACCTGGGATTCTAATTATATGTTTACTGACTCTTGACTGGGCACCCAGTCATGTGATTTCCTGAACATTTTTGAATGATGAAATCTTTAATAAATCAATGAATGAATATTGATATCAAGTCTTTCATGATAACTGAATGAAGATATATCCCTTTGTACATATCATCAAAAAAGAGAATGTAACCAAACTCAGTGTTTGTAGTTTTGCAACATAGCCACATAACACGAAAACCGAATCAGAAAGTCCTTAAAATACCACACAAGTTTATATGGTTGTGCAGACATGATTCTAGTAGACTGAGATGCTGTGTCCACAGCCTAAGTAAACTGACTGCCCAATGCAGACACTCTTTCAACCCACAAGACTTTGTAGAGCAGACAACGACCACAGGACAAAGTCTGTCTGATAGTGTCCAAACCTTACCAACAACCCGATGGTGTCTGAAAAGGATTAACCGACACCATGACCCTCCCAGTGTCTCCGAGTCATCCTGTGATTCCAACAAATATGAGCTTTATATAAAAAAAGAGACCAGGGAAACTCAAAGACTTATAGAGGCACACTGTAAAACTCTATAAACAAGCTTTATTACCATATAAAAAATACTGCCAGTCCTGCTTCCAGGATCCAGTTGCTACAGGGGGGATAACAACACTGTCAGAGTTTCATGCCCAATATCAGCACAGTGTTGTTGTTACAGGACCAGTGACTGTGAAAGGAAGAGCTTTTGTTGTTATTATTATTTTTAGGAGAGTAATCACTGCATTTAGTATACATGGCTGCCAGCACTAAACAAGATCAGGATTCCTCTACCATCTGAGTCAAAAGCAGTTCTATTTTACGTCTCATTTATGTACTTGGCTTTGGTTTATCAGCTCCTTTTCAACCCATGCCATCCATTGGTTCCACAGAAATGCAGCCTACAGGTTGTTAGCCATAGATTTTGCCATTTTAATGTTAAACACAAGTAACTGGTCCATGGATACAATGGTGAACCGTCCAATAATATTGAAACAATGGATCATGACTCATAACTCATCACATGACATGATGTGTCCATGTTTGTACATTTACACTGCATATGCCTGTGTTTGCTCTAATGTAGTTTGCTCTAATGTAAGGCAGGACATTGAGTATTTCACTGCTAAAGCTTCACTCCGATTATCCAAGCAAAGTCTAAACAAACACTCATTTACTAAAACACCTTCAAGCACTTTGGACAAACGCATCTGCCAAATATCATAACCACAACCATCATTTCAACATGCACAGCACATGCAGGATTTAATTAATTAAACAGCTTTTATTTAAGGAGATTAGCTTGCAAAAATGGGTGCACTGCAAATTAGAGATGACAAGTCACTTTCTCCTCATCACACTGCTAATATTTGTGTTGGATAAAAATATAATTTATCGCTATCGCTTAATGTCTAAAGGGCAGAGATGAACTAAAAAATCACACATGATAGAGCAGTTCTTATCCTGAACGTCTGACAGACTGAATGTGTACTGAAATGAAATTTAAGCAAAAATATAAGTGGTGTTATTACGTTCTCTCTGTGTATTACGTTCCCGTTATTCCAAACAGTCTTGATCGTGATCTTAACTATTGCTGCTGCTAGGTACGTCTACATTTGTGACATACTGGACAGGTTTTAGAGCAATATGAAGAAAAAATCGTGAACATGTGTTGATATAAACTGGCTGAACCTAAGGTTTCTCTTCTGAAAGCTAAGGAAAAACAACCAATCTAGCCGCAGCTCAACACGTCTTCATATGGCAGGAGGGTGGTGGAGAAGAGTGGGTCCAGTTAGTGTTGGTCCTGTTCCCACTGACCTGAATAAATTGCCACATTTTTGACATGGACCTTAACTGCTAACTACAGTAATGTCTCCAGACATCAGAACATGATTGATATAGAGAGAGGGACCAAAGACAATTCCTTAAAAGTTTTCTGGCTTTTAGTTTAGGCATAATAATGAATTAAACTGTTATACAGTACCTTGATGTCACTGAGGAAAATGTATAATGTTAATAATGCCTAATATATCATTATTTATTTATTTTCGGCGTAATTTCATTACCAAATTGTCAATGATTTTTTAAATAGTTTTTGACTATAAAAAAATCTATATTGACTCATATTCAGTTTTACATTTGCATTTATGCATTTGTCATATTTGTCTACTGAGTTGTGGCTTCAGCTATGAGAAAATAAAGACTGAATGAATATGAATGAATACATGACAAATGTCTTCTAATTATTCTTAACTGGGCATTAAGCCCACTGTAAATAGATGTATATGGTATTAGATTGTACTTACTTGAAGATGGGTAGTATTTCAGCCAGGTTTGACTTGGCAGACCTATACGCAAGAAGATTTGTGTTTTGGATGATCCTCATGTGTGCGGATGAACAATGAGGCAATTCAAGTGAAGCATTCCTCTCAAATGTAGAGCAGAGGTCCAGTTTTTGGTTGTCAGGCAGGTTTTTCAACTGACTTTCAGTTTTGACTCTGTGTTTTGGTCACTCACCACCACTTCCATTTTGCAGGATACAGTTATACCAAATCAAGACATAATCTAAATCTTTGTCAGAATGGCATACAATATCTGAAAAATTGTCACCAGCTTTTGATTCATTAGGAAGGATTATATTCCTACTGCCAGCCTGAAAATAGCATGTAGACTCAATATAAATATACTAAAACCTCAAAAGTCTCCCTCACTGGTGTTGTTCCAGGTTATTGACCATGTATTCTGTCTTGCTCTGTGATTGGCCCAGTTCCCCTTGCCCCATGTGGAAAATCTTTATCCGGTTCCACCGTGGTCTGGTTGTCCGTCAGTCGTAACCCGTCTGGACATTGACCACCACCACCGGGTGCCAGTCCAGACCAGTGGATGTCTGGAGGAGCTTGTTTGAGGAACTCTGAGTGGCGCTTGTCTTTTTAGGAGCCCCCATTCATTCTGGCTGGCCGGCGTGCCAAAACCTGGCGTGGGGAAGGTGACATCTTTGGACCACACTCGCGCTCGCACACAGCGGCAGGCTCCGGCCAGGAAGAACAAACCCTGTCAGAGAGAGAAACCTGACCGTCTCAGCAGCTGAGGGGGCTGTTTGCCCGTGTGGCTCTCCCCATGGAAAAACCCCACAGAGCACCACTGACTCAGAGCCTCTGGGCCGTTATGAACACCCCTGCGTTGATGCTCCGTCAATCCTCAAACACCACGGGTGATTGTCCAGAGAGCACTGCGCTGCTGGGAAATCCCTGAACAGGTACCGTCAGGGCCAATCAGCCTCCAGACATCCACAAATAGCCTCTGACAGACAACGAGCCATTCTCCAGTCTGTTTTTCATGGAGGTCATTGAGATAATGCTCTGTTTCTTTTCAAAAAATAATCTGATATGATTTTGTAGGGGGAAAAATCAGTAACTTGGAAAGGTTGCCAAAGTATGTATGTGTGCATGGAGGAGTCTGTTTTCACTGACAGCAGGCCTAATCATTTTTTTAAGGATAGGAGCTGATCCAATGGCAACAAGAAGAGGAATTTCAAACTGTCTATCACAAACCCAATGTTGGGCAAATGGAAATCCAACCATTTTAAAAGATTAAGTGTGCAGGACTCAAAAGCTAGTCTTTGTGAGTTCAAGCCATTGGATTCATCACAGGAAATAAAAATTAGAGCCTGCAATAATATGTACTTTTGAGTGATTATTAAGTGCCATCATGTTTTAGCAACATCAGCATTATAGTATTAAATTAGTATTAGAGTTTATTAAAATGTATATCCCATGATTTCTTCAAAATAATTAACTGTTTTCTTGACCCTGTTTGCTGTTCTTATCAGACAAGGAAATGGTTCAGAATCTGTAGTGTATTGTGTGTCTATTTTCACACCCGTGAACCCTTCTTCACAAACACACACTCATCAGTGAAAACAAACTCAGCTGTTATAATGGACACTCAGTACTTCTAGTTTTGATACTGGTTTAAATGCAGTTGACCGTGTTCACAAAGTCAGAGCTATATGAAGAAGGGCCATAATCTATCAGCAAAGTGACTGGTGCATTCAGAATCGCTCTAGACCAATAGCTCTCCTCTCTCAGCTATGTTTGTTTTCATACATATCATGTCTCTGTCTATTGAAATTATTGATCTGCTTAATGTGTTTATGTGACAAGAAATGCCTTTCACAAGCAACAGTTTAGACTTGCTCATTTATGAAAAGTGCATTAGCTCTCCCTTGTGGCGTGAGTGAAAATGGCTTGCACAATGAGCAGTGACAGTCCAGCAAAGTGTCTAAAGCTTATTTGTGAACTAAAGTTAATTAATTTGCTAATTTAACACCATGGGCAAGACCTTCATCACAAACAGTGGTGTGTCTGCTCAATGGTCCCACATGACATATGATTTATAGTTCACACGCATAAGAAATGTTCTTGTTGATAGACTTTACTCACCATTTTAATTAGGGCCCAGTACTGTATGCAGCTAACCAAAGGAATACTAACAGCATTGATTTATTTAATTGACAGTCGGCAAATAAATATTTCATATCAGAAAGGGTAGTAGGCTATATCTGTGAATTTGAATGGATAGAAAACAAACAGGTTTACCAAGTGATTGTTTTATCAGATATAAATACATTTTCTTTTAGCCTTTTGGTGAACTACTCAAAAACAGGTGGGGACCTAAATTAATCTAGAAATAAAGCCACTGTTAGCTAGTTCAAAATGGTGATGAAGTATGCTATGTAAGGGCCACGGTCCACACGGAGACGCTTTTTGGGTTAAAGGAACCATATGTAAGATTGTGGCCAAAACTGGTACTGCAATCACTTTCAAAATACTGAAGAGCGGTGTATCCCCTCCCCCTCCCCCCTGACTCGAGGTTGCCAACCCGGATGGCGAAACACTACTGACTTCGTGATTAGTAGATGGGTGGAGGGTGGCGCATTAGGCCAAAACACAACATGACATGACAAAACACAACATCAACATCAGTTGAGGGCTGCAACTTCACTTTTTAAATGACAATATCATGGCCGGACTACTGTTGTCAGTGATATAAGTATTTGAAATGAACATGATTTCTTCATGTCTAGTGAAATATCAGGGCCATTTTATGATTAATTGAAATATTTTTCTTACATACGGCTCCTTTAAACGCAGAGGTTTTGCTTCGTCTTGGCCGAGCGTCCAAACGAATCCTGTAAACGCACTGCCCGAAAACCGCACTTTTTTGAAACCTGGTCCCAGAGTGGAAAAATCTGAAACCGTAGCCCACTGACAGGTGGATCACACCTCCGTAACAACATCAGCTGATAAAAACGCGTCACACTACTCCACCGTGTGACCTTTTGATGAAGACGGAAGTATACGTCGAAACATGTCAAGATAAAGAAAAAACATCTACCAATATATGTGTATGTGATAAAAGAAAAACCAAACTTATGGATTCTGGATTCCTAACCAACAGACCTCAGTCTGTTAGGTTAGATAATCGCACCTCCTCAACCATCAAACACCAGTGTACCATAGGGGTGTGTGCTGAGCCCTCCTCTACTCCCTCTTCACCTACGACTGCACACCTGTACATGGCTCTAACACCATTGTCAAGTTTGCAGATGACACTACGGTGATTGGGCTCATCAGCAATAACGATGAGACGGCCTACAGGGAGGAGGTCCAGCACCTAACATCGGGGTGCACTGATAACAACCTGGCTCTCAACACCAAGAAGACCAAAGAGCTCATTGTGGACTTCAGTAAGTCTAAAGCTAGCACACACACACACCATTTTCATCAACAGGACTGAGGTGGAGCATGTCACCAGCTTCAAGTTGCCATATTCTACTGCTTTTCTTCCTGCACATACACTTATTATTAATACTATTGTAATGTTACTGTTTCTGCACTACAATGGTACTGTTACCACACTGCACATAGTTGTACATACTGTACCTATCTGTCTATATGGTTCATACTAAATATCCATATTTATTCAGTTTTTCTGTAATATATTCTGTTAATACACTGCATATATCTATATTGTTCTTACTACTACTATAATGGTACCGCCACTACATTGCACATACCTGTAGATGTTGTTCATACATTGTTCATTTTACAGTACATAGCCATATTTATTCTGCTCTTATAAGGTAACTGCTAATACACTGCACATATTTATATTTAATTTATGCTACTCTAAACCACCTTCTGCAAAACAACTGTATACTGTCTACACTGCACTATATTTCTTGTCCTGTCTATGCACCACCTGCCAATACTGTGTATATCACATTGTACTTTTCTGCTTTTTTGCACTTCTGGTTAGAACAATAAAGTTAAATCTAATCTAATTCAATCTAAAAAATGATCTGCCTCTGCTTTGCCTCTTTATGGATCATGCTATGAATTGCAGCAGGAATGTCTGCAGAAGTTGAGACATTGTTATTGACCTTCTGGACCAGAGACATTCCATTAATGATTGTTGCTGTATTATATTCATCTGGAAGATCATCTGATAGTGATGCAAGTTTCTGCAAATGCTTTGCAAGTGCTGCTTTAGAGGTTTTCCTTGGGGTCCCCTCAGGTGTCGCCAATGACCATGGTTAAGGTCCAAAGGGTGACAAAAGACTTCTCTCATGTCCAGTCTTTAACATGATGGTCTTGCCATGTGCCTGTGTTTTCTTTTTTGACTCATGCTCGTAAATGTATTTAATTTTTGCTTTGTCAATGTATGGAATTTGTGCTTTAGGTGTATCTGACTCCAGCCTCTATGTTATGATCTTTGCCTGTAGTATGAGCCTGAATCAGATCATCCCTAACCTCTTGTGTTGCTTTGCCTGCTGCAGATATGCAAATGAACTCATGTTCCTCTGAAAATGGATTGATCCAATTTCAGTTTCTGTCTCATCAGATCTAACTGTGTAGAATTTTTAAAACTGTTGTAAATGTATGGACTTGTAGATCAAGTCTTGGAAAATAGTTATTATTTATTTTCAATGGAAATTATTTTAACAGATGAAAGACAAATTTAAGTATGATAATAATAATAATAATAATAATAATAATAATAATAATAATAATAATAATAATAATAATAATTGTACATAATGATAACAATATGTAAAGTATGAATATTTTCACCAACCAGTTCATCTACATCTCATTCCCACATTCTTACTAGTCAAAAGTACAACTGAAATGTATAATGTAGATAATTTTAGCACCTGTGATGCAATTACCATAATTTCCCAACTATTAGCTGCAGCTTATACAATGATTTTGCAAAATTTATTTAGCTATGAGGTTAATACACGGGGGCAGTTAATATGGTATATGGTTTTGTTTCTTTTAACTTGCATAAAACACTGTCCTGTGGCTTATACACAATACGGCTAATACACAGGAAATTACTGCATGTAATTGGTAATCATGATGTTTTGATCTCTTGGAATATCTCTTATGGGTAGTTTCAATAAAATACTAATTTACTGAATTTTGGGGTGTTTCCGAATAGTACATTTACAAATAGTAAATAGCATAGCAATGCAGACCTATGTAATCATTTGTATTTCAAGTCTCTGCTGGGAGGTAGGAAGGTATAAATACATTGATTAATGAGGTAGTGGGCATTTCAATTAGTGCTGCAACACGTTGTGTCTCTGAAAACGTAGATTTGCTCATTATTACACATAAATCTTGAATTTTATCAACCAAAATGAAGGGCAAAATCACATAATGATTCAAAATATGTATGCCAACATCAAACACCACATATGCATCAGTAATAATGAGGTTTGGATTATTTTCTGGGCTCTTATGAGTGGTTTAACAAAAAAAAGCCAATAGGCGAAATTTCCTTTTTTCAAATCAGAGGTCAACTTTGAAGGCCTGTACAGCCACAAAGCTACAAGATCCAACTTGCTATCATACTATTTTATACCCCCCCCCCCCCCCCCAAGTAGTGACACGCCCCTTTTTGGGCCTGTGGCTCATGGACTAACTGTTTTTCCGGTGTTTTTTTATGCATTCTAGCTATTAGGGAAGTGCGGTGTACGTTTGCATTAATTTGTGCGTAGTGCCGGTGTCATTCATTTATTTTACATGTCTTACAACATAAATAAATGCATTCACAGTGAAGTCAGATATTAGCATACAAAGACGCTTAGAACTCATGTTAAGCCTATAGATGCGCACTAAATGAGTATGCGCGATTTGGTGCAAGCAAAAGTATCGACTGTTACTAACAAAGGTATTATAGCAATATTATAAATGTGGTGACGGAATGGCCTAGAACTTGGGTACGCCTAGCCTTTGCACTTGCGGTGATAACCAAAACTAATGTGAATCGCGGACTATCCTACAACCAAAGAAAGTAAAGGAGATTATTTTTTACCTGCGTTAGCCAAATAAAGGACGGGACTGCACCCGTTACAAACCGTAAAAATTAAGTTTATTAGTTTTACAGTTGACTACAGTTGACAGTTCACTATAAGTCCACACAAACAATTCTGGTTTCCTTGCACTAGCCATTTCGTCAAGATTTGGTCAATTTCTGTAAAGAAACAGTGCCACCTATAGGCCTGGGATATGAAGTAGCGTGTTGAGTCGTGTTGAGATGGATCCGTTTGGACGCAATTCTTGTTACGGTTCCAGGGAACCGTAAGAGAGAATACTGGGATCTTAATTAATGAGCATTCCAGTGTATGCATTGGTTGCTGTGTACCGTGTACTACTCTTAATCCCCAAGATATGCACCTTTTCCATGAGCTATTTGAAACCTCCTCTTTGCTCCCTGAGGCTATGAAAATCAGGTGAGACACAAACAAGTCTGGCCACACCCATTAATTGATGTAAATGTGTATGAGTCAGAATTCATTCCCTTTAACCTTCCCTTGTGGTACAATCACACAGCACTAGAGACCAATAGAAAGCTTTGTGTATGGCCTTTGAAAAGTATTCTGCCTTTATTCTTCTGGTGCATAGTATTTTGAAAGGGCCATGCGTGCAGAGACACAGACTCACTACTGCATGTCGTTAGTGTGTGGCAATGCTGTTTCAAAGGTGAACACCACAAACTTCACAGACCTGTCATTATTTTGGTGTTCACTACAACATGCAACATAATGATTGTTGAATACTAAGAAACTCCACAAACGTTATGTAGTTGTTTTCCCTCTTCCACATAAATGTTTTTTCAAAAAAAGAAGGTATGTAGTAGGCCTCATTCAGCAAATAAAGAAGTGGTCACTAAGGTGTTTTTTATTTTTTATTTAAATGATCATAAAACTACAAATAATGTATTCAGACAAAATCTCACAGACAAAACCACACAGTAAAAATGAATCCAGTCAATACAAATCAATACAATACACACATGCAGTATAAAAAGGCATTTGAATCCCACATTTTAGAAAATGGCAGGAACAACTCCAAAACCCATCCCATCCCCATCTACCCAAACCCATCTACCCATGTTCTCTTCCTAATGGAATGCCAGTTCCCCGACATCCTCTTAACTTGTGTGATCCCTATACATGTGTGCCTGGGACTCCACCGCGAGTTGGGGGGTACCTCTGCCCTTTTCCAGATGAGTCAGTGCTACAATTGCAGCACAAGAAGCCTCCTCCGATGATTGCGAGAACAGATGCTGCCCAGCCCACAAAGAGAGCTGCACCAAACTCATACCTGTCAAATCAGAGTTTGAAGTCACGTTTAAGATCTACATTTGTGGCTCTCAGAGGCCCAATACCTTTTGGCAGGCGTCTGAAGCACACATAATTTATATGTGTCTTGAAAGGCTCTTTATAAATAAAATGTATTATTATTATTATTATTGTTGTTGTTGTTATTATTATTATTATTATTATTATTATTATTATTATTATTATTATTACTGTATATGTGTATTTTATCATGTTTACTAAAGATTGAGGCTTACTTTTTGAGCCCATCATTGTAAAATAATGTGAATAAAGAACATGCAATTAAGACAGAGCTTAATTTAGAAATGGAGGTGCGATACTTGGATATGTCTTTCACATACTTGGCATTTGTTGGGGTGAAGGGGTTGTAGAAGTCCTTAGCTATCTTATGTCCATACATGGATGTGGCAATAAGAGCACTCAGTCCTAGAGCAGAGATGTGCCAAAACAGTTGTGACATAGAAAATATTAAAAAGTAGGACAAAAAAGTGTTTAATGTATAGATAAAAACTGATAACTGACCTCCAATAATGAAGAGAATTCCTCCTGCCAGGGCGATTTTGTTTTTCTGTTGCTTGTTCTCTGCCAAGCATGCGGTGCATTTCATGCCCACCGCAGCCACTAGTATTGAGATGGCTACCAGCAGGATGGAAAACACCATCAGGCCACGGGTGGCCTGCAGCTCCCCTAAAGCATCAAGAGAGAGAGAGAGAGAGAGAGAGAGAGAGAGAGATGTTTGATTAGTCATATTCAATTCATTAATTCAATAAAGGCAAGACAAGAACACACAGGGAATGAAACATAGGCCTAACCCTCCTCCCATGGAATCGTTTTCCACAATAGTCTATTAAATAAAAATATATACATAATAGGCATCATTTTAGATTCAAAATGTAATTTGTCTTATTCTACTGTAGTGACAAATGCATTCATTTACTGTATTGTTTGCACCTGATATGAACAATTTTGCATAGGCCTATATGCGCATTCAGCTTAGTGAAGGTATTCCAAAAATGGGAACTTGTCTCAACAGGTAGGGGCTGCGCAGAACGTAAACCCCACCCTTGGATTTATTTTTATTTATTTATTTTCAAAAAGACCAAAACGATCGCATTTTAACAGGCAAATAAATTTGTAAAAATTAAACGAATTACATTATATCCTTACATTGGGTTATAGTTTAGGTTACTATTAAAACCTGTAAAGCAAATCGCAGCAGCAGTTTTACAATAGGCTTTGTCCTATACAAATAGTTTAAGTAGGCAGTTCTTACCTGACAGCTGAAGTAATGAATCATATTCTTTGCATTGAATCTGCCCAGTACTCTGAGACACACATGACATCCAAAGTCCTTCGTGGATGGCTTGGGCTGTGATGATATTGTCCCCCGCATATGAAGACGCTTTCCATTCTACCATTGCAGTCGAAGCGATTATTCCGAAAAAGCCCAGCACAGCCAGACTGAAACCAAGAAGTTGAACGCCTCCGTTTGCCATATTTATGCTTTACAAACTTATAAAGGGCAGTCAGGAGCCAATAAATGAATAACTGCGATCGTGTGCTACAGGGCGTCCCACACCGCTTCGAAGAATTACTCTCAACGAGCATCCATGGGATAGCCTATATGGGATGGGATGCAAGTGCCGACTTATTTCTTCCAAGAATTGTGTTAACTTCCAAGAATCGTGTTAATTCTGTCTGGAATACACTGCCACCCACCGGAACTTTGTTGAAAAGCTGTCTGATTTTTCTCAGAGGACTAAAGAGGCTGTCCAGCCTTTTCCGTCAATATAGATGTACCGCAAAGCGGTACAGAATACGACCGCCGCTCAGTCCTGCACATTCTCTCCGCAAAAATAAATCCCGCTTGTCAATTTGTCTACATCCCCCTACTCTTGCAACTGTTGTGTATGTAAAGTAGTGTGTGCACGTGTGTGTTTGCTTTTGTGTATATGTGTGTTTGTAGCAAAGGCATAATTTAGTGCAAATAAAGTTTTGTCTCTTTAGTGAACTTCCCCATATCTCTTGTAATATATGTTAATATTTTAATGGTTCCGTTAATGGTTTTGCTATTGTTTCCGATGGGGCATTAATTGGTGTTACACACCTGCAGACTTTCTCACCAAAGATGAAGATACTTCATGAGAGGCCATTTCCTGTCCCTGGAAATGTATGCAAATAGGGTAGCAGTACACGCCCCCGCACATTTATGCAGTGATCGGGCTCTCTTTTTAACATTGAGGTCTATATGGCAGAATCCAGAATTTGTCAAAGCCTTATTTTTCTGAGCAATGGATGCACATTTCGGACACGGTATCATGATCTCCAAACCCTCCTCCCTATTTCAGTAGAATGTCGTGATAGTATGACCCTCCAGTCGGGAGAAAATCAACATTAATGAAGGTGTACACCAAGTTTATTTTGAACTCCGGCTTGGCTGGCTTGGAACCGAGGCGTTCAAACGTCAGTGGGACCCTGAAGCCCAAGCCGTTGCATGAAATGATTGAAATCATTGCCTCAATATCAACACATCAGGATGTAGGCTATGAATCTGATCGAATTTAGTATTGGCCATCCCCAAAATGCACCAGAATACAGGAAATCACATCAAACAAATTAAAACATTTCTGAGGAAGGACCCCCAAACCCCCCTTCCACATATGCGACAATTAATGGGGGGGCCCTTAATACATCTGGGCCCAGGGGCCCGAAAGTTCATGATCCGTCCATGCTCACCGCTAGGTGGAGGCCCAAGCAAAAGGATCCGAAGAGAACCCTTGTAAGGTGTACTGAAAAGCATACAGAGGCCTTCAGACCTTGAGCCCCTGCCCCCACCGGACAGCTTTAGGCTGGAGTTGGCGGTGGCCCTGGCTGCGGAGAAGAGCAGAGGTGGAGCGGCAAGGAGGTGGTGTCTTGAGGACGGACGGTTGGCGGAGCGTGTTCGCCGGTGCTCTTTAGAAAAATAAGGGGGAAAAAAAGTTTGTTGTGTGAAATTCGATGGTACGAGCCAGAGAGAAGGTCTAGGCCTTGGCGCGATCGTGGCAGAGTGGAGCGGCCAGAACAGCGGAGGACAGCTCTGCGACAAGGCAGCAGAGGACGCCAACGTCGGTAGCTGTAGCCCAGTGTTTCTCAAAGTGTGGTCCGGGGACCACTGGTGGTCCGCAAGCTATCTCAAGTGGTCCGCGAGCAAACGTGGTAATTGCAATAGTTGCAATATTGAACCAACTTGTATGTAAATCCTGCAACACTGCCTATAGCTAGGCCAGTTTAAATCATATGAATCCTCTGACACAATAAGCAAGGTGCAAAAACAGTAAGCAAGGTGGTTCAGTGAGTAGGCCTATTGTGTAATATAATGTTGACGTAGGTCTACTGTTTTTTTTTTTTTTAGCTACATGGTCCGTGATTCTTTTTTTATTGGTTAAGTGGTCCTTGGTCTGAAAAAGTTTGAGAAACACTGCTGTAGCCTGATTGTGCAGCGTGGTCCGGCTGCGATGGAACTGGAGTCTGCTGCCCTGACTGGCGAGACGACGGAGTGGAGCATCGGAGGTGCAGTGCCAGTTACGGTGCTCAGCGCCGGGGAGTCTGTGGCAGTGGAGGCTAGGCCCCGCCAGGTGTTGGAGGAACGTTGCGGTGGTGCACACTGCGAAAGTGCGACCTGAGGGCGTTCTCTGAAGGGAGCTGGGGACGAGAGGCGACAGACCAGGTGACTGCTAGCACGCCCCGCATTGGGCCGCTGGTGGTTGTGGTTCCCCAGGGTGAGTAGGGCTCTTGCAGTGTGTGCACTCCACCTGCTGTGTTGCTAATTATGCTAATTTCTGCTAATTAGCTCAATTACACAAATTGCCCAACATATGCAAATTAGCATCCGGCAGTTTCTGCATGCTGGGAACCCATACTATATATTTCCATCATAAAACTTTGGTGTACTCAACATTTCCGGGTCCACAATGGGGCTCTATGGGCTGTCCACCGGACTAAAAGGGGCTTTGTAAATCCTGCAAAGCTGAAATGCTTTAAAACTGTGTATTTCTTATTTTACTGAAGATATTATCCTTTTATATGATGCAAGAATGTTCTGTGACACCTCCGCTATGTTTTTATTAGATTGAATATGCAAATTAGCGTCGTAACTTCATGTGAAGAAAACCGATTGTAATCTGCTTAACGTTAGCTAATTGACTGGGTGCTAACGGGTGCATTACTTTGTAGGATGCCAGAACTCTTTTCGTCTGCATGTCGTCCATTGATTGCCCTGTCTATTGTCTTCCAGGTATGTTTGCCTTAGAAAATGTATAAAACCAAGATTTGTCATGTCTCTTATTACTGTACGGTTTATTTCATGTTTTGTATATTGTAACCTATACTATACGATCAAGTGCACTGCTACTACTATTGTAGGCTGTTTATTTCACACTGTATTGAACAAAATGTACTGAACAGTATATATCTTACATTATGTAGCTTACATTATGTAGCTTACAGTATATAGCTTACATTATGTAGCTTACAGTATCTTCCAGACCAGGAAAAAATGCTGACAAATCAACTCTTCGTTTGAGTGGATATGGGATGGGTTGACATGTCCCCTAGAGGCCAACATACAAAAAAATGTATGTCATCCTAGGCCCCTAGGTTCTCAAGATATCCACAGAAAACTGTGTCCGGCCATTAACGGGCCAGTTGGTGTACAGTCACTAAATTTAGGCCTACACATAAATCAATTTATTGTATGACCCCCCCGGAATGAACGGAATTTCACGAAACTTGGCATGCATTTAGAAGGTGTCAGAAGAATGACAGTTTTGACCCTGTCAGCCAGAGATACCTACGACTACAACACCTTATTTTTGCTTTTTCATTTTTAACTAGGTGGCGCTATACATGAAATGAGTGGTTATGGGATGAGTTGACATGACCCGTTGGTATCAAGGGATGACCTTTAAGTTGATGGGATGAGTTGACATGACCCGTTGGTCTCAATACTAAAAAAATGTGGTCCCCCTACGGTTCTTGAGATATTCACAGCCCTATCCTCCTTTCGGGAGTCTAGTCCGGCGGGGGGGTGGGGGTGAATGGTTCCGTGTGATCCTGGGAATCGTTGACACAAAATTACTGAAGAAAAAAAATCCGGAAGAAAAAAATTAATAATCATAATTCATATCATAATCATAATTAATGGCAATATAATATAATATAATCATTTTATATAGGCTATAATATAATATAACATACACATATGAAGAGTTTGGCTCCAAAACGCTATATCCTTGTTAGCATGCAGACCTTCTCAATTTATTTATGACTTCCAGCAGGGGCGTAACTAGCAGTGACATTAAACTTAAATTGCATTACAACCTGCATGAGACAGTGTACCTTCCATGAAATGGAAGTTCCAAAGAAATACACAACCATGCCGGATTAGCGATTGTATATGCATGCCTGTTTTAGGGACATTGGAAATGTGCTTCAATGGCCTCACAGACCTGCAGAGCAAATCTCAAATTTGTCAAAGGTTTGTATGGGTATTCCCAGGCTACTATATCCTCCATATTCATGAATTTTCATGATTTGTTGTTAGTTTCATTTAGTTTTCTAGGTAATTTCAGTGGAAAAGTAATTGGGTTATTGTTATTTGATTTATCTTTTCTGAATCCAAACAACACAACTGCGATATTATTGATACACAATTAAATATTATTAAAATGGAGATAGCGTTTTGGAACCAAACTCTTCATACACACTTACACATATAACCTACATATTTTCTTGATGTTTTCACCAACATGATTTCTATAGAGTAATATGTGAATTTCATTTATCAGTGATATACAGGAGACCGTACTCACAAGGACTTAACTAACGTGAACCATATATTGCTGTACCCATGACTTTGTGTTCTTTTCCCAAAAGATGATGTAATAGTCTGATGTCCAATCACCAAAGAGCTGTTTTGGCTGGCAAATATTTATTGTGTGCATAGTGTCTTTTCAGTCTTTCAGAGAGACAGAATCCTACTTCTCCACCTCTCAACAGTGCTGAGCATTGCCGTAAGTTATGACTTTTTCCTTTTTATGATATTCTTCTCAAAGCAGGATGATGAAACATTAGTTTAGATGTTTAGTTCAGTTTTGTTTGAGCAAAGTGTTAGAGTACGGACATGACAAAACACACAAGGTGCTTGATTTTCTGCCTAAAATAGAGACAGATTAAAAACAAAATACAACAGGATAGTAAATGGATTAAATTATTTTGCATGACACTTTTTAACTGCAAAAACCTAAAAACACAATAGCTTGTGTGAATGCTATTTTGTGACACGTTTTCAACTGCCCTGAAACGTTCTTATTTTTCAACAGCACAACAATGATAAGTCACCACAGAATCACTCTGCTTCTGTTGCTTCTGCACTGTTGCTACATCCGTGGCTGTCCTTCCCAGTGCCAGTGCTTCCTGGGGTCAAAGGTCATATGCTCTGAGGAGCGAATGTACACATTTCCTCAAGGTCTTTCCCTTCAGGTGAGAGAGCTCATCATCATAACCTCTGGCCTCACAAGCATACCCTCTAACAGCTTCCTGGGCAGCCCTCAGCTAACAAAGCTGGCAATCATCAGCAACCCTCTGAGGGGTATCTCCCCTCTGGCCTTCAGTGGCCTCACAGAGCTGGGGGACCTGGAGGTCAGCGGAAACACTCGGCTGGAGGCTGTACAGCTTGGGACCCTTGACCATTTGGGCAACCTCACTAGACTCCTCCTGAACAACAACGAGCTGCTGATACTGGAAAAGGGGCTGTTTGATCATCTGCCCAAACTGGAGACTCTGGAGATAAGGGGCAATGCATTTATCTGGCTACCTGCTTCACTCTTTGGCAAACTTCAAAACCTCCACTCCCTGGATGTGTCCATGAATAAGATCACCTCAGTGGAGGCCACTCTGTTGAGTGACCTGACACAGCTGCAATCCCTCAAGCTTGGCTATAACCAGATTAGCTCTCTTCCATCAGACATGTTTAAATATGTTCCAGGGCTAAAGGAGCTCAGTTTGCAGAATAATAATATCTCAAACCTGCCAGAGGGACTATTCACTTTCCTAAATAAATTGGAGGAACTTAACCTCCGAGATAACCAACTGACTGATGTGAGGGCTGGCACATTCCCCTCCACTCTGAAGGAACTCAACCTGCAAGGGAACCACCTCACCTTGCTGTCACTGGAAAATTTACCTCTTCTTACAGATCTGGTACTGTCAAAAAATAGGTTCACGGATCTTCCAAGTGACCTTCTCAAGAACGTAACTTCACTGGAACAACTGGATCTATCTGAAAACCAGCTCTCATCTCTACCTGCCACCCTTTTCTCAGGCCTCTCAAGAATAATTTCCATCCACCTGCACAAAAACAACCTGACCTCTTTGGAGCCTGATGTGTTCCAAGACCAGGTTGACATGGAGCGACTGACTCTGTCTCAGAATCGACTGCAGAACCTTCCCCATGGCTTCTTTGAACCATTTCTGGAAACAAGGAATGTGATCACTCTCCGTGGTAACCCGTGGAATTGCGACTGTAACTTCTCATATCTGTATACCTGGCTGGAGTTTGGAGGTTACCTGGTTGAGGATCTAGGTCGGACCTATTGCAAAGGTCCTGCTGCTTTGAAAGGACAGAGCTTGATGTCTGTAGAAAGAGACCAGCTGGTATGCTCCAATAACTCTACCATACCTAAACCTGTTCCAGCAGACTCCCTCCAACCCCTTGACAAGGAAACCTTTGCACCAAATCAAACTAATCAATGCATCTTGCAGAAAAACAATGATGTTTACTCCATAAAATGCACAGTGACAAAATGTTCTAATCTTAAGATTCAGGCCCATATTTATGGTCCTGATGGAAGCACAACAAACTATATTTTGAACAAAGAGTGGTCTGTTACCCAATGTGTAAATGGCACCAGGACACCCGAAGTTTGAATATTGTTTGTAAAGTTATTTTCAATCACACTATATCTGTGATGGTGGTGAAAACCAGCAAAATGTCACACATGTAAGCTAACGAAGTACTTGCATTATGTTTAAAGTCTACCTGTTAGTAAAATGCCTCTGACATTAACTTCATGAAGTTATTTAGCCATTTTCTGACGTTTGATCTGCTGCTGACTTTGAATGTCAACTAAAGAGTTTGTAATGGGAGCAAAGGCTTTGTCAACAGGCTATGGTCAAATTAACTTTTGTAGTCTTTGCTATTAGCAATTTGGGTAATGAGCAACATTCCCTACATGTGTCACTGAAAAACCGAGATAAGCAGGGTAGATGAACAAATATTTAAAGTAAATAGTAGCCAGCCTAAGTTTGAACAGCGATCCACACTGCACTCCGCCATTCTCTAGTAGTGAGCCCAGAGCTTCACTGAAAAAGAGGCTGCAAGACCAGCCTATCCAGTAAATAAATTATTATTTGCAGAAATGAAATGCAGTTTGGGTGGCCTTGATTATTTTCAAACAAACAAATATAGCCTAAGTAAAGTCAAAATATAGTGAAATAAGCTGAGTAAATCGTCCATCTAAGACAAGAGACATTACCAAGACATTACAGCAGTTTTGCAGTCAAAATAATGTTGACATCTCCGCCCTCACGCATACGTCACTAACAAGAAGCAGGAAAACAAAAGGAGAGCCGGGAATAGTAGTTTAGCAGATCTCACGGAAAGCTACATTGAAACGAGTCAGTTGTGAAAAAAAGACTACAAGTCCCACAAACGTTCTTTGTTATTTGCAGCATCCCATACAAGACACACAGATAGTGTTGAAGTGTACAGAGAACGTAGTGACAATTGGAAACGCGAGGTTAAGTTATCTAAACCTCTAGCTCTAGTTATCTAGCTATTCATATTGGCTACAAAGCACTATCTTGAAACGTTGCCAAATAGCTGGTTCCCTACTGCAGTTCTTCCCTTGCAAGGTTTATCACCACCACCCTTTCATTTGGGGGGGCGTCTGTGGCTGTTCGCTCCTCCCGAGTCCAGTCAGTTACATCAGCTAGTTAGCTAGCTAGCTAGCGACATCGAAAGATTGACCCATGTCCTCTGAAGAAGTCTCATCGATATCGGATTGGCTCGTGCTGAATTCCTGGTGGCTACTTTTGCCTTTCATCATGCTGCTAGTTGTTGCTGCATTTGTCGTAGCCTTCGTGTTGCTGCTCTACATGATATCACCGCTAATAAGCCCCAAACCAATGAAATTGAACGGGGCCCACGTCGTGGTAAGAGCAACGTAACGTTATAACGACAGCAGAACTTAATCAAAAGCCCACTCAGATTAAAGTAATCGCTGTTCAGTTTCGCAGAAATAATAGGAAGCCGCACGTTTGCTTATATTGCATGTTTTGTGAATACTAACTACTGTTACGTATCCATTCTGGTTAGCTACGAGGAACGCAACGTTAGCCTACGTTGAACGTTTTAGGCTAGCTGACCTGTCAATGAGGATGGCTGTATGTGTATGACCTTTGCTCCAAATCGATAACCAATAACATCCCTGCTGTGAAATCTTGTAATCAGATATGGCAGTTTTGTGGAATGCATGTTGCATGCATCAATGCAACAGTTGATTAGGGTTGTGCTCAGTACGCACTATTATTGCAGATCCTTCCCATGCCAGCCTGACTGTCGTTTGCTCCATCCTATACAAGTCATTGGCGCTATGTAACCCATACATCCCTTTTACGTTAGTACATCTTGCTTTTGTAACAAGGCTGGAAATAGGTGCATGACGTGATGTGCCTTAAGTATTTGTGGTGGTTTTAAATCGGTCATATTGTAATCCTGAATAAGTTAGGTGACCTACTGTTGTTTTTATGAGGGCACCTTCCACATACTGTAGGGCAGTCCTTTCCTTGGTCTCCCCTCATCATTAAGTATTGATCACAGGATTTGCATGGATACATGGGGTGGTAGTCCTAGTTGTTGAACCAGCTGGACGTTGCTTCTAGTCCTTTTAATCCTGGTACATCTTGTGACGTGCCAGCAGCCAGACTAGCCTTCCTATCAACTCTTTGCACCTGTCCTGGGCACATGTGTACTTTACCTTTCATTGGTGTCTATTTCTTTATGCACTCAGTCAAAGGAGCCCTTCATGTTTCATCCACCAATCCATCTCAGGCTCTGGGCTGATGTTCATTTAGTCCCCTTAGACTTTTCCACGATTGTCATTCTGCTCTCTATCTGACCATTTAGGCAGTTCAGATTCTACTCTGATCTGGTTCTGTGTTGCTTTATTTTTTAGGCAGTAGCTTACTTGAATACATTTATAACGAAAGACAGCTCAAGATTCAGGAAAGGAGGCACTTCATGAACCCGGACAGCTTAAGAGAATGCTGTACCTATGTGAAAGTAGATAGCCGAAGTCAGAACTGTCTAAATGTGCCTAGACCTTGAAGGTTTGCATTTCTGTATGATTTGCTCCGTTTTACATTTGCCTTGCTTGTTTTATTTCAGGGATTTGTAACCATGATTATCTTCTTTGTGCTTTTTGTTCCATCTTTAGTTGTGTCCTTGTTAAAGCACTGCATGGCATGGTTACATCAGGACATTATTTATTTAATGATAAAGCACCTGATAGCTCAGTGCCTTAAAAAATGTAGGTTATTGGAATGGAGACATGCGCATACTGCCAAGAAAGTTTAGAAGGAGAAAGAAGTGTAACTAATTTTGTATTTCTGGCCTTGAAGAATTATCTGGGTTGTGGTAATGTCTGGCTGGTTTGACAACATTATATACTTGCTCTTTATATGCAAGCTATTACTGAATTCCAAGTATATAATGGCAAAGAATCCAAGTTATTATGAAAGAACAAATGTGAACAGGGGACAGGAATGACTACGGGTCCAACAGCATGACATCAATATTGTACTTTGGCCATGATAGCCTAGATTGTGATTGTGAGAAATGTGTGTGGAACCTGATAATATGTTACAATGTGATAACCTTTGCAAATTTTGTCCCCAAAACAAAAACTTACAACTAAAAACATAAAGCTTATTTACTCTGTTAATGTGAATATTTACCTATTCAACAGTCTGAAAAAGATGAGCAAATCATACATACACATAGAATTAATGAAATCCTCATTCAAGTAAATTATAGCTTTTTTGTAGCCTCACTTGTATCCTGTGTGCCAACAGGTCACTGGCGGGTCCAGTGGTATTGGGAAGTGCATCGCCGTCGAGTGCTATAAGCAAGGGGCCTTTATCACACTGGTGGCGCGGGATGAGGTAAGGGGACTGAACTGAGTTCTGTGGGCCGCTGGGGTTCATGGTCTCTTTCCAGACCTTTACCATCAATAGAGACTTGGGTAAAATAGGTTGCTTTGCCTTGGAAGGAATTAACATTTATATCTTATAAAAAGTGTAAACACTCTTGATACTTCACCGCACTGAAGACTTTTAGTACTATTGGTACGATTATGACTGCCCTCATGGTTTTCTCTGGTATTCTACTGATCACAGTTAAATGGTGGACTGTTACAGCTACGTGGGATGAAATTCAATACTCCTTTTAATTTAGGGGCACTCATGTTCTTCAATGTTGGGTATTGCTGTCATACAGGTTTGTGAAATTAATTTCATTATTTTTTGTGATATATTTATCTCTTTACAGAGCAAGTTGCTCCAGGCGAAGAAGGAAATTGAAAAATTTGCCATAAATGATAAGCAGGTTTGTAGCAGCAGATGGCACATTTCTACAACTAGTGGAGGTAACTCTAATAAAGAGTTTTGTTTCTGTGTCGTCGTATGCTAAATTTATTTTAATAATTGCCTCTATCAGGTTGTGCTGTGCATATCAGTCGACGTGTCCAAAGACTACAGTCAAGTGGAAAGTGTCATCAAACAGGCAAGTGAACATTTAGTTTGTAAAATCACCACCGACCACACTGGTGTTCCTTCATTTGTGGGTGATGGGTTGGGTTAATCTGGGGTTCTTGTGGTGTGGCTTGCAGGCCCAGGAGAAGCTGGGGCCTGTTGACATGCTGGTGAACTGTGCTGGCTCGTCCATCTCAGGGAAGTTTGAGGAGGTGGAGGTGGACCGTTTCCGGGTGAGTTGCCACAACAATGGCTCATGGGGGGGTGGGGTTCTCTGTTTGGAGGACGTGCAGGAAACCCTGTTGAAAACAACCTCATCTGATCTGATCACATGCACCAATGCAATTCAGAGTGCAATGTGCATGAATTTACAATTTGCGTGATAAGTGCTGGTCTTGTATGAGTAGCCTCCTCTAGGGATGTAATGGTTACCAGTGTAATAATAAAGCACGATAAAATTCTCGACGATAACAATTACTGTTTTGATTTTAGATAGATAGATAGATACTTTATTGATCCCCAAGGGGAAAATCAAGATTTAATTATCGCTGTGAATTACCACGGTGTGAAAAACATGTATGAAATTATTTCCAGCATCATCCGAGTCCCCCAAAATAAGGGGGCGCAGGCGCAGCATGCAACGTGGGCCTAATGTGTGTTCGAAATGAGGTGCCACTGCTATGCATAGCCCTTTTCAGGATGATTGCAAACACAACTAAACCTAGCTAGATTTGTGGATTTGCGGTGCATTTTGCAGGCCTACTCTCACAGGAATGGCTCTCTGTTGAATCTACCAAATGTATAGGGTAGGATAAGTGGCATAACATTTTTGAGCGTTTTAACTTTTTTACCACTCGTCTGAAATGAATGCACAGCTGCCTACTGCATCTTGGAAGTTTGTTGTGATAAACACTCTTGACATCTACTAGGCCACAGCTAACGGCAACTTGTGACGGCCATCCATTCACGATATGTTGTAAAATATTGGAATTGTCGGAAGTTTACATAGGCTAGTTTAAACTGTAGACTATGCTTTTCTTGTCTCCCATGCCCCAGACCAGGAGGTACGAATGAAACATTACGCACGTTCCGCTTTTGTTGAAATAATTCCTGAACGATTTTGTTTAGAGCTGAAAATGCAACTGTATTTGACAGAGGATAGATGTAGGTTGCTAGTGACAAAATATTAACTTTCTGTGTGGCATTCCCTTTATAAATTACATTTAATTAAAACGTGTTTAAAATTGTCCCGGCTCTCCCTTATGTTAGGCTAGTAGGGCAAGCACGCACTCGAGTAGACTCGAAAGTTTTGTACGTGTGTATCACGTTTTGAAACTGTAGAAATTATTTATAACTGTAAAAATTATCTGTACAAGTAATTGTCAAAATTACAAATATGCCCTACACTTACAAATCTATGCTACAGCTACGGATCAGTTTTACAGCTACAAATCATCCTACAGTTAAAAATATTTTACCATTACAAACATATTCTACAATTACAAATCAATATTCTACGCACAAAAAGTTGTCCTACAGTTACAAATCGTTTCTGCAAGTGCACAGACTTTTGCACCTCCTTAGGGATGAGAAGTGTCTTATATGTACATGTATTGTGTGTGTGTGCATCAATATTTGTAACTAAAACTAATTTGTGATTTAACAAAAAAATAACACGAACGATTTTAAGTATTACTCATATGTCCTTCACTCACAAATATATTCCACAGGTATTAAACCTTCCACAGTTGCTTGTCTTTGAATTACAAAGCTATTCTGCCATTACGAATCTCTGCCGCTGCACAAGTATTTTCTACAAGTATACGGAGACTATTGAGACTGTTCTGGCACTTCCTGTTGAATAGCCAATGGCGATGCTCAGGTTTGGCTAGCCACCAATTCACTAATTTTACCTCAGTTGCCAGCCCATCTAACTTCTATTAGTTTTGCGTATGCATTTTCTTTCTCCCTCTGCACTAACATGCACCGAGTAACAAAAACGGAACCTTTTGCTATTAAAGGAGCCACACCACTGTTTTGACAGTAAGACACTATGCTATTCTATTAACTCACTTTTGTTGCTATAATGCATGCAGGACGGGCCAATTTTAAGCTCTGTCCATTATTTGTGGTAGGCTTAGAAAACATGTTCAGAGATAATATCGACAACCGTGATAATTTTGGTCGTTACATCTCTAGCCTCGACCCAAAGCATCCAAAAATATCACTGTTCATTCTCCAAGTTTACATTTGTATAACCTCCCGTAGTGACAGTTAGCCTTTTTTTACGGTGCAATGCATTATTTATACAGGTAATGTATTTAATAGTCATGTCATTTTGTGTACCTAGATACACCCAGGCCATACTCTGTCTGCTTAGAATGCTAAGTGAATATTAATCTTCCTTGATCCTTCCATGGTACACTGTACCTCCATATGATGTTCCTATCAGAGCTCCATATGGCTTCTTATTTAAACCATACACACACACACACACACACACACACACTTATATGCTCTGCTCTCAGAATGCACCAATCAGTGTGCCACATTTCATCGTTTGAGTCTGATACAGCCTACAGACATTAGCCTGATGATGCACAAAAGCACATGAGCCAATATACATGCACATGCAGCACACTCAGTCAGCAGGGTATTCAATGCTCTCTTTGCTCATGTGGTTGTTGGTAACCTTCCAGAAGCTTGTAACAGAGATGCAATTCTCTTGATTCTATTGATTTGTGTCCCTTTAACCCCCCTATGAGCTAGGAGTGCTTACAGACACGCAGGATTTTTTTCCTTATCATCGAGTTGTTCTTGCAGTGGGGAGGTTCAGCCCTTGAGCTCTGTAGATCGTTTTGAGACAGTGTCTATTGTAAATGGTTAGCACTTTTTTTTTTGTGCTCTCATTTTTCATTACATATTAAAAGATGGAAGATTTCTTCCATGCACACTAACATCATCTATGCATATTTATTTTAGAGAAAGAAGGCTTATTTCTCTAACAAAAAAACAAAAAAATGTTGGTGAGCACTTCACCTTCACCAAGATAATCCTTCCACCTGACATGTGACATGTCAAAAAAATGTTGATCAAAAAGCATGATTATAGCGCAGATGCCTCTTGGACTGGTCGCAATAGAAGGCCAAACTAAAATATGTTATTTTATCATACAACACATTGCCACTGATGGCTCAGGTTTTGAGGGGTCGTGTAGTACTTGAATTTCCCCTTGGGGATCAATAAAGTATCTATCTATCTACTGACTGCAGGAATAATGTCCAACAGAGCTGTTTGTAAACTGAATGTAACGGTGAAGTGCTGACTGGCTAGTAAAGATTTTACCAAATTTGTGAATAAATACACCCTTGGTGTGCTTAGAAGAATTCTTGGATCTTTTTCTTCAAAAAAAGAAAGAAAAATGGGAGTGAAAACATGTTGCATTCTTTTTTTGATTTGGTATTAAATAAAAACATTGAATTAACTTAGCTGTAGCTATCCTTTAGCTCAGTGGTTCTCAAATGGGGGTACGTAAAGGCACTCCAGGGGGTACGTGAGATTTTAAAATATACAAATATTTAAAATGTTCAAAATATTTTTTTTTATCCCAAATGTTTGAATTTTGTATGTGTTTATCAGTTCCAAAGTTTAATAAATTAGACACTGATGGCACAGTGGTTAGGGGGTACTTGGCTGAAAAAATATTTCACAGGGGGGTACATCACTGAAAAAAAGGTTGAGAACCACTTGGCGCTGGTTAGGGGGTACTTGGCTGAAAAAATATTTCACAGGGGGGTACATCACTGAAAAAAGGTTGAGAACCACTGCAGTTTAGCTGATGAGCGGTTCTCCCGCAGCTTGCGCCTGCTCTGATAACTGGTGTCTGCCCCCAACAGAAACTGATGGAGGTGAACTATCTGGGGAGCGTCTACCCAACGCGCGCCGTCATCACCACCATGAAGGAGCGCAGGATGGGCCGCATCATGTTCGTCGCCTCCCAGGCCGGCCAAATCGGCCTGTTCGGCTACACCGCCTACTCCCCGTCCAAGTTCGCCCTGCGTGGCCTGGCTGAGTCCCTGCAGATGGAGGTGAGTGGAGGTGCTGTTGCGCACTCTGGTGCCCAGGGGGCGTCTGTGGGCAGCAGACTGGGCACTTGCATACAATATGATCTTAGAAAAGTCAGAACTTTAGAATTGCTGTAGTCAAGGAGAAAAAGTATTCATTTGAAACTTAAACACACGTGGGGAAACTGAACAGTCTAACCAGTAGGCTATGATAAACTAGCAAATTAAGCTACTTTGTTTACAATATTTCCAGGCTTTAACCAGTGCTGCTTTTCATTCAGACTTATGTGCACATTTATTTATTTGAGTGTTTTTCATGAGTGTGTTGCTATTTATTTTCCCTGTGTTTAAATTGTCTGTGTTTAAAGTGTTTAAATTTAACTTTTTTTTTCTTCTGGTCCTTATCTGAAATAGATTTTTTTTTAAAAAATCAATAATTATCTATATTGACTGATATGAAATACTTATATCGTGGTACAGTTTTCAGCCATATCGCTAGAATATATACATATAGAGTTTTGTTGAGAGGGAAATGGCGAAATCATTTTAAGTGCACAGTTTTTATGAAGTGTTTATGGGACTGTGTCTTACCTACAGATGAAGCCCTATAACATCTATGTGACAGTGGCCTACCCCCCGGATACTGACACACCAGGCCTTGCAGAGGAGAATAAGTCGAAGGTGAGAAATAGTCGTAGGCCTCGATATGGTTGCATGTTATTGTCAAGCCAGTGGCTCTCTTTGGCTCTGTTAAACTAAAATCAGTCCTGTGTAATTTGATTGGTAAGCCTGAAACTCTTCCTGCCCATGATCATTAAAGGTCGTTTTTTTCCCCTCTCAGCCCTTAGAGACCAGGCTGATATCTGAGACATCAGGGGTGTGCCAGCCAGACCAGGTGGCCAAAATCGTTGTCAGGGACGCTGTGGTAAGGGAGGCAGGAAAATTACTGCTCATGCTTCTTATGCTGGACTGTAACGTCTGTCCCTCAGATGGATTCATTGTATCTATTGTATATGTGTTCAGCTCTAATGCTTTTGTGTAACCTGCTGGTGTGTGTGTGTGTGTGTGTGTGTGTGTGTGTGTGTGTGTGTGTGTGTGTGTGTGTGTGTGTGTGTGTGTGTGTTTTGCAGCAGGGGAATTTTAGCAGCTCAGTGGGGCCTGATGGCTATATGCTGTCGGCTCTCACCTGTGGAATGAGCCCAGTCACGTCCATCACAGAGGGCCTACAGCAGGTACCGTACTTCACTGCATTGCTTCAGTGCTGGCTGTAGACTGGAGAGTTCAAACTAATTAGCATGAAAAGAAGGAAAGAAAACCATTTCCAGAGTTATTTCATTTGGTTACATGTTCACAATGGATTGATGTGTCATGAAAAATTACTAGATGCGTCTCAGATGTTACCACATGTCATTTTAATCGAATAATTATTTTATAGCATAAGATTTTAAAATACTCCTCTTGCAAAGGATGTTGTATGACAATATGTTATGTTGTAAATAATATAATAATATCTGCCTGATGATAAATCAGTGCCTCTAAGTCAATCAAATCAAGAAAATGGTATTTCACTGAGGATTCATGTTCTTTTGAATTATTCCTTTATATTACGAAGTTATATTAACAATTCCAACGTTAACATTTTAATAACATACAATTCCAACAAGCCAGTTGAATCACTACCATAAGGATAATGAATTGCAATGCATCAATGATTTTTGCATTAACACACTCTCAATGCATCAGTGACACTTTGCTGATGCCTCAGCCTTGAGTCTGTAAACAACATGACGGTGATTGATGCAAATGCAAACTTACATGGGCAATGCTCCCACTCTTGCTTACTGTCTGGGTAATGTACAATATAAAATGACCAGCCACTGAGTGCTCCTCTCATGTGGTCCACTCTAATCTCTAGATAAAAGGCACCTTGGTTGTTTTGGGTGTTGGTCAAAATGCCCCTCCCTGTCTGAGCAGGCAGGTGTTTCCCATCTTTGGTCACAGTTTGGTCAAAGTTGTAGTCCACGAGTTGTGATGAGGTGGCCGTCCCAAACTCTTCAGTGTTGGGAAGGTTGTAATTAAGGAGAGTGTCCCAAGTAGCGCTCTATTATTTCAGAATGTCAGACTTGGTGCAGGAGAATCGTGTGATTGTATGCAATCTGAAATGACTTGTCTGTGTTAACATAGCAGCAGAAGTAGCAAGTGATGCCCACATTTTGTCTTCACGTGAAGTATTTCGGTGTAACGTAATGCCGAAGACAATCAGAAAGACCTTACTATTCTCCCTCAGACGCCTGCGCTCACTCCACGCGAGCACCAGCACAGCCTTTTGGATAGTGTCGCTCCCACGTCAGAGATGTGGGTTTTCATTTCTCCTGTGCCACCTTTCCTGTAGATCGTGACCATGGGGCTTTTCCGCACCATCGCCCTCTTCTACCTGGGCAGCTTCGACAGCATCGTGCGGCGCTGCATGATCCAGAGGGAGCAGTCCAAAGCTACCGACAAGAAGGAGTAACCACTGACCCCCCCCTGACCCCCACCCCACCCTCCATCTCCTCCCTCACACACACCCCACCCCACCCCACCCCATTGCCTCCTCTCCCTGCTCACCATTCCATTCCATTCCATTCCATTGCAGCACCATTCCTGCCCAGAGATGCCAAATTAGCCCATCCTTGCTGTAGCGTGGCGGGTGAAGACTCATCCTTGGCTCACCAGAGGAGGCCCACAGAAACGCCAGGCAGAGAGACCTCGCCCGCCTGAGTCTCGATGGAGTCCTGTGGCAGGCAGTGCGGCAGGTGGCCGTTGTCTCTCTGTCTGTTCTGTGTCTGTGTCTCCTGTGGTTTTTTTGGGGGGGTGAAAATGATCCATTGTTCTCATCATTCCTCTAATTGCTATATTTTGATGGAATCGATATTTCATTTTGGGAGAGATGGACTCTTCAGGTGACACTGCTTGAGTTCGCTGTTTGAGGTTAGAATGTGTGTGTGTGTGTGTCTGTGTCTGTGTCTGTGTCTGTGTGTGAGTTGTGTGTGTGCGTGCGTGTGCGTCTTTTTCAAAACCTGTGTCAAATTTGACCCAGCGTTGGGCGAGAGCTTGTTTGAAACATTTCTGTGACCGTGAGCTTGCGCTTCTCGCAATCCTCTCATTCCTTGCATGCAGCGGAAGCTCAACACATGATGGGCGGCCAGACTGACAGCATTTTTGCTTTATGATTTAGTGACTGAGTGACAGTGAATGACTACAGTACATGTTAGAAAGCCTCTCTGTCCTTCTAAAGCACATTTTAACAAAACAAAGCTAGTTATTTTCACAGAAGTCATAGCAGAGAGTTGTATAGGTATTTTGTGTTGATTTGTGGTGAGACGTCTGTGGGACACCATGTTGGAAAAGGGGGAGTCTCGTGCCATACGGCCTTCTGCCGTAAATTGTTGTGACGTGTCATTATGCCAAATGTCCCCTCATCCCCTGAGATGCATATGGGGGCTTTGCAGGCGAAGCTCTCCTTATGTAAAGGGTCCACCTTTCACATTTCCCTTTATAAAAGAGAAAAATATTTACTCTTCCTCTCAAAACACACTCTTTGTCTGTATATACTTTATTGTGTATTGAAGGGTGTACGCACCTTGACGTCTTGTAGAGTAGAACTTTACAAGCCTTACCTTGCGTATGCTATTTTGGTCTTGATGGAGATGTTTACTGTGCGCGTGTGTTTGTGGGTGCTTATGTGAATGGATTGAAGTGGATGCGAGTCGGTGTGGGTTTTACACAACCTCAGGAGCTCTGTAGGATTTTTGAGATTGCAGGATGCTGTTGGTGAAAGCCACACAAGGAGGATTAGGCTTGCAGGTACGAGCCATCACCTCCACTGGCCAGAGGAGGGAGCTGAAGAGCTGAAAAGGTTTTTTTTTTTTTTTGAACGGCCGAGGGCTTGTTCGCATGCTGCACGCTGGTGGTCAGTGCTTTTCGGGGCGCGGCCATCGACTGTCTTGTGATTTTAGTTGGCGATCGTTAAAAACATCTCTGGCAAGCTGCAGTCTGACAAACCCCTCTGGTAGTTTGTAAGCTGTGGCAGTCTGTCTGCAGAGGGAAGCGTTCCAGTCGAAAGCACGTGTGGCCGCAGGTCAACGGAAAGTTCTCCCATTCATAAGCACAGACGTTTACCCCCGGCTGGGACATGTCCTCTGGAGGCCAGACAGACACGGCTGACTCTGCCAGGTGTGTGGATCAGGTAGATGGTTTCAGTAAGTGTGTGGTGTCTTCAGTCAAGTCCCCCCTTACCCTTTGCTCTGTTTCTTCTGTGTTGCTCTGTACCCTGTCACTCAAACACAATACTCTAAAGCAGGCAGAGAGCGAGCGAGAGAGAGAGAGGGAAAGAGAGAGAGAGGGAGAGGGAGAGGGGATTAAGGGAGAAAAGAGAGAGGATTTCTTCCTTTTTAAAAGCATCACTTGTTAGGGAGAATGTACCACTAATACAAATACAAACTACACTATGGGGGTAATAGATATTTGTTTTTTGTTTTGTTTATTCTGTCTTCGTGAATTGCTTCACCTCATCCCAATGGCAAGTTTGCTTTAAGAATCAGTCAGCTCAGTGCACTGTTGAGATTTCTGTTGATTGCATTTGTTCTGCCCATGCTGCTCTGCTTCTGTTTAGAGAAATGATTAAGCTCATGCAGTCAGGCACTACTACGTGGAGGCCCATTCTGCTGTAAAAGCCTTAAGAGATACGCTGCATTCAGTAATAAAAAGCCTAGAAGAATGGATCCGTCCACAGCTAAATGTGGCTTAAATTCGCTTTAGGTTCATGGTCTTTCGTTTTATTCTATCCAGTTTTGTCCTTCGCAAATAATATTGATTGATTGATTAATTGATTACTCGATTTATCTTGATTTTTTTATGTTGTTGTTATTGCTTTTCCTTTGCCTTTTTTGTACATAAAGCCTTACTGGGATCCACAATATGAAGGTGAGAACACATGACTCGGGCTGATGATGTTCTCATTTGATGTTGGCTCAAGGTGAGGGCATTCCCCAGTGCAGCATAGTGATCCGTATCAGGTGCTGGTTTTACAGACGCACCATGACCAGCTCATTCTCCAAGTAGCGACTTTTCATTCAATAGCCAGTTGGTACGTAGCTAGCTCCCAGAGAAGCAATCATTTTTACCTTTATGTTTTATTTTCACATCTTTTAAGCTATGCAAAACAAGCCTATGCTCACTACGTATTTAAAACATCACATAAGACAATACCTGTGCAACATTCCTTATCATCAAGGCTAAGCTGTAGTTTTCTTATTTTGTTATGCACTACTGAGAGATGTTTAAAAAAGAAAATTGAGTTTATTATCACTAAAACACTGGAATGCATTCATTTTTTGTCACCATCGTTTTGGTCTCTTATCCTCTGTTGCGCCTTTTGCTTTTATTGTTTGTGTTGCCATACTTGTATAAATTTCACCTTGTGTGCCATTGACAAGAAAAAAGAGGAGAAAGTTGTTGCTTTGTCTTATTTTCTTACATGATAAAAAATAAATAACTTTAGAAAATCGAGCCTCTGCATCTCTTTGTTTTCTTTCATATGACGTGTGAATTGTGTGCGTGGGGTGAGAGAGGATGTGTGCATCTGATCCTTGTGAAGTACGTGTGTGCATTGGAGATGAGAGTGGGAATGAGCAAAAGAGCTGTGGCTGTGACTTTACCCCCCTTTTTCCCGACTGAGCGCAGCCTAATGTGTGTCTGTGCCTGCTTGGTTTTCGGGACATGAATGACGCTGTGCGAGACAGATGAGAGCTATTTCAGTTTAGAAGTCACCTTTGATCTTCGGCTTCTCTTTTTCTTTGAAAGTGAAGACACAGTGCCAGGCCTCTATTCTCTCTTTAAAATATGACCCTCAGGGTTGAGGAAAAGGTAGCCACAACAGATCTAACAGACACCAGAATTGGAACATCATAATGATGATGGGTACCAGACCAGCAAGCAAGAAAGAATCTGCCTCTGGGTGTGTCTTCAACCAAATGTGTTTCTTCCTACACAGTTCATTTTTGTGGCATGATTCCGTCATTTATAGTGTAAGACAGAACTGGACAGCTGTAAAATGCCCTGGAAGTGACATGCAAACACACAGTCTAAGGATACAGGAGATGAGGTGGACAATGTGATATTTATGAGCAAGAACATGATGTCAGGGTCAGTGGAGGGGAGTGGAATACATATCCCAGAATTCTCTGGCTGCAACGACCACTAGGGGTCCCACATGAAAGCTAGGATGTAGTCCACTTCAGTATGACGCACAGCAATAATTCATAAGATGCTGCAAAAGGAGTTGCTTCATCTCACCTAATATTCAAAGCAGAACAATTGCAAAGGCTGTCACAGATCAAAGAGCATAATTATGTAGTTCAAAGAACTGTTTTATAAAATTAGCTGTCTCAACTGGGTCCTTAAGCTGTCTTTAAAATGCAAAACGGATTAAGAGTTTCACATGACATCACAGCCATTATTTCTGGCATTTGAAATGAGGGAATTATTGTAGAATTAATGATCTATACCAGCATTGTACAATGTGTGCTGTGTGTCACCAAACCCTTTACTGGGAGATCCTCAAAGCTATTCGAAATCTCATTTGGGTAAGGTTACTATCGCTTATTTGTCTCTCTAAATGTAAGGACCACACATGAATGAGTGACGTAGTGTACAGGAAATACCTCAGAGTCGTCAACGCGATTCAACGCTCCCAGCAGAGGCAGACAAGCCAAGTCTGCCTGCCACAGGATTCACTCTAGTCGAATGGATCCTGAATGCGACTTGGGCAAGTTGTGCCGAGATGAATGCTAGATGTTCATTTCTTGCACGAACACGGGGAAGCTAATGGTGTATTGCAAGATCGCTCAAGACTCGGCGTTGCAAGCACTACGCTGATGAAAACTCGAATAAACGCGCTCCGAAATTATTTCGTTCCCTTCCGTCTTTTCAGGAGCTCCACTCCCAACAGTTTACTGTAGTCTGCCAGAATATCGTTCTCTCGCTCTCCGATCGTCCAAGACCTCGAGTGCTGTCGTGCATTTAGAACAGATTAATGTTGTCATGGACTGTCATCTATACGGATATATATCCTGATTCACATCGAAGGATTTTCGCAGCAGGAAAAGTGGGCGTTTTACTAACCACATATTGATGGGTCATATTACTGGCCAGCATATGGACAGGAGTAAGTTTATGCTTGTCTTTGAAATTACATTAGGAAACAGAAGGTACCATTGCATGCTTTATAACAAGTGTCTACATTTGTATCATTTGTATCATTTTGATTATGTCGAACCTTTACTTCACAGAGATAATCAGAATGCTTGCACTGAAGATGGATATATTTTAACGCTCCGACGTTGCCAGTGTGCTGTTTGCTACAAGAAGTATCTATCATGGCTAACGAGAAACCCTACGATAACCGCAATATTGTGGAAAAGTATATCCATTACAAACTGACAAAAAAGGGATATGCGTGGGAATTCCACACTACCGACGAAATAGACTCATCTACCAACGGCCTAAAGGACGCACCTACTTTAGTGACTCGGCGGTGCCATGCAACATCGGCTGAGGAAGATAGCGCTCCACGTAAGGGCAGAGTTTCCACATATGACCAACATGCCGCACTTCATCGAGTTTTACGCGAAGCTGGTGATGAACTCGAAAGACTGTACCAGCCTGACTTTGCAGAGATGTCTATGCAACTGCATCTTACATCCATCACTGCGCATCGTAGGTTCACCGCAGTGGTTGACGAGTTATTTAGGGATGGGGTCAATTGGGGGCGAATAATAGCGTTTTTCGAGTTTGGGGGAACAGTGTGCGTGGAGTGCGTTAATAAGGAGATGACGTCGCAAGTGGACAACATTGCGGGCTGGATGACAGAGTACCTCAATGGACCACTTCAAGCCTGGATCCAGGAGAATGGAGGCTGGGTACGTATCGTGCGCTGTCTCTTTCCGGCAGCAGCGTTTCTTCTTTTCCTTTTTCTTTTTTTATGTATACATGCCTTGCGCGTGTGGTAACGCCTCTTTAAGAATGACGCTTGCATTTCGTGAGTTGCTGATTTGAAGCTCGCTGTTTGTCCTGTGTGTATGACCAATAAGGCTTGATGCTGTCCGTCACACCTCCCACACGCCCCCAGTGCGCCTGTCATGTTGAGCTTTTTCAATGGCATCCGTCGACAGATGCGGAGCATTAGAAGCTCACTACTTCGTTGAAACACGAGAGAATAATACAGGTTTCATCTCAGCTTACCTAAGGCTCATGATCTCCTGTACATAGTTTGGAACTGTATTTGAAATCAGACTCCAGACTAATGCAGAGTTGCTAATAAAATGTCAAATAAAAAGCAAACATTGACATTGTGTCCTTCAAAATCCCAAGTAGAGCTACATTTTTAAACAGTGCACCAGAATCACAGGCCAAGAAATACTTGCAGTAAAAGGTGTAACAGTCTGAGGTTGTTGGACCGTATTGGATGTGAGTGTCACAGAGAAGGTCTCATATTGGATGGATGACGGGGACAGAGAGTGGCCTAACTGATGTGTGAGAGGAGGGAGATGGCAGCCATTATCCAGTGCAGAAAATCAATTCAGTCATCCGGAAGCCCGGAGGACGCATGTCAGGGCACATGTCAGTATAATTTGAATGGCCCCTCCGGGCAAAAACACACAGAGCATTATATTGACTAAGGTGGTAAGTGATGGATTGGCTTTCCTGGTACGTAGCCTACTTACATATTAACATAGAGAAAGGCATACTCAAAAACATAAGTTTGTAGTATGTTGAAGTGAAGCATCTCATTTTGGTTTCATCAACCTTTCAAGAGGCAAAGCTTTCGAGGCTTTTGAGTTGTCTGATAGTGTCCCAGCTCAACCAGAGAAGCAGATGCAGCTTGGTGTCTATCAGACACGCCTAGTAGAGCAAGTGTTGGAGTTGAAGGGGAGGGCCAGGGTTGGGGGAGTGTGGTGGCGTCTCCTCTGCAGCCGGCAGAAAACGAACAGCAAAAAATTAGAGGCTAATTAGCAGGGAGCTGTTCAAACGAAAACTTTAACATGCGTCTGCATTATTCAGCCTCTCTGTCCGGAGGGGTGCATGCTGCTTCATCAATGATGTATGGATAGAATGTCATATTTAAGGAAGAAGCGTTTAACATTCCCCCTGAGTCCCGACCTCCAGAAGATGGCAAAGCTGGGCCCCATATCAAAGGATCCCTCTGCAAAGAGGCCCAGAGCAGGAGAGTTGTTCACTCAGCTCCAACAGTTCCATTCCCTCTTCAATTCAGTGAGCTACAAGGGAGCTCTTTTTAGTTTAAAACGAAACTGAATCTCATCTGTCTGGAAGAGGGCAAAACATTGTCTTCTGATGTGGGTTTTAATCACTGAATTTCCATTTACACATCACTAGGGGCCATACAGTACATAACCAACATAATCAAGGACCGACATGCATACAAAATGCACCGTGTAATGCTCACTGGAGCATAATTATATACATCATTTATTCCAGTGTAAACAATGAAGGTCTGTATTACACAAATAAAGAAGTAGGCTCTCTCCTGAAATGGTCAGGTTGGGACATTGTAGAGCATATCAACCTGCTGTTAAAAATATTAACTGATCTGAATGACACAAAAACATGCACTCAGACTATACGTTAGAGCTCGGAGCTCGAATCCAATAGTGAACTTTGTCGCATTTAATCAAGTGACAATGTTTGAACAGTGGTCACAAGTTTGTCACTAGACTCAAGGCAGATGCTCAGGCATACTGGGTGTAATGTGAGAGGTCATTTGTGGGTGAGGAGTTTCCACACACTAAATCCAGATAGGTGTGCCACTAATTAACTCAGAAGTGACTTTGTGCTCTATGTGAGTTGGATTTGGAAAATTCTGAGGCCGGGCTGGCTCTCTGTTTCCTGTTATTTGAATGCAGGTTCTGCTCAAAATAGTTGAGCCGTGGTCTCCGTGTTGTTGAGTCTGCAAATCCGGCTGTGCTTTCCTAATCACAACAGTTCTTTAACTACAACAATAACAGACTAAATATGTTTGTCTCTCTGTCTAGTCTGAAATATCATCATAAGCCTAACATTTACTTACTCTGCACATAGTATATCACACTGACAAACACACGAACACCCAACTCTATGTCTCTCACCCCCACACACACACACACACACACACACATTCTTATTCTCTAATTTCAGCTGGGAACCCCCGCCATTCTCCTCTGAGAAAAAGCAATTGAGGCTAGATTAAGGAGCAGGGCTCCTTTGCCTGACAGGATAATCACTCCCTGAGCCCACGCGCGGAGCACCTGTGTTTATTTGTGTGTCGATGTTTAAGGGGCGGGTGATTGGATACAGTGGTGACTGCCAGCCTCTTAAATTGCATGTCTGACCCAGACATGTGGTTGCTTCATGGCAGAAGGTGGGGACTCTAGGTGGGGATTGGGGGTGCTTGTGAGGCAGGGGCTTCTGATGAGGATAAACAAAAATGTTTTTATTTCGACATCATCGTGCACATTGCGGTTGCTGACTTTATGCTGTGAGTGGTGTGATCAAAGGGACAGTTTAGGTCCTTTGCAAAAATCGTAGAAATCAATTCTGTCCCTAATGTTGCCTGTATTTCTTTTGTCATTTTCTCTTTTTGTGCGTGTGTGCTGTATCCTTTCTGGATTTTGAGGTATTTGTAACTAGAATGATATCACCAGACCCATTCACTTTATGAAGAAGATCTGGCATCGCTTCATTGGGGAAATGTTTCCAGTTGTAGCATCCTAATGGGCGTAGACTTTGTGTTAACTTTAAAATCATTGGTCCAGCCATTGATCGGATTGATGTTACTTCCTACTTCGCCGCTAAGAGCTGGTTCCTCCGAGAGTACCTTTAAAAACTGATAATAAACAACATTGGCAGTAAGGAAATAATGTATTTGCACAGTCTCCTGTATTTGCACATTCTTCTGGCTGCAATGATTTGATGTTTGCTGGCATTGCTACTACCATTTCATTGCTTCCTCTAGTTCTGCCACTGACACTACACCCCAAATACATTCATAGCAGGTTTAGAACACAGGGCAAGTCTCTGTGGCAGAGAGAGAAGCCCAGTTAACACTCTTGCATGACACTCCCAGTGCATCTGCTAAGGGTCACAGACAGCCATATCAACAACATTTCCGCTTCACTTCAAAGTTGAGAGGGTAGAGAACAAGAGGAAGTGATTTCTCTTCGTCAGGAGGCGGTGTTTACTGAAGATGAAAGGGAAAGTTGGAGCACTGGAGCTGATGAAAAGCCAACAGTCCTGTAAAAGAATGGAAAAGGAGAAATCAACATGTCAAACAAAATCTACCGCTGATTCCGGCACAGATTTACACTGCCTTGATATCTGCGGTACATCTTGATGGCAGAAAGGAAAGCGGCAAACAAGAAGGTGTCTCCTGAGGTGTCTGGAGAACTGTACAGTACATTCAAAATGGAGTACCTATGGTGCCCTGAGTGAGCTCTGGGCCGTGGTATGAAAAGAGGCACTGTTCGCGCTGTACAGTCCAGGTTCTATGTGGCGGTGCATGCAAAGTGAGTGAGCTGGACTCTGCAGAGGGTCAGCGCCTCGGCCAGTGTGTCCCCCTCAGCTGGGCCTCTCGCAAGAGCCGGTCTGGGCCTCAGCCATCTGCTCCCGCTCTGTTTATAGTGATCATCTCTGGCGGCTAATCTCAGCTGTACAGAATTTATCATTCGAACAAAAACACAAATTTACAGGCCTACTGCCTCTCCCTCTCTCTCTCTCTCTCTCTCTCTCTCTCTCTCTCTCTCTTTATTTTCCAATGTTTCTTTTTGCTGTTTTTTTCCTCCTCCCCCATTCAATCATGAACATACTTGAAGAGGTGACATCTAATTAGTTGAGGAGATTTTGGGCCTTGATGGAAGCTCTTAGAGCTTCTTTGGATTAGAGGTAACTCCCATATTGATCTCTGGGTGTTGAGCTGCCTTCACATTCAGGTCACTATGTGGCAGTGCCAAGCAGATTGCCAAAACTGGCCATCCTTCCATGCTATTAGCTTCTGGTAAACAACCTTGCTTCAGTTGTAATTTGTAATAGTAAATCCACTCAATATAGCCTTGTGACCACATCAAGGCCAAACTAGATGTACCGCAGAACGGTACAAAATATGACCGCCGCCCAGTCCTGCACATTCTCTCCGCAAAAATAAATCACACTTGTCAATTTGTCTCTAGCTCCTACTCCATCCCCTACTCTCGCAATGTTTGTGTATGTAAATGAGTGTGTGCATGTGTGTGTTTGCTTCTGTGTATATGTGTGATTCTCTGTGTGTGTGTGTTCGCTTGTGAGTGTGTGTGTGTGTGGGGGCGGGGTTATGGTGTGTGTGTGTGTTACTGTTTATGTGTATATGTGTGTGTTTTTGTGAGTCTGTGTGTGTGTGCATGTGCATGCCTGTGTGTGTGTGTGTGTGTGTGTGTGTGTGTGTGTGTGTGTGTGTGTGTGTGTGTGTGTGTGCCTGCCTGTGTGTGGCATGTGTGTGTGTCTTTATGTGGGTGTGTTTGTGTGTACATTTCAACTTCATCCGGCAACCCTTCACTCAACACCAACATCTGCAGGCTGATTTGTGTATAGTCACTAAATGTCAATAAATTAATTTATTGTATGGCCCCCCATAAATGGAATTCCACGAAGCTTAGCATGCATTCATAGGGTGTCATAGTGATCCTACAGGTCATTTTGTGCAGTTTTGAACACGTCAGCCAAAGATTACAGGGCCGTAGTTTTGCTTTTTCATTTTTAACTATATGGCGCTATAACGTAAATGAGGGGCTATGGGATGGGTTGACATGGCCTCTTGAGCCCAATGTACAAAAACAATGTGGTCCTCCTAGGCCCTACGGTTCTCAAGAATATTCACAGAAAAGTGTGTCCGCCCTACCCTCCTTTCGGGGGTCCAATCCGGCAGGGGGGTGAGGGATTAAAATGAAAATGGTTCCGGGTCATCCTTGTGGGCTACATGCCTATCAAGTTTCGTGCAGCCCGGTCTTTCAGTGTCCTGGGAATCGTGGACACAAAATGACTGAAAAAAAGTAAAATAAATATCCGGAAGAAAAAAAACTATGACTAAACCTATATGACCACTGCGTACACTAGCGGTGGAAATAAGAAATAAACACTAGTATCAGAAAGCATTGCATCCTTGTGGCATATCAATCAGGGTAGAGAGTTGTCTTCATACGTCAACAAATATCTATCTTCATTGCCTTAAAATGGGTCTCCAGTGCAGATTGAAAACTGAACAGAGCTCCCATGTATAAGGTACTCTAGCTCTTCCTCTATGGAGCATGTTTGAAGGCTGTGTATAGGCACCTTGCGCTGGTGCCATTAGCTTGGGCCAAGTCTCATTGGCTCCCTCAGGTCCTCCACACCCTTCCACTGCTCATTCCAGGGCCCCCTCTCGTGGGCGCCTGCGCTGTCGTTAGCCACGTCTGCCGTGGTGGGTGAATAAATAGAGGGGACCACCTGGGCGTTGCTTTCCTTAGGGCCCCTCGGAGGGTGTGGAGGCTCCGTTGCATGGTGGACAATGACATCAGGTCAGTGGGTGTTCACACACCCAAGACTATTTTAGATCCATGTGAACTATGGATGTGGCTATTCCTGAAGGGATGTCAGTATATATGTGCAAAATGTGTGCGTGCGTGCGTGCGTGCGTGCGTGCGTACGTACGTGCGTGCATGCATGCGTGTGTTGGTGCTATTGCTGGTTGTTGTGGGTGGCACAAAATGATGTAATTCAAGTGTGGCTGTGTTTAAAACTTTGTTAATCCCTCATTTCGTCGGAGGATTCCTTTTATGATTCATGGTCACCAGTGCTCTTATGTGGTTTTTCCATGTTGGCACTGAGAGGTTTGTTGTGTGTGTGTGTGTGTGTGTGTGTGTGTGTGTGTGTGTGCAGGTCTGTGCGCGTATTCAGTTTCCTTCCTCTGGTTGCACACGGTCGTCACGGCTGAGCGTTCCTGCATCCTGAGAGGCTGTCTTGACATCACAAATTAACTCTTAGCGGGGGAGGAACACACACAGATAAATTATACATCCCTGGCATAATCTTTGACACTAAATGGCCTGCCCTCAAAACAAGAGCTGCCCACCGCCAGCCTGCCCAGGTCTTCTCCTCTTCCCATGTACCTGCAGATACTGCCGACAGTGTCAGGTGACTGCGAGCACTCTGAAATATGCAGGGCTATGCGAGACGCCTCTAAATATAGACGCGCAAGCACGCCTCCAGAGCGACAGTTAATTGCCTTATTATGAAAACATTAGAAGATTGTGACACGTGGCTTGTGCGCATGAGAGATGGCACTGTCACATTATGCTGACACCTGGACGAGTGTGTGTGTGTGTGTGTGTGTGTGTGTGTGTGGAGAGGAGAGATGTGTACACCAGCATGGGAACAGGGAGTTGAAATTGGAGATAGAGACAGATAGAGATCTGCCTGCCTCCTCCTGTGTGGGGCCTTCGCAGCTGAAACACCTTGCTAGTTGTTGATTGCTTGAGCTGTGCACTGGACGGTGGCAGATATGCCACCTCTGACTTCAGTAAGGCTGCAGGAGGTCGCTTGGTTGTCTCCAAGTGCTTTTCTTTCCTATTTATGGTCCTGTTTCCATGACTCTATGAATAAAATATCACTGCGCTGTTCTGTTTTTTTTATGTTTTTTTTTGCTCAGTGCTTTTGGCTCTGCAACAGCAAGAGTCAGATTCTGTAAACAGATCAACAACCAACAGAAATAAAGCCAACCACAATCTCACCCTCAGTTTGGAGTTGAATTGAACTTTTTTGTAAACATACACAATGGAATGCAGTGTTCAGAGTGTTGGCCCTTCAGAATGGTTGCACAACTGCATTTATTTTCACACACAATTTCAAAAGGAGAAGTGAAAAGGATGATGAATGAATTTGTCACAGGAAGTGAAAAAAATTAAAGCAATCTTGGCTGCCATGCGAGACCCACTCATGGAATTATGAAACAAGTGAACAAACGATCGAGCGAACCCACTGAAGACTGTGGCACTCCCCTACCCGGGCAAGCCACTCCCTCCCTGGCAGAGCCCAAGCTGATGCGAGGGCGTGAAATCAATAATGTGCCACTGTCAGTGGGCAACACACGAGAGAGCCCTGGAGGGAGTAATTAGCCCTGAGAACGGTTACTTCCTGTCACAGGGCCACCATCAGATATTTTAACCAGGCACCAGAGATACTGCGCTTCCAGCTATCCATTAGCCAGCCTATATTTGATCCAGCAGGAGATACTGGTGTCCAGTGTCTGCAGCCATACTGTGACAGTGTGTTTTACATTGTGTGATCCCTGGGAATTGAGCTCATGACCCGTGGCTTACTGTAAGTCATGCTGCAGGCAATGGATTGAATTACACAGGTAGCTAGCGAGTGAAGATTTCACCTCAGCATTAAGATCTATCCGTTTTAAACTCAAGCCTTGAATTCAGCCGTGACTTCCAAGAGCTGTGTAGTCACTCAACAAGTACAATGCACAAGGGTAGCGTATAGGTGACAGGGAAGAAAAACAAACAGCATCACAAAGAGGATTCACACACACACACACACACACACACACACACACACACACACACACACACACACACACACACACACATACACATACACATACACATACACACACACAAAGTCAGATGAGCAGTTACTGGTGGCAGAATGAATTCTCTTTCCCCTCTCCTCGTTCTCTGCAGACTGCCTTCATCTTTGATGGCGCCTGATGGCTTTTGATGTGTTGGAAAGTGATGTGTGTGTGATGTTGGGCAGATGAAAGCTGGAGGGGAGTGTTTCCCACGTACCTCTACCGAGCGCCGCCACACAGATCCTCCTCTGCGAGGAGGCCCTCGCCACTTCACGCACATTTTTTCTGTCAGCTTTTGACGCACAGAAAGCACAACTCGTTCAGAAGATGGATATCACCCCTAACAAGCCTCCTTTCACAGCTTCAACTAAAGCCCTTATTTTTGTGACTAGCTTTCACACAGGCCTGTCCAAATTCCTTGTGTGAGTATAGAAGGTGCCGCTATTGCTTGTTTTGATTTTTGTTTCCGATAAGAAACAGAAGCCCTAAGCCACCATACCTGCCATTCAAACATTATGACCATAGCCTTCATAAACCATGGGAACTAGTTCATCTAACCATGAGGTACCAAATTCACAGTCAATCTGGAAATAATTCATATGACATTAATTTGCAGTGCTTGTGTGTGTGTGTTTGTGTGTGTGTGTGTGTGTGTGTGTGTGTGTGTGTGTGTGTGTGTGTGTGTGTGACAGTAAGTGTGCTTAGATGTGTGAAACTCGTGACATTTGCTTTGTCATGCATCAAGGGAAAACAATGTTTTTCCAGTAAACAGGCTCATTCTGGGACATGTGACCAACAGTGAAATATAATGTTTGCTGATCTCAGAGTTACCTCACCAAGAAAATGATCTCAGTATGACTCGTGACTCAGCATGATTCAAGAGATTTTTTAATAATGTAAGATTAAGGCAAAGCTCCTTTTAAAAGACTTGATGTCATGTACTGTAAGTTGTTCATTCTCTTTGTGGCACATAGTGAAAATCTGCTTAGCAATGATGTGAGGGGTGACCAAAAACAGTTGAGCCCAGTTAGGTTGCAGTAAATTGATGCCCTTTTTATTTTACCATGGCTTTGCATGGCGCCATGATTCATACCCCCAACACCTCCTGAGTAAACACTTTTATGACTTAATATTTAATGGGTGCGTTTTGCTACTTTTGATCTACCCAAACATTCACAGTTTGGAAAACCCAATGTCTAGACATGGTTTCATTCACTCAATATGAACAATATAAACCATTCTTATTGGGCCTAATGAAATTCTATTTTTCCAAAGTTAAGTGCACTGTCTGTTTGAGTGTTAAAAGACAATATTGTGTGAGGGGGACTCAATTTTCAGTGCCTTGTTAATTTGTGTTGACACACTCCAATTTTATGTCTTAATTAGCAGGTCAGCTATATAATGACAAAACAAACGCCCCCCCCCGGCCTTTTCCAATGTGTAGCTTGACTTAACTTTGCTACGATCTTTGTCCTTGTCTAACCTTGTTTAATAAAGACAGAATATTACATCCATGTTCTTCCATTACAAAGGCCTCAGTCAGAAAGCACTCAAAAACAGCCCAGGCACAGTAGCAGCAGTGATTAGGAGCCTTTGATCTGTGGGGTGATGTTAACAAGTGGAGGAGGGATGTCACAAGGGGGGGGGGCTTTTGTCTAACTACAAACAGCAGATTTTTTATTAAACTGTGACGGTGAAACAGTAGCTCAGCCACATCACACAGGCAGAGGCACAGGGAGGGGCAGCTGACTCTGCCAAAGACGAGGGCACCAGACACGTCTGAAGAGGCATACAGCCATACATAAAATGGCAGCCAATTTGTGCATATGTTCAGGTAACAACTAGCCAAACGTGTGATTTTGCAAAAGATAGTGTTTGGATATTGATGTTAATGTCCATTAATGTTCACTAAATTGCGTTGCGAAATATCATACTATATGATATCTTAGTTGTTCCCGCAGAGGTTGTCCTTAAACTATCCCAAAAATATGTTCCATCAAGGTCTTTGGCCTGCAGCGGAACATTATAAACTCATTAATTCTCCTCTCATTTGAATTTCACTACTCTTATAGCAGATCATTAGAGGGGGAAAACCTATTAATCTGCAGTGGAAAAGTGCCATTTTCATATGATTAAAACCAACTTGACCTTTAATTTTTCAGCCATAAAAGTTTTCAAAGTGTTCTACTTGGTTCATGGCATTGAGAGGGCTTCACTCTTCCCAGTAAATACTAATCAAATCCCAAATGCAGCTAAGGCCACTTAGAATAGGCTATAGAGCAGTCAAGTCACATACCAAACAACCTTGAGTATAAAAGTGCTTTTGACCTTCATGTCTATCATCTCTCTTTGCCAGAGGGAATTTACTCAACAATAGGCCATTTATCGTCATTTAACACTGTGCTTATTTTCATGGTCCTGCTCATGGTAGTATGGACATAGATTATGATATATTCTATATGCTTTTCTCTTTGTTTGGTCATGTACAATCAACATTTAACTTTCATTTAATGTTAATGACATTTACTGACAATAGAAGAAGCCTATGTCAATATATTATTGTCTATCAATTAAATATAATGTTTATAATACTTATGGACACTTCTGTCGTAACCTGGTACACCTACAGTATGCTGATGCTATAACAGTAAATCTAGGCAGTTCGAAACATGGTTTCTAGAAAGAGCTTGGTTCGAATCAGACTGATTGGTTTGCTGAAGGAAAAATGAAACTACAAAACAAAGTGTAGACTTTGTATCTCTTCACACATACTAGACCTCACTCTTTTTTCTCTCAGGGAGACCCAGTAGGCTGCAAGCAGTTATCAAGATCTGTCCCTGGCCATCCATTATCTTTTACTGCCTAAACAGCTGGGCCTGAAGCCTGCTAGTCCACAGGCCAGAGGGTGGTTCGGAGTTAAGGGAGGCTCTGGATGCTCAAGCTGCATCCCATGGCATTTAGCACCATGAAACAAAGTGGGATTGTTTTCCCTCCTCGCACCATGGCATTCCTCTCATTCCTCAGGGCAAGGCCAGGCTGGGAAATCAGCTGGGCACAGGGGGAGGCCACTGAACTTTTCCCTGCTCTCTGTTCTCTCTCCCAGCACAATGACGGCAGTGCTGAAAGAGCCAAGCGGAGGTGGGGACGAAGGCCTCCGTATATGGGGACAGAGGAGCTGGGGTAACTGACACATATAGCAGTGTCAGTTTGTAAAGGAAAGAAACTTCATTTTCCACGTATTCTTGTTTTCGTTTCAGTTTGGTCAGGTGATTAGGAGAACAACCTCCTGACTCTGTCCTCTCTTTGCTAAGACTCTTTCCCCTCTCGATCAAGCATGAACTTAGCCTAGAAATCTAGACGCGCCCCTAGCGGAAGCAAATTACATTTGCTGCCAGGGCTAGTCTAGCAACTCTCCATTGGCTTGTGAGCTCCAGAAATCGAAACTTAATCAGGCCAATGAAATCGTGTATAGAGTCGTTAGGTGGGCTTAACATAATGATTGATGGCAGAGTTGCAACGGTTTGGCTTGAATTCCCTGCTACTTGAAAACAAATAAGATGGATGTTGCTGTTAGCAAACAGTGTGACACGAGTTAAGCTTTTATTAAGTTGGCAAACGTTTGAACTAGCCAACTAGATCTGCTGGTGGGAAACGCATGGGACTCATAGCGCTGCCGCTGTCCTATTGCATGCAGAGGGAATTTGAAAGACAACTGATTATCCCGCCCCTCGGACTCAGCACTGCGAACGGTGAGTTTCCAGACCCTACATTTTAATGTGGGTCTGGCTCGTCAGGCTAGCATGAACTAATTGTGGGGGAAAATCCCTGCCATGGATTTTGAATGCTCAGCCTACATGGCCTGTTACATACAGGTTATGAAAGATGTACATGCAGAACTGGGTCAGATTGATAAGGGGGCAAAAAAGCCCCCCATTGTGGTCCTCTGTGATTATTCTTCAACATTGTTCAAAGACTTTAGTCCATGCAAAGCATTGATTTATTATTTTAGCATCATAATTTGCATTGCAGCTCTGTAACAAGAGTGTCATCCCTCCAGGGAGCCAGCTGCAAAAGTAACGTGTGTTATGTTGTCGCACCTGCTCGGAATCAAACCTGCTTCCCCTTGCCTTGGAATGTGTCTAAAGGCCCCTTTCCCCTGCATTTCACTCTGTTACACTGCAATACCAAGTCAAGCCTGAAACTATTTTCATTTCCACTGCTTTAGGAGTAATACTCTGCTTCTTCAACTCCAGCAGTCTCTAAGACAGATAAGCCACAGAGAGACAAAAAGGCCTTGATTCTCTCGGCTCCACTTCAAAGATCTCCTTTGAGGACCTTTCTCACATAGGTCATTGTTTTTCTTTTCATTTTAATGGTCATCTGAAACCCTTTAATCTTACCAAGTTGGAGTCAGTGTTCACTTCACTTATAGAGAATGGTGAACCTGAAACCAAGCACCATTGTGTGGCAATGTTCAGAAAGAGTGGAAACTTGTTGCCAAAACCTGACTGCTATCATTATTTTGTAGCTGCATAGAGGGCAAAACCAGTGAAAGAGGAGACAGAATGGATGGGAGATGAATGATATGATTTTTTTGTCTCTTTTTGATCTTTTCTTTTTGTTGGTGTTATGTCAGTCAGCGCGGTTTTCACATTTCACTCTGTAATATGCTCCTGCACCTATTGCCATAATAAAGGGGGAAGATTGAGAGCTTACAAAGGAGCTGAATCATGCTTTTGGCCATCGAGTGTTGTCTCCACGGCGTCTTTGCGCCGTTATTTCCATGGTTACCAGACATTTAGGCTGGCAGCGGGTGTCTGCTGGTTGCCAGGGCCGTTTCTGAGCTTCGGTGTAACTGGCCTCGGCATTATGGAAAAGTTCATTGCTGTCCAGACCTACGCTGAGTTTGTGCTTGTTACACCCACTCTCTCAGGGAAGAATGGTATGTTTGTAATCTCCTCGTCAAGGTTTTAACTGTTTGGACACACACGCGCACACACTGTTTTTGCTTTTTTCACCTGCAGTGCAGAAACTGAATCGATTGCTCTGTCCTTGTGTGAGGTGTTTGTGTCAGGGCAACAGTGTGTTGTGCCTAGGCTACACCCCCACACACACACACACACCTTAACATGTCATCATTACTACCTGTAAGACACCTCAACATGTCATCATTACTACCTGTAAGACACCTCAACATGTCATTATAACTACCTGTAAGACACCTCAACATGTCATCATTACTACCTGTAAGACACCTCAACATGTGATCATTACTACCTGTAAGAGCAACATGTAACTTTCATTCCCAACACAAAAATACTGTGTTATGCTTCTCTCAGAGAGAGAGAGAGAGGGTATAAGAGAGAGAGAGAGAGGGTATAAGAGAGAGAGAGAGGGAGAGCTTCAGCCTCTTTTGTGCATGGTCTTTCCAAGGGTAACTGGAGAACCTTCTCCCTCCTTGTGGGTACCCCTCTTTGCTTTTAATGACATGAGGCCTGGGCCCTCGACAAGTGACTGTTGCTAGGATTCAAGTATAAACAATGGCGTGTGCCCAGAGCCACTGGCGTCCTGTCCCTGATGTGGGTTTTGATGTAATCCAGTGGGCGCAGGCCGAGGTTAACCACCGGAGAGCCTCAGCCTATGATGTCGGAGCAACAGCCCCATGACAACGTAGATTATGCTGGGGTGGCATTAGTCATGTGACCAGTCTGATCATAAGGCCCCATGCTGAGGTCAGTGGGGGAGGGTTTCGCAGCCTGGAAAGGACCATGGAAGTTGGGCAAGATAGCAGTTACACAAGATGGGATGTATGTCGCACAAGATGGCACATGCTACTTGGGAATGTTCACATTCCCACAGTCTGGGAAGTGAGGCCTAGGCTACTCTCTAGTCCAGAGGCAATGGAGCATGTCCTAAAGCAGAGCTGCCAACTCTCACACATTGAGAGTGAGATTCATTCATTTGATTGGCTCCACATGCTCTTAGACCATTCGAATGCGTGAGGGTTGGCAGCTCTGCCTAAAGGATCCTCATACCTCATACCTCATACCTCTCTCATCTCAACCAAGTTTGTGTGTGTGTGTGTGTGTGTGTATGTGCTGTGCCTGGAGTGAGATCCACAGGATATAGGCGCATCATTTCTATCATTACATCACATTACCTCATGAAGCGTGGTAGTAGAAGATAAGACCTTGAGCGTTTGACCCTCATTACCACAAAGGCGTCTTCGATATGTCGTTAATGAGGGAGGCGTTTGGTTTTGAGTCTTGAAAATTGGACAAAGGTCACAGATGACACATAAATTGTAAGATATGGGACTAACGACTGTCAGCGGGAGGCATTGTGCTGTGAAAAGGATGAATCCCTCAACGCACAGACATGCGGTCAAGGCATCCGGAGATCAGGTCTGGAAAGCCTGCTGTGCGCCTTCAGTTTCTTTTTATAAAATCTAATTCAGTTCAATTGAATTTGTGTTGAATAGAACACAGAATGAAACACAGTCACAAAGAGGTCCCCCGAATAGAAACAATTGTCGTCGTGATGGGTCGGTATGGACACATTGTGCCTCCTGGCCTCTGGTAAACCCCTATTGTTCCAGAGGGCAGGGCGATGTTGCTAAGGGTGTGGTGATGGGGGCGCCCTCTCACTCTGCTTACCTCCACCCTGTGGCCTCTCCTCTCCACCTCCGCTCAGCAGCAGGTGATGACTCAGCATCCTCCTCTTCCTGCATCCTGCCGTGTCTAGCTGAGGCTGGAGCGGCTTCGTTAGATTGACCAGATCAGCGGGCGTGGCTCTCTCTCTGGCCCCCTGCTCGCTCGGCAGTTTATTTATAGAAGTAAGAGACAGACAGCGCCGCTCTTTGGTTAGTGCCCCTCTGGGGAACGGGCAAGGAGAGCCTGCTGCAGACATGAGCTTTTGTCAGCGCTCCTCTCGAGGGATGCCAGAGCCAGGGCCAGGCCATCATGAAAAGGACACACACACACACACACACACACACACACACACACACACACACACACGAACACTCCCCTATCGCCTCTCTGTGTGTGCTGTTCTGCTGGGCATGGAGGCTCTGTGACAGGCAAACGCTTCAAAGGTGGTGCTGCAGCAAGACAATAAGCTCAGAATACACTATGACATTAGAATGGTGTGTGTTTGACTCTGTGATTTATAGAGTGCCTATTTTATTTTGCAATTTTACAATTTTCCGATCCTGTTGTTGTGTACTTGATCTCTTGCTTACCTCATTTCTAAGGCTGTGATCCTGGCTGGAGTATTACTTTATTACTTTATCATAATTGGAGCAAGTTGCTTGATACTATTGCAACTGACAGGCCGCTGAGTAGCGGCTGCTCTTTCATTTGAGAGAGATGACTATCGCCTGTGACAGGGTTCCTGAGACTCAATCTCCAGTGACACTGGTATGAGAGGGGGAAGAATTAGACTTTTTTAATTGCCAGGTGCTATCCAAAAGACACCAGGCTGACGAATGGAGGAGGGAAAGAGATGGTGGGTGGGGTGGGGGGGGGTCGCCTCAGGCAGTCAGTCCAGAGTGCAGTGTGATGAGCCAATGCCCCATGGACCTGTGGAGGCAGCGCGAGGCAGCCAGTCAGAAGTGGGACAGAGTGAAGCAGAGCACCACACTCAACCCTCTTCCAGTCAGCCATAATGCTACGGCACATTGTTTGTGACAGGCTGTTGGAAATTTGATTATGGAAATATTGGATCCGTACAGTAATTGGATTATTGGTCCAACATTTTCTCTAGACGGTCATTGTCTTTTATGAAAAATACGGCAAAAAGGATTTTTCAGCCCATGCTGATGAGAGATAAATGAACAATAAATTGAATTTAGGTATGGTTCATGTCCTTGCAAAAAAGAGTAAACAAATAAATAAATAATAACTGGAAGTAATATGTCACCTACACACATGCTTTATTTGATTTATTCATGGTTGTTTCCAAAAGAGCAATGAGGAACCGTTAAAAACAGGAATTCTCAAGATGGCTGCCGTTGATTTATGGGCATATCAAATTCCATTTTTGCAGGAGACTGGATAATGGCCTGGGGAAAGCTTGTGTTTTGTGTACACACACACACTGCCACTGACACACATTTGAATATTTATGAGTGAGAATTGGGACGATCGCAGGTCATTTTTGCAGACAGCGCAGTGGTTGGCACTCAGATGTGGGCTGCCAGCTCAGCGGCGCTCCCTGATGCCCCAGGTGTTTTCCAGCGCGTACAGACGGCCCTTCCAGGCATGGTTCGCCAGCACGACAACCAGAGCGCATCTGTCTGCTGCACGGCCCTTCAATCTCACCTTCCGCCTGAACACACAGGAGATTGGAGTCCAGTTGTATAAATGTATCCAGGTCAATAACATAGGATTTTTTTTTTGAGAGAGAGAAAGGATTATTCTCTGTAGTGCTGTAACCTAATCCTTTTTATTTCAAGTTTTGTCAAATGAGACTTTATCTCAGTACTGCCAGTGCCATCTCAGGTAGCTCTAATGCTGACTATCATGCTGATAGCGACTTGTCCGTCCTGCATTCCTTTGGCATATACTCACCCTTCTCTGCCACTGTTAATACTGCAGCCATGCAGTTTGAAACATCGGCGGTCATAGCCATCTCTTCTATTTTACTTGGCCAGCTTGTTAAATCAATAGCCTGAGGTTTTGCTGGATGTGGAGTGTCAACTTTATCCAAGGGCTTTGTGTCCTTTCGGTTCCCGGCCAGTGCTGACTCTCTGCATTCTGCCGGTAATGAGCACGACCCAAAGTATTCAGTCATCGGATTTCCTTCAGGCGGGTCGATGAACGACACTCCTGAGACCTGTGGCTTCAACCTTGCCGCCTGGTACAAGGTTACTGCTTTGTCACCTATCGTCTGCGCTGGTCCTCATTGGAAGGCTTCAGTGTGTGTGTGTGTGTGTGTGTGTGTGTATGGGTGTGCGTGTCTTTGGGTTGCAGTCTGTGTAAACAGCAGAAGTGTTTGTTTATGTGAGAGTTCAAACCCACTGGGAATTTCCTGTCTTGCTTCGTGAGATCAGTGTGACAATCAGTCATGAGACATCCAAGTGATCCTGTCTAATCGTTTTTACACTTGCCTTTTTACTTGCTGTCTATCTATCTATTTATACTATCTTTAACGATAGCTTTCTGCTCATCACAAAGGTGATGGTAGGTACCACCACACTGAACTGAACTGAACACAGAACTCAACAAAGCACCTCATTTGTGTCACTAATGTCACAAAGCTGTCTGGTAACCATGGCGCACTGGCAACAAGTTGCGGGTCATGGCCCTCCCTCGGCTGGCCTTTCATTAGTCTGGGGCTCGCTGTGGGTTCCTCTGGGGCTTTATGGATCTCACATGGCCGAGTCAGGGCCGTCATAAAAGGGCAGGCAGAGTGATGTGACCGGGGAGGGATTGTGGTTGCGGGGGCTCCATGTGATTGCCCTTCACTTTATTAAAAGAGGGCCCATTTAAGTAAGCGCATTCCTCCTCGGTGCTCCCACTGCACTGGTGTTGGGGCCGAGCTGTCTTAAAGGAGCACTGGTGTGTTTTTCTATGTGTGTTCATAATTCCATTTTAGTTGCCTCCGTATGCAGAATGTATTTTAGAGTCGCTCATGAAGACAGTTGTGATAGTTACTGGTATTTTCCTTCATTCAAAAGAGCTGTTTGAAGCTGCAGTAGTACTTTTCCACCTTGCAATTGGAGTCTTGAATCCAATTTAGTCTGGCAATCAAAGAAGCAAGCCAGAAGCAGCAATAAGAAAACTGTGACATATTTATATCTTTGTTGACAAATATTTATATCTCTGTTGACACCTACTCATGCCCACGTACAGCTGCTATATCCAGCAATAGCACTTACCATGCTTGCGTGTCAAGACAGAAGTGTTGTAATAGAAAGGAGAAGGCTGCAGATTTTTCTGTCGACCCTGTGCTGGAGTCACATGAGTAAGTTGTGTACACTGGGCACTCCTCCCATGTATGTCTGAGCGAGAGAGAGAGTGAACGAGAGAGAGAGAGAGAGAGAGAGAGAGAGAGAGGTGCGGGGGTGTCTTATGATGTCCACCTGACTTTTCGCTAGCATGTCATACTCCCTGGTGGAGTTGCGGTCTGGTGCTTCCATGATTCCCTCCTGTGATCTGTGATCTATGATCTGGCGGCTCAAGTGCTTTCTGAAGCAGTTCCCACATCTAAGGTGAACAGAGCAGTATTCAAAATGCTATGTGAGGGAGGTGAAGAGTTTCAGGGATGCTCCTCAAAGAAGCTGGCAGGATATTAAATTCATAGCTATATTAAAGTGACCTCACTGCTCCAACATGACCCGTAGCAAGTTGATAACAATAGATCCTTGCGGTGTTGCATGAGTCATGGTGTATTAGCACCTGTGATTACCCAGGCTCCGCACATATGATCCCCATGGGAGTGTGTGCAATAGATCACCTCTGTATTCCAGCGCCATTGTATGTAGTGTTTCAGGAGACTCTTGAGAACCAAGGTAAGACGGTCAGTGTGCGGGCTACACCAAAGGCAAGTGATCGTTTACTGTGACATGTTGTTTTGTTCACAGCACATTAACTGTTTGAGAGAGAGAGAGAGAGAGAGAGAGAGAGAGAGAGAGACAGTTTTATTTTGGCAGACGGGGCCCCCTGCTGAGAACACATTCTCACAGTCGGTGGTCTCACCATGGCCCACATTACACAAATTAATGCACAATTCAGTGGTGATCCACACGTGGAAGGGTGCAGAAGCAGACAGTGAGACAGAGAGAGAAGCAGGGAGGTGTGTGTGTGTGTTGGAGGAGTGGGGGGAGGGGGGGGGGTAGGAGGGAGAGAGGTGTCCTTAGGGTGCCTGATGACCTACATGTCTCATCGGTCTGCGTTGCAACTCCCTCACATCCGCCTTGGATCACAGGCCGTCGAGGGCCGAGGTGGTAAATGTCGGTACCTGCAGGTTTTTAGCCCACAGGTGTGGGATTGAAGATGCAATGTGAGCACATTTTCTATGTCTCCGTCTCTAGTTTATGGTTATGGGGCCTTGGCTGCAGAAAACGGAAAGAGACGGGAAGGAAATGGTTTTGTCTGGTTGTAGCACTTTTGGGATGGATCGCTCAAGTGAGATCATATCAGCAAATGCCTTCAGAATTCACATTTTCTTGCATTCCTGCTCTTCGACTCCCAACCGGCACTCTCACTGTACTGAATGCAGAGATGGCATGAGACTGTAGCACGCTCATTTCTAACAACTGTTGTGCCATTAAGTGTAAATTGAGGTGCCAAATTATTGCATTCATAATGGTTTACTGAATTCCTTCAACCAGACAAATAGAGGTTCTAGAATAATTTACATCTATTGCAGATTATTCTAGAACCTCTATTTTCCAGTGCATGACAGGAAATATTTACATGAAAACTGAATATTTAACATTTTATATGGAAGTATTTAGAGAGCTATTTTGTTACCATCAAATATGCGGTATACATGCTGAAATAAAGACCCTGATCTTCTGTATAGAGAAACCATTCTCAGTCAGACTACATGAGGTCCTGCTGCTGGATTCCACCTTTAGAGACAACTTCCTGTACCCGACTGGTTTCCCTCAGCGGGCGCCAGAGAGGACATCCTCATCCACCTCTGTCATTCTCAAGAACTTCCCATTTCCAAACTATAGTGAGAACTCAGCCAGGAGGGTCAAGGGTACAGAAATACCACCGCCTTTGTCTGAGATGATGGTTTCTTCCTCTGAATCAGTCCCCCTGAATAGAACCAAATTGGTATCCTTTCCGACACTGTATATGTTTGACATTCTCTGACATATACACCGACGACGTTAGTGTGTATCCTGTGAGTGTGATGCAGGGATTGGTTCACATGACTCGACTCTCTCGCACACTCGTGGTCGACAGTCAGGTGCTTCAGGAAACGGAAGAGCTAAGGCCAGTTGGCCACTGGCTTCATGCAGTTTCCAATGAGTTACATCAGTTAGCCTATATCTCCATTTTAGCCATATAGGCTAGCTATGGAGCAAACAGTCTAACGCACTTCTATTGAATTAAACTAAACCAGGTTAACGGAATCAGACTGGGTTATTGCATGCACAGAGAAGAGAAGGATAGGCTATGTATCCTCTGATCTGGGGTAGATGATAAATAAGCTAATCTCCCCAAAAAAAATGCTCCTTTAAGGTTTTAAGGTTTTTATGATAAACACTCCAAGGTAATTATCACAATCACATTGGCGTTTACTTGGCATAATATGATTTGTGTGTATTTCTGTGATTTCTGTGGCACACCCATCTGTGTGTGTGTGTGTGTGTGTGTGTGTGTGTGTGTGTGTGTGTGTCAGGGGGTGGATGTGGACTTTTTTTATTGCCCTCTTTTTGTATTTGGCATCTTGCATGTGAGAGCATGTGCTGAATGAACATGAAGATCGGAACCCACATTTACAGTCTGGCCCCCCCAGCGAGCTGTGATCATGTGATCACACACACACACACACACACACACACTCACTCACAGAAAGAGAGAGATAGACAGTTATGCACAATGATTTCAGTTTTGCAACCCCTATTGGTCTACATTCTTTCTGAGACATAGAAGACAAAACAGCACTCACATTACAGTCAAAACAAAACAATGCATAAAGATGTTTGCAAATGCTTTGAAATTATGCTGCATGTCTACCTTCTAACAACAATACAAAAATGGCTTTTAGATTCATTTTAAATAATTTTCCTCTCTCTCTCTCTCTCTCTCTCTCCCCAGGAAGCGTTTGTGGAGCTCTACGGCCGGCAAAAGGAGAGTGTGTTTCGCAGCTCATGGCCGTCCATAGTGACCATCTTTGGCCTGGCTGCTGTCGGCGCTATAGGCCTGACTATCGGGGCTTACCTGGTTCAAAAATGAAGGACACCTTTCTTCTTCCTTCTTCCTCTCCTTCCCTCTGTCTTTCCCTCCCTCCCTCCCTCCCTCCCTCCCTTTCACTCTCTCTTGTCTCTTTCTCTCTCTCTCTCTATCAAACACACAAACACACACACACACACACACACACACACAATTCATGCTTGTTTTTATGAAGGAGCTCCTGCCCCTGTGAGAGGCTTCACTCGCTCTTTCTTCCAACCTGTCTCTCATCAAAGCATCCCATGTCACTCCCTCATATTCCCCCTTCTCCCCCCCCCCAACCCCTCCCTCTCGTCCCACTGATCTTCAAAACAAAGACACAAACCAAACAGTGCGGGAGAAAAACACAGCGGGAAAGGGAAGCTTCTGCCCACACACCATGAAGTAAAACGGCAAAGATACCAAAGACTCACAATTACTGACATGCAAAGGCTGAGATGAGGTCATATCAACTGGGAGGGAGCTTGGCAGTGATGGACCTCTCTGTTGTTGTTACCAACCCCTAACCCAGACATAAGTTCTGCGTGTGTCTTTCTGGCTGAAGTCCATGTGGGTGATTTTGTGTACAGTGAGGGGAAGACTTTGCATGTGCCATGGTCTCTGAGAATCTCCCCAAAGTAAAACAGTGCAACAGTGAGAATGTTGTGGTGGAGGAGAACTCAAGGACACACCCACGGTTTTACAGAAGATTAAGTACTCTGACCCCCCCCACACACACACACACACCCACGGTTTTACAGAAGATGAAGTACTCTGACCCCCCCCACACACACACACACCCACGGCTTTACAGAAGATGAAGTACGCTGACCCCCCCCCACCACCACCGCGCACACACACACACACACACACACTCTCTCTGTTTGGAGTGGGCAGCCCCAGTTGAGTGATGGACTGTGGGTTCACCCTTCCAGAACGCTGTCTGAGTTAGCCCCCTCCTCCTCACACCTGGTCCTGTGCATGCTGGCTGACAGAGACTTGCATCCAGCCCAGTGAGAGACCGTTGCCCTGTTGCCCATTTCTAGAGCCGTCGTCCCCTCTCAAGGTTAACCAGAAATGGCTATTTATCCTCACACTGCCTGCCAAAAAAGCAAGGCGAGGCCAGCCAACCCAGCGGGCGTCTGAATTCAAATTCATCTAGTGCCACGGTGTGTGTGGGGAAGAAACGAGGAGGGAGGGGGGGACTGTGAAGTTTTTTTTTTTTGAATCCACGTATAGTTCAGACCCTTGTCCTTTTTGACCGCAACATGGGTCATTACATCCAATCAGCACCTTTTTCTCATTTCTCTCGAAAAGTGTCCCCTCGTGTCACCTCCTGGGAGGGAGAAAGAGAACCGAGAGGCTTTCAGCACCTGTCTGGAAGACTGCAAAAGCACACAGGGAGTGAGGGTGATCCCAGGCGCGGCTCACTGTGTGTAATATCCGGGAGCTTTTGAGAGCTCCGCTCTGGGAGCCTCAGCCCTGAGGAGACGGACTGAGGGCCCATTGACAGAGGAATGGAAGAGGAGTGTTTATATTGGAACCATTTGGGACGTGGTGCTGAGAGACAAAGCAACCAAGCCTGACTACAGGAAAGAAAGAGAGAATGATGCAGGTGAGAGAGAGAGGAAATGGAATAGGATAGAAACAAGGAATGAATACAAAGGGCTTTGTTACACTGACTGGAGCATCAGAGTGTGTAGTGTTTAGTTGACTTTGGATGTATTTTAGCAAGAGATTAAGAGAGGATGATGGGGTGATATACACAGAGAGAGAGAAAGAGTGTGAGAGAGAAAGATGACAACTCCTGCTGTTGTAGATGAGGAATTCTTGACTGTCTAGGTTCCCACACAATGACTGTTACTGTTAACCATTCTTACTCAAATCAGCAAAGGTTACCAGCCCACTTGGCCCACAGTATAGTACGTACAGGCAGTGACTGGTGCCTCGCAACAGCTCCATCGGAACAGTACCTTAGCCTCCATGCCTGGGCATAGTTCCTGTAGCCCCTTCATGGTACTGTTCACTGAGATTAAAACAACTACTAACCAGCACTACTGCAGAATAAGCATTCCAAACATCACCTAAACTAGTCTCTCTAAAGCCCAGTCTTTTAGTGCAATGGAAATACCCATGATGCACATCAAACTGACTTTGTTGTTCTTGTCACATTTCAGCTGTCCACTTAATTGGTTGTGGAGGTGCTATACAGTCATTCTTTTAGTTTGTTTTCACTTGTGTTTACTGTCAAAAGACAAAAAAAAACAGTTGTCTGTGTTGAGATCTGTACAGTAAATTGCATTAATTAATTGTTTATAGTTTATATTTTCAACAAAAAAAATGACAATGACAATGACTGTAACAAAATGGTCACTGATTCTCATGATAATTCTTTAATGATTTTATGAAACAATCATCTTGTTAATTCTCCAGTCTCTTCCTCCGAAGATCAACCACACTCTTATATTGCTTTATATGATGTTTCTGAACGTTCTATTGTTGTGTCATTTCATTATATTGTTTAGCAGCAGCTACTGGTTTACAATAACGACATGTATGACATGGTATAATCATGTCTGTGTCTTACTTTTAGTTATTTATTACTGGGTACCCAAACATAGCTATTTAAAATCCAGAAAGTCAAGAGAACTCTTTTTTTGCCTTGAATGATTCTGAGAATAGCCCCATATGTTGATTATTTCCTTTTTATTTTATTTATGCTGTATGTTAAAGAATCTATAATGTATCTTGAGAACCAATAACAGTCATGGGTGTAAGTGTGTGAGCCCAGACAATGCTGCTTATTAAGTAGGGTTTATCACGGAAAAAATGCTATGGATATGTATTCACTCTTTTACATGTAGCCCAGTCATAGTGAGGATCACACAAAACCTACAAATTAAAAAGCTAAATATTGTGTAACAATACATAGAACATGCCAAATCTACTGTTGGTTGTTAAAAAAATTCTTTGATAATGTAAAAAAATATTGAAAGATGTCAGAAGAAGACACCAATTGAATTGAAACACACAGTCCACAGAGCCTTTGTTTTAGTCATTTTATTTAATATGTCATAGCTATAGGCTTTCTTTGTGTTTCAATCGTGCAAAATTATGCAGAGTGCAAGTGTGTTCACCATCCATTAGTTACATGTTTATAATTGTAACCCTCTGTGTGTAAATCAAGCAGATGTAGCATAACAGTACGTCTCACAACAGTGCAACATGAGATTGGTTCAGTTCCATTTATTTTGCATCACATCACAGAGGAGGATGGACAGGAACATATGTGGCAGTAGAGGATGGACCCAAAGCCTGGTGAAAACTCAAATGTATATCAACAACTCACATTTATCATATGTAGTCATTAACACTCTAAGAAAACCGTAGGTAGATATGCAACATTGTATAGCTCTTAGAAAGGAGGAGAAGGAAGAAGCAATCACAATTTTCAAACACAAACCTGTGAACAGACAGTGCAGTTTAGCACCGTGCCAGAGTGCAGCACACAGATTTGTTTCTGCATTACACACATGTTTTGGCCTTTTCTGTGAAAAGCTGCTATAACCCTTGCAGTCTGTGCAGCATAGTAATGCCAGTCACTCTGGTTGCAGTTACACTGTAAATAGTTTTACGCATGGGACAATTTTTGAAATAAGCTACTGGAATCTTGCATTCCAATACCACCCTTTCAAAAAAATAAATAAAAGCAGATGATTAAAATGTCTTGTTGTGTGTGTGCTGATAACACATAAAGTAAACACTGAAGTAGCTTTCATCACATGTAGCTTTCATCACTTCATTCGAATATATGTGTAGCTGTGGTAAATTTTACAAAAAAATTGTGTTAACAAAAAATTAACTCATTCCTACTATACTTTGGATACCACGTTTTAACCCCTTTCAAACACACAATATATCATGTGTTTTAACCTGAGGAAATTTAAATCACTCCTATTTTCTGTAATAGGCTGTGAGCTACTGTGTGGTGGGACATGTCTTAATTCATGTCAAAACACATCTAGAGGGCATAATATTTTATAAAAGTAAGTACACACTGCTTGCATGCTTGTGGGGCCTATAGGATGTTCAGCGACATTTTCAGTTCACTTGGCTGTTTTGTTTGATTTACTGTGCATAAATGTACAGTTTAAGTAGACACCATAAATCTGAGAGAAGGAGGAAATAGATATACAAACAGATACAGTCTCTCTCTGTGTGTGTGTGAGAGAGAGAGTGAGAGAGAGAGAGTGAGAGTGTGAGTGAGAGAGAGAGAGAAAAAGAGAGAAAGAGAAGGGAAGCCATTGCCAGTCAGCCAGCCAGCCAAGGCAGAGCCACTGTGCTGTCTCCAAACTTCAAAGCCGCCCCAGAGCATGACATTGTCAGCCATCCTCTCCTCTCCTCTCCATCTCCCTTGTGCTGCTAAACGCGCCGAATGTAAAACTAATTCCCTCAGGCAAGGTTTCACTTCACACACCCGATCGTGTCTCTCACACACAGACCCTCCCTCGCGCCCCAGACCCGCTCGTTATTCACAGCACACTGCGCTTCAAACAGGCGCGGCTACGGCCCCGCAGAATTTGTGAAAAGCGCGATGTGCTAAAACTAATGCGGTGCGTGTAAGGAAGGGATCCCCGAGGAGGAGAATAGAGAGGAGAGTTCTTTTTTTCATTGGGTCGAGCCATTTTCTTAAGCTTTCTACACTTTCTCTCTCTCTCTCTCTCTCTCTCTCTGTCTCCATCTCTCTCTTTCTCTCTCTCTCCTCTTCTCTTGCTTTCCTCTCTTGCGTCGTGCATATCAAATACACTGCATGCTCTGAAGAAGGAGAATTTTAAATCAGCCGCAGGCTTTCATGAGATTGTCCGGTGTGTGCTCATGCTCTCCGTAGTGCATATCCCAGCAGTGGGGAGTTCTTAAAAACGGAGCCTGGCCAGCCCTGGTGCAGCAGCAAGGTAAAACGAACTAATGCGGCTGTTGCCGTTTCGTGGGAGGCTTCCTGCCAGGGACAGCAGGTGTACTCATCAGTATTTCTCTTTGGTCAACAATGGGTGTCCAGACCTGCATACAAAGTATAGCCTACATGTTTGTTTCCCCTAATCGATTCACCTCATACATGGACAGATTATGAACTTTCGGGTCCCTGGGCCCAGATGTATCAAGGGCCCCCCACTAATTGTCGCATATGTGGGAGGGGGGTTTGGGGGTCCTCCCCGAGAACATTTTTAATTTGTTTGATGTGATTTCCTGTATTCTGGTGCATTTTGGGGATGGCCAATACTAAATTCAATCAGATTCATAACCTACATCCTGATTTGTTGATATTGAGGCAGTGATTCCATGCAAAGGCTTGGGCTTCAGGGCCCCCTGACCCCTTGGGCCCCTGGGCCCGGTAGGCCCGTGCAGTAATCCATCCCTGACCTCATATATGCACCTATAAAACAGTGTTTCAATGTGTCAGCTTAGCAGAGATAACTTGAGAATGAGATAACAGAGAGGGTGTCTTGTGTGTAAGGAGAAAGACCTGATCTGTGCTTTAGAGAGCTGTTCTTCCTAAAACACATTAACAATGCCCCACCCTGTGCAGTGGTATGTGACAAATGAGCTTTCTCCATTCCTTTCTGAGTTGACAGGTTGACACATGCCAAATAATGTTAAATAATGTGTAGAAAGTTCATTGACAATGGCTTATCAATGCAAAGGAAAATGTCTTGTCTTTTTGAGGTCTAACTTGTCCCCCAATAAAAAATAGAAACGAGGAGAACTAGGAACAGACTGAGAGGGAAAACAGTACTTAGCTGCGAAATAACCCTTCTCTCGTCACAGCAAAAGTCCAGTTTAAGTTCAACTTAAGATCTCAAAATATACCTTATTTCCTCTCAATCTATTCTTATTTCTATTAAGAAGGGTCATGGAGAACAAGTCAAATCTCAGTTTGAATTTTGCTTTCCCATGGCAAGTTTCAAGCTCACAGTGTATCTTCCTTTAGTTTTGGAGCACTGTTATAGTCAGCAGACCACTGCAACAGAGGTCCAAGGGTTCATGTTGTATTGATCAGGCCCACATAAAAGAGCTTTTTGGATGTGTGATCTCTGTGGGCTGTGGAGTTAGGAGGCATAACTGTGAGAAGTAGATAGCTGTCTTGAAAAGACAAAAACACTGGAAGCTGAAAAAAATGAAAGAGATTGCTCTGATATTTGATGTAAAATCAATAAGTTGTCCTATTTTGGAGCTGGAAGAGCTCTTGCAAGGTAATTAATTAGCATCCGTGAAACAACAGACAAAGCAACAGAAGGTGACCAACTGATGGACCTTTGGGTAAGATAAAGCTGGGTTATACCAGAGACAGTTGATAAAGCGAGACCATTCACAGAAGGGTTCTTCCTGTTCCCCTATGGCATAGGGTTCGCCAGCACCATGCCTTTTTAGGAGACCAGCGAGAGATTCTTTACACTGTGGCCCTATGGAAGAAATCATTTTTTTCTCGGATTATGCCCCAGCCCTAATTTCTAAAGGATCTTTGGTTATACTAACTACACTGATGAAGTGCTGAAGTGATACATCCTTGACTGATACTGTTCAGATTCAGAATCATATGCTTGAACTTCATCAAACCTACCAGGATATCCAGTGTTTTTTTGCCTTTGTAAACATATTCTTGAAAAGAAATATCCAACTAAGGAAAGGCACTCACACATAAATACCTTCCATACTAATAGAGTTGTGCTGCCATCAAGTGGGCACTGTTAAAACTACTGTATACTCTGCCATATCCAATATGGCAAGTAGATCCCACTGCCCGCTTAAACCACTGAATTCTGTCTTCAATTAGTCTTAGGAGTGGGTCTTTGGAAAACAAACCTCTAAGAGGTACCTAAAAACATTTTACATGCATATAAGCAGTCTCCAATTAAAACATCCAGTTTGCATTGCAAGACATCTAGCTTGGTGCAGTCAAAGTCACACTGTTGACATGGGATACTTAGAGCATGGTATGAGTACTGCTTTAATCTTTAAACCACCACAGATCTTAACATATCCAGACAGGAAAGACTCAAAAAGTCAGGCGACATTTGCCATTAACTGGAGAATGTTGCACTCAGAGTTTGAGATTATGAATTATTATGACTTTTATGTTGCACACCCACACCTGCCACCTGAGTGATTATTTATGAGTATTATAGAATTTAAGAATTTATGAACAGATTTCTTTTGAGGCAGTTAGGTAAGAAAATAATATATATATTATTATATATATATATATATCTCAAGGCAGACCATTTATAACAATGCATTTCTATTCATTCACACCCATGTAACATACTGACCACAATGAAAGTACGAGAGTATGAAGCTTTCATTGAGATCTTGTGTATATTGTGTGTTGTGATAAGAACACAATCTTGACAGAAATGGCACTATTTAAACCATTTATTTACATATAATACACTTCCTTTTTATCCTTTATACTTTTAAACTTTTGGGAAAGAAATAACTCTGGACATTGTATGTCACATGACAATATTTACACATGAAAATGGAGGGCCCACGCTCCTCTAGTGAGAGGCCATATTTACAGTGCATGGCAAGTGCATTAGGACGTCCATGTTGCTCTTCTGCCCCCACATGCAGGAGCTGGTACTACATCACTGGTCGTCATCAGCGTTTTAGTGCACAGGACAGGACAACAACCCCATTAAAAGCTGCTTTCCACACTAGTGTTATTCCAGCCATGTCAGTGAAAGCACACTGTAGCCACATAAATACACACACATATACAAAGCTTACAGTATCTCTAAAAAAAAATAAAGCTTAAAAGTAATCTTTCAAAAGCATATGTCTTATAGAAAAATATGTGCCCTTTCCAGGAACGTAAAAACCCACAAAAATAATGGACACAATTCTATTGGGCTGCTTTCAAATGACACTCACATTATTTGTAATAGGGGATCTCTCCAACCAAGACTGTGAGAATCACTTGTTGGCTGTACAGGCTAGACTGTTCCAAGGCACAATACTTCATGAACAATGACAACATGGCAGAAACACACCTGAATTAACAGTGCTAAATGGACACTGGTGAAGAATGAGCTTCAGCTTGAGGAGCTAAAACAATCAGTTAACAACCACTGCAACCTCTTGCCTGAAAATGGCCATACCATTCTGAGGCATTAGGGTCATCATCAAAACAAAGAGACAAAGTGTGCTCTAAGACTGCTTGCCATTCTGCCTGCTTAACTGGTTCAACCAACCCAGTGGTTCACACAACAAGCAGTTCCATGTTGTTGGCTTGAACCATATTTGTCCAAAATCATTTCTGCAGTGTTATCACCACCAAACATTCAAACGTGTTTTGTCTAAAAGTTTTGATAAAGCATGCAGCCTAAGCCTGTTCTGTAGTAGTTGGTATGATGCAGCATAAGGTCCTATGGCTTCAATCGCCACAGGTATAAACACAGTGAGTGACTTGGCACTATTGTCATTCATTTCAGCAAGGAGCAGCATATAATAAGTGTGCAGATAATAAACATTTACAGCAGTCGCAGGGGCTATAGTCTAGCCCAGTTGGCATTACAAACAGATCAAGAACAGCCACGTGAGTCGCGCCAGTCTTTGAATCCAATGCAGACAAGGCCTGGTTTTGTTAGGAGGATGAAACAGTGGGACGTCCATCCAGCCTCCATCCTGCGCCCCCCAGTGCGGACTGAGGAGCGGCCAACTCCGGGCGTGACCAGGTGTGCAGCTCTGGCATGAGGGCACCAGACCACAGTGGACCCTCAGGCCACTACCGACCGGTCTGGTTCCACCAGGCGAACCTGCTAACCCTGCGCTTTCCCAGTGGGCCCACAGCAGCCCCCCTGTCACTCAGCTGCACTCTCTTTCCGTTCACCACCTATGTGTGAGTGAGAGAGAGAGAGAGAGATGGAGAGAGGTGGAGAGAGATGGAGAGAGATGAACTCATTGTAAAATGTCACATGTAGGGTTGGGACGGTATGGATTTTTTCTCACTGCAGTTGAAAAGCAAAAAATGACCACGATTTACCGCTTTAACCCCCAAAAAAAAAAAAAATACAGTTTTGATTGCAAGTTATGGATTATGAATTTTGTGCCGCCATCACAACCAATTAAACTTAAAGACAGCCACAGCAACTTCAAAGGTCACTGGACCAAATGCTTCATACATGAAAGAAATAATCAGTTTAACAACAAGGCTATCACGATTTTAGAACTGTTACATTCATGACACTTATGCTACAGTTACAACTGTAGGCTACCACACTTTTTAATGGCTGCGTCAGGTTGTAACAAAGGTAGGCTAAATGTCACTATATTTTTAACAAACTGAAACATATTTTTTTAATTCTGTTTCAACTTTCATGGAGTAAACATGTATGACTCCTTTCTGGCCAAATATCAGCTTTCAAGTTGAAAGTCTTTGTGTAAATCGTGTTTGAATGGAGAGAATAAAAATGTGTTACGATTTTGCCGGTTCTCCCCTACTCTCGCATTGTAGGCCTAAACACAAATGGAATATTGGAACATTGAAACACATGCGGAAGGTCAGGTTTGCTTCATCTTTTGATGATACATTTTGAAGTTTTGATTAGAAAACCTGAATCCATGTCATAAGATGGTCTCTCACAAAACACATCACTACATTAAACACTACGTACACACATGCATTTTTTTCCCTGCGGTGATGACGGTGACAAGCTCAGACCCTTAGTAGGCGTCACGTGACCGCGGTATTGCGGTAATGCAGTTACCGTCCCAGCCCTAGTCACATGTATACACATATCCATTACACCATCCACTTCAATTCACAAACAATTGAATACACCTACATGCACTACTAGATAAATAACAATATTATCGATCCATATGATTTATATATGTATGGAGTCATGTTCATGCTCATAAGCAGTGAACTGCTGGAGGATTTCAGAAGAGAAAAGTTCAGTGAAAGACGTGAGTAGATATGGGGCATGCCAATACAGCACACATTCCCAGGAAGCAACCAATCACAATCACAGTGAGGTGTGATGTAGGGAGACGGGAAAACATGGCCTCAAATTCACACCACATGACAGAGCCTCTACAGACAAGAGAGATTCATACATCCCGTCAACCAACACACCCATTCTCTCTTCTGCTCCTTATACATACACTGGCAAAGGTCTACCTACGTCTCTCATGGTGGGTCGAAGCCATGCCAAACCCACAGGCAGGCACAGAGCAGTGCTACAAAGCAGGCTCTGCTGTACCTGAGATTGAGGGGTGGAGGGATCTGGGCGGTGGGAGGGGGGGGGGAGGGTGGGGCGTGTGCCAGGGTGGTGAATCAGGAAGAGGGCAGAGCAGCATCTGAGATGTAGATGAGGAGAGGAAGAGAAAAAGCAGGAAAAGCAGGAGTGGAGAAAGAGGGGTTAGGAGTGCTGAGCATCGATACCTGCAGGGGTGAGCACCAGAGCCTGCAGGATGTCAGACAGGGAGATGACGCCCTCGATACACGAGCGCTCGTCCACCACCACCAGCCGATGCACCTGGAGAGGGTGGAGAGAAACAGACAAAAAGGGGAATAAGTAGTTTTCATGTTCTCATCATTTATTGGGAAAAGGCAAAATCACACATGTACAGACACAGCTCTGGTGGTGCCAGGACAAAGAAAAAAAATGGATTTAAGGTGTTGGACTGAATGGGTGTTTATGATCTTACCTCTGCTTTAACAATCCTGTTCACAATCGTGTCAAGGTTCTCAAGCTTGTTGCACTTGACGACACCCTCAAAGTACTGCGAACGATGCTTCAGAGCCTGGGTCACGGTCACATCTAAGTTGTTATAGGTTTTCTCTGCAGCCAGGTTCTACACACAGACAGGGAAGGGGAGAGGGAATGGGACATAAATGGGAGATAAATGGATTAAGCACATGGATGAAGGACTATTCCTGCATAAACATGGAATTAACTGCAATTCAAAAGAAAGGAAAGACTTACAATGACGTCAAATTTGGAATAAATGTCGACCACCTTTCCTGTGAGAAGGAATCAAGATGCAACATTACAACAAAAGAAGCACATAATCTATTTGAAACATTACAACAGAAGAAGCACATAATCTATTTGAAACAGGCATCAGCTACATCAACAAGAAGCTCTAGTGAAACAGATGGAAAGCAGACGTTCCTACCTGACTCATCCACTACAGGTAGAGCTGACACCCTTCTCTCAACAAACAGGTTCAGAGCTTTGATGATGGGTGTGTTTGGGTGGATGAAGGCAATATTTGTGTAGGTGCCAATACCCATCTCACCTAACGTTTGCTTCATTAGGGCAGGCTTTGGCATCTCACACATCTGTGAGGAAACAAATATAGAAATTCATGCCATACACAAACAAAACACACAAATATGCAGATTGTAGCTATTGTATATCCATGGACACGTACACATACTGTCAACATCACTATGAATCCTTTGTGACACCAAGGACTTTAGTTGTTTTTTTTATCCCAAGTAAAATTAAGACAACTTTTAAGAAACTCCCAACAGATCATTAAATGACTTCCCTCTGATACAATACAGCATGAATACTACAAACAACTTCTAAATATAGCTGTGAATGTGTCTCTCACTTACAAACAATTGCAGGAATTTCAGGACCCTCTTGTGTGTGAGGATATACAGGGCATTGCCAGTCACTGGGTCGATGATGGGCAGCCGATGGATTTTGTTTTTGATGAGTGAGTAGACAGCTTCAAACAAGCTGTGGAACATGAGCAGACAAAACGTCTTCAAATGGCCTTTGATGGCCGCTAGAGTCACAGTATACTACATAGCACAAAACAGATAGGCGCAGGAACAGCTGCATGCTGCGTTGGCAGAATTCATTTTCATTTCCTTGATTGTGTCAATATTGATCAGGACGTCCACATGTTGGGAGCCAAAGGCAAATAAAATGACTGGATGAGGAGAGCCAAAGGCAAACTACTGCTGACGGCTAACTGAGGTTGCTAACATACAGCATCCATTTTGACATGAAAATCCAAAAACTCATGCATGCAAAGCCTGTTGTCTATACTGGCTTCACACATACCAGCATTCAGACATTTGAAAATGATACAGATAAAAGATTAATAAAAGAAAAACATCCTACCTGGCCTCAGGTGATATACTGACAAATGGCTTGAACGTCTCTTGCAAGTACAGATCTGGAAGTAAAGAACAACTATTATGATCACTATTTTTCAGTAAGTCACAGGGATGATTCCCATACATGGAGCCAAGTCCCAGAGTTTTATTTCCAAGGAAAATTCCATTGAAGTTCTCTTTTAGTGCTTAACTGAAAGTTTAAAATCAATTTTTAAAATATTTAAATCATACTGTACTCATGCTTACCTCTCCATGTTTCAATCTTATGCTCCTCTAATTCATATAGATGTACCTGAGAAATAAAAGTATACATACCATCACCATCACGATCACTATGAAGGACTCAACTAATCAACAGTAGACACTGACTGCTGACTTACCAGTGGTGACTTGTAGTATCTGTGCAGGATGATAATAAAGTCGGTGATGGTCAACATTCCTGAATACAAGGACAAGGCAAATCACTGCATAGCTATGGCAAATGGGTACCAGAAACAAACTTCAGGAAGACACTTGCTGTATACATTAGAGTTATATACACAAGATTAGCATTTGTGGATCTATAAATGAAGACAACTAAGCAACGAATGACAGAGGTCTGAGGAGAGTGTGTATATATCTATATGTTTTTAACTGAAGATGCCCCTACCCACAAAGCTCTGCTTTTTGGTCTCCCACAGTGGTGCTGCACGAACTCCATTGGCCACCAAAGCAAAGAACGCTTTCTTTACCTGATGGGTGTTAAAACAGGAGCAGAGGCAAGCTCATCATAAGCTCAAAGACACAGAACACTGAGCACAAACCATTCATACTTTTTCAGAGTGCACATTGTCCGTGTGTTGCATTAACTGAAAATTGTAGCGATCCTGCTACAAAACAGTGTTAGTTCTTTGGGCAGTGGTTTTCTCATGCTGACAGTAAGCTTTAGTTTAGTTGGTCATCTGCTTAGATCATTTTGTTGTTTTCAGCACTCCTTCCAATCTGGGTTTAGTCTGTTATCAGAACACAATAAATCTGTCCCTTGGGTCCAATGTTAACCAACGCATCCTGATTACTGTGTTGGACTGTGAGGAAATTTGTAGTTGACTGGGCTTTAGGGTCACATTCTCAAAGCCAGCAGAAGTTAATACTTCTACATGATTACTGTTTAACCTGGGCACACCCAGTTTTATAGCCATACACCACCACTTCAAAGAGGCAACTACAGCCTTATTCCTGGGAATGATTAACCATGCAATAGAGACTAACTTTTTTACCGCCAAATTATCATAACAGTGGTTGAATACCAACCTACAATGTTACCGTTACCATAAAGAAAGCAAATAGTGCTTTCTACACCATTTTCTGGTTTGCCTTACAGTTTGCATCACTATTTCTTTATTTATATTGACAGGGAATATTCTCAAACTAATAACATACTAAACTAAACCAGGAAATCTGTTACTTTTTTGAAAACATAATTTAGAATGAGGTTTGACAAGAGCAGTATGGTAAAGTGTTAGAAACTATGTGATCAAAGATATTAGCACTTGCCTGTAGGGAAGTGTCAAAGACCACCAACTTCGAGCTTGTGGGAATGAGATCATAGCATTTATGAGACTTCATGAAATGCATGTACATGTCATTCTCTGGCTCCTCAGACACTGTGGGAACACACATTGCACAACAAAGTTAAACAGTATATATTATATCAGTTAATGTGAGGATGACTTCCAAGTTTGCCTTGCCTGAGTCAGGCGAGTGTAGGTTTAATGAGGTTAAATATCCATCAATAGTAGGCTATGTAACTCCATGATAGCCTATAACACCATTTGGACCAAGTTTCAATTAATTCGCCTAAGAATCGGATAATTCCACGCCGTTTCATTGTTTCATTAGTAGTGGCCAATTCAATTCAAGCTTGGATGGCTGATGCCATGCCTCTTTGCTGCTTGGATAGGCAACACAATTTCTGTAAATATCTGCAGAGCATCATGTTTCAGTCTTGCAATCGCCTGCAATTTGTTGCAATAGGCTAGGCTACTAAATATCGAGTTCTTTGATGTCGGCATTATTCTGGTTCCTTTTAGATTTCATAAAAAAAAAAAACGCAGGCTAAACACTGAAACATCGACAAACGTTTATCGTGTTGTATTTTCTACAAATAACTTCTTAGGAAGAATGATTACTGAAAAAACATGCTCACCTTCATCTTCAATTTCAAGTTTTTCCAGCATGCCTTCGGCTAATCCAGAGATCTGTGAATAAAGACAGGATTTAAATCACCAGCCTACCGAGTGAAGACTTCTTAACCTCGCGACTCAAAGTGAAACCGGGAAACTTTTACCTAATCAGCTAACCGACAGGAAAAGAAAATGGGACAACCGTGTGATTCCTTCACGTAGCCCGCAGAAGAACTATGACTAAAGTTACGTTGAAGGGCAAGTGAAACTATTGCTCTTGTGCTCATTCATGTTTGCCCTTGCCCGTGTCCCCGCTGCAGTAACCTAGTTCACACAGGGACGCAAGCGAACAAACTCTCTGGGTAAAACATGAATCAGGCACAGGCACAGGCACACCCCCAGAATGTAGGCTTGCTTACATAATCCCTTACAACTACTACTACTACTACTACTACTAATAATAATAATAATAATAACAAAAAGAAAAAAAAAAAAAAGAAGAAAAAAACAGTTTTCTGTGTATCAAAACTGCAGTGTTGGAGGAATTATTTGCAGCAGACTTGGTGTAACATGGCACAGACTGAAAAAAAAAAACTGACCAGTGCTCAGTTTCAGAGCATTTAAGGGGCATGACATGTGAGGATACCAGGCAGTGCCCACTGCACTGACAACACCAGGAAAAGCCCACACAGCCTTCATCCCCACAGCAACCTCAGACACTGCAGGGTTTTTTCCCCCTTCCAGACTGCAGAGGTTCTCACCACCACTCGCTATCAATTTCTGTGACAGTAAACATGGCACCAGCCTTCCACACTTCACCACTGCCACCCTCTGGATTGCAAGGCAGTAAAACAAAGCAGATGAGTAGAGACAGGCTGGGTTCCATTTTAATCTGCATGGGCGAGATGTGTTACTGAGCCTGACTGAAATACTGCCAGCTGTGAAGGACCCTCCGCCAGAGTGAGGTTAATAAGGAAGAAGGGTTTAAAGCAGGATGCCCCTGATGCCCACAGACACACATACACACACACACACACAGACAAACACACACACATAAAACAACGTCATTACAAATCATCTCATTTCAACATAGCTATGACTTTTTTCGGACTATCCATATTTCACCAATAATAATGTGGAAGCACAGTTTACTTAAAGAACAATGTTACGTAGTCTACACACTGAACCCCATCTCATCAGTTCGCTGTCAAGTCAGAGCAAATGCCTGAGTGGAGCACACATCTCATTAGACAAAATGCCGTGCTGCTAAAACTACATGAGCCAGTGGGGTGGACAGTGGTTAAATGAGCCCATCAGAGCCGGCAGCGTTTTGACTCAGCTTTGCATCAAGCCAATTAAGCTCAGCGGAGTCTTGATTACTATCCGGTCACAACAGTTTCTATGCCGTGTGTGTGTGTGTGTGTGTGTGTGTGTGTGTGTGTGTGTGTGTGTGTGTGTACTACTTAAACAAATACCTCCCGGTAAATTAACCTGAAAACGGTTTTATGTGAATAGGAGAAGGCAACTGTATACTGTATGATCAACCCACAGGGACAATATTTTGTCTTTGGGCGACAGAGGATATGTTTTTCCTTGATCCATATTGGATTGATCCATGTAGTACAGTATGTGGAAATGGCCTGACCTAAACTAGGAAATTAAACCTCAACACCCCACAGTCATGGTCATATCTCCAGACATATTATATAGAAGACAATGCCAAGTTCAGACATCCAAACATCAAACCAAAGCAAAGGGCAAAGTGTCTGTGGCTCACCTGTCGTGAGGTAGACTTGGAAACAGAGGCGAGGATGGGGGGCTTGGCGGAGGAGAGGGGCTGGCTGTAGCGCAGGATGGACTCCGAGGGGGAGGAGGGGGAACGGGACCGCGGCTCCACCCGCTCCGGGACGGGGCTCTGGGCGTCCACAGAGAACACCGGCGGGCTGGGCGTCTGGGTCGGTGTGCCTGGTGGAGAGGACAGGCCTGAGGCTGGGAGGACACAGAGGTTGCACCATGCAACATCATTGTTATCCACAGAGACTAGGTTTTGAAGACAGCGATTAATAAGGGTTTACAGGGAACAGAGTAAGACATGTGGGGAACTGCACAATGTGTGTCCCACCAACAAAATACAGGACAAGACAGATTCTAGAAAAGTTTGCTTTAAAGGTTGTATCAGCGATTGCAGGCCCAAAAAAGGCCCAAGCATAAATGATCACATTCATCTAATCTTTCCTAATGATCCGCTAGCTGCCCGGCCCATTAGCAGGCCGTCAAAAAAAACGCGCCTCTGTAGGCAGCCTAGGCTCTGAGATCTGCACACAAAAACAATTGCTACCAACAAGTGTTGCCAACCACTCAAAGGCAAAATAAAGTGTTCCAACCAATAACCGACGAGATGCGTGTTCAGGAGTTTCAATTGCACGGGAGGGAGGGGGAGGGAGTATCGAGTTAGCTCTCTGTTTTGTTTGAACGTCAACAGAAGTGACATTACCCTGCCATCGCTGATACAACCTTTAAGAACAACTTTGCTCTTGAAATTTCTCTATCGGGAATTGAAGGATTACTTTACCTTAACTGTAGAAGCCCTATCACAGACTAGCTCAAACTCAATGTAATATTTTGTCTCTTTTGATTTTGCAACTTTCAGTGGTAACAACTAGCTTTGCCACTGCCGTTCTCTGTCAGTTTCCCTTGTATGGCTGTTAACGCAGTGGCCTAGCCCTCATATTGTCTTCATAATCTGCATACTCCCCTTGTCCTCACAGAAATTACCTGCTTTCACTAAACCTCTTAAATGAAGATGTTTGATTGAATCCATTCTGCATTTAGTAACAAGCTGTCACCCATCATAAACTTAATGTAAATCTGGGTGTGAGTATCATATACTCACTGGACAACATTCAGTTGAGTCGATAATGTGTGTAGGTGAGTGAGTGTGTGTGTGTGTGTGTGTGTGTGTGTGTGTGTGTGGGGGGGTGCTTTTTTGTTTTGTTCATTTGTTTTGTGTTTTTGTGGTAGGCTGTGTGAATCATTTTACAACTGCCTGGTCAAAAAAGTTGAGACAGGGCAAATGTGACTGAAAAGAGAACGATTTAACAGATTTCTTGCATAACTGATAAACTCCAAAAAAAACACAATGACTAAAAAATAGTCTACATTATGCAGTGAGGTACTTTAGGTAAAAGCTGCTGACCAAAAAATATAAAATGTGTGTTAATCAGTAGTAACTGTAACGCCAGTGAACACAATGTTAGTTCTATCAGGCTTCCCTCAGCGCTGGTTGTTCCTGGAATCCTGGCTATCTCCTGACATTCAGCAGCCTAATGCCATCTCTCTGCAGCCCGCTTCATTTCCGCCATGGTGGCGTCTTATTTTAGCCCTGGCTGCGGTCACACACATTCCACGGGAGCAGATAAGACACAGTGCAGCACACACATGCTAGTCCACTGCTGCTCTGCTGTATCGCCTGCCAAAAGCACCTCACACTTACAGTTACAGTGAGTGAGTGTGTGCGTGTGTGTTTGTGAGTGTGTGTGTGTGTGTGTGTGTGTGTGTGTGTGTGTGTGTCCTGTGCATGTGTGTGTGTGTGTGTGTGTGTGTGTGTGTGTGTGTGTGTGTCTGTGCATGTTTGTGTGTGTGTGTGTGTGTGTGTGTGTGTGTGTGTGAGAGAGAGAAGAGGCATCACTGTCACACCAATGCGCTAACAACTGCTGACTGATATGGATCTGTCACAGTCCCAACACTGCCTGCAGTCGCACCTTGCAGGGTTCCAGTCTATAACTGTGGATTCATTTTGGCTCCCACAGAAAATCTATGACAAAAGTCAATTGGACTCTGGCATCAGACCAGCAACAAAAACTTTTGACAATGACATGATATCTTTGTATTGCCAAAGATTGTGCCAATGAGATTTTGGGAGATCCTACTTTTCAAGATCTATATGCAAATCTATATGCCCTGGAAAGGTATTTCAGTTGCAAGGTTCAGCTTTCAAAACTGAATAGGAACTAGGGATGGTATTACAACAATCCAAACATCAATAAACACTTGAGACGCACCGGAGCTGTCAACCGAGTCCACTGGTATTTGAGGAACAAGTCATTAATATGCCTAGCACATGTGGCCTTGATCTTATTTAGCAAACAGCAAATGTCATGGTTGTGCTGAAAGGCAAGGGAGGGGGGGGCAGTCATCTGTAGGGGTGGCAGGGGCTATTGGGGCAACTGAGTCTGTTTGAAATATGTCACAGGCAGCACATTGCAACATGTGACCGGGAGAGAGAGAGAGAGAGAGAGAGAGAGGCATGCAGGGAGTTGGAACCAGGTATCCCCCACTGGTGTGATATGCATATGAGAGAAAGAGAGAGAGCAACATAGTGTTAAAAAAGGAGGACTAGTGAGACAAAACCAGAGATACAGTATACTTAATATTTATACGATGGGAAAGGAGAAGGGAGAAAGGAGGAGAGGGCGTGTAGTCAGGGACAGACTTGTCAGTAATATCCTCTAATCTAAAGGACTGCCAGTAAATAAGCATCAACAGTGTGTGACACACTGGTCACCGGATCCACCCAACAACCTGCTTTAACCCCTGACACCAGAACCTTACCCTTAGGAAGTAGGCCAGTGAAAGGCAAGACCCCCCCACACACACACACACACACACTTCGACCTATCTGAGTCAGGGGCTTGTGACCAAAGATTCTAGAACAGAGCTCTGTTCTAGAATCTTTGCTTGTGACTATGTTCTACCCCTGTCATGCGCTGGACATCTGACAGAGAGTCAGAGGCAGTGTGCTGAGAGAGGGGCTCCCTGACTCGGGGCTCCCTGACTCGGGGCTAGGGGTCACAGCCAGTCCCAATTAGGTAGGAGTTGTCAGGTCCACAGCCAAGTGGCCCCCGACATACTTTGCACACTGTAGATCCCATGCCTGGTCCACTATAGTATTACCCCCCAACCCACCCCCCACTGAGGAACTCTTGGCAGGCTGGCACAGTACAGTTTGGCAGATGAGTCAAAATGCACACACAGAATTGTAAATGTATGGTTTGAAATACAACCGCTAGTGGAAATTATTAGCCTTGTTGAACCCAGACAAACCTGCTGGCAAATGTAAAAAACGATCTCTGTCTGGAGACTGTCCAATTGAAGCCATGTCTGAGTCACCAATAATCCAGGAACCAATCACAACCGCTTATCCTGCATGGGGCGGCTTTATATGATGGCAGACAGAGTACAGCTAGCAGTGCTATTTAACACAACCAATGGCTGCACTGATGCCATGTATTTTCTTTGGAATTGAGTAAACAATTGCATTTAAAACCTTTGAAAGATGTGTTTGCTATACTTAGCCTGGAAAAATCCAGACTCATTCACGAAGTGAAGAGTCTGGTGACTCTCGATTGGAAAACGTTTACAACACTTTCACTGTGACGGGCACTAACTTTGAAATCATTGATCCAGCCTCACATTGATCACATTGATAAGAGATCCATAATGTTACTTCCTACTTTGCCACAACTTTACAAACTGATCAACAATCAACAGTCAGGAAACAATATATGGGAGTCCATCTTTGCTGAAAATAAATTTCTGCATTTTTTCCAACTGCATTTTTTGATGTTTGCAGCAGGCTTGTGCAAAATTCAGAATTTAATTGAGAATGACTCCTAAATTCCAATTTAATTCTTGAATTTGAATTGAGGTCCAAAATAGGATTTAGAATTACAATTTGAATTAAAGGAAGTAGAATTGAAATTCAATGAAATTCGAAGAAATTCATAAACATAATTTAAGGGTAGTGCCTAACAATGAAGCTTCACAGTATATGTCAGATATGATTGCATCAAACACACAACTTATAAATTAAAACAGTAACCAATTACATTTCCAAAGTAATCTTCTCAAAACTGAATGTATGTGAGATTCAACACATTCTTTCTGTTGTGTGACTGTGGAATTGCTTTGAATTGCCATGAATTTAATTTCACTTCCTGTCATTCCAATTCAAATTCAAATACCGAAAAGAAGTGTTTAAGTTCTGCCAGCAGGTCCGGCAAATTAATACATGTAAATGTAAATTTAATTTCAGTGCTGGTTACACCCCTTGGAATTGTGAATGAAGGGTCCCCAGACCCATTCTCAATCTCAATTGTAGCTTTACAAGTAGGTCAGTGTGATAATATTTATACTAAAGTGATAATATTTATAGTAAAGTGATAATATTTATAGTAAAGTGATATTTCATGATATTTCATGCTCTACCATTAGATAATTGAAGCTACTGCTAGAGTAGTCACAACGTTTTTAACACAACAATAGACCATAAATTGTGGCATGAATATCTTTAAATTGTATAGCCTTTAGCCATTACATGCATTGCAATTGCAATGGCACAAGATATCACATAAATACTCAATTTCCACTTGGCAGAAGTGCCCTCGGGGGCTCAGATACAGGTCTCTAAAGTGCTTTGGCAAAAGTTTCATATCCGCAGATTGTTAACAAGAATGTGAATTTCCTCTGAATTGTAACTGTTATATCCCTGTGCTATCATCTGGGGCGAAACTGGGTCATGCTCCCATGCCACAGGTAAACCACACAGAATAAGGGGCTCGGCTGACTTTGGCTGCTCATCTCCTAAATCACATGCCCATCTGACACCAGAGCCTCGCTCAGAGCAGCGGACTGCTCCAACACAAGTGATGAGCAAAGGGGAAGTGCCATAAAGAAATCAACACGAGCATCTGCTGACAGCTCAGTCCAGCTTGGCAGGCTGTCGGAGGTGGCCTGACCGATTAGGACACCACAGCCTTGGGAGCATGCAAAGCACCCCAGCTGCAGCATTACAAATGTAAGATCACATTTGCATTAGATAACATAGCCATGCTATTTAGTGGGGAAAACTATGGGAATGCCATAGGGAGGATGCATCTGAAACCAGCCATAAACAGCTCCGACAGAAATAAAGTATTCTTCTGTTCCATTTTTAGCTTTACAATGAAACACAAATAAATGAAAAACAAAGTGAATTCACATCTTTTACACACAATTGCACAGAGGTAAGCTCAATCAGCGTCAACTCTTTTAATTCTGTCCCTCACTGTGACACCAAAAGACCTTCTCTAGAGTAGGAGTAAACAATGAAATACCCATTCTCAGAGTCACCCATTTATAGGCTACTGTAAGGATATACCAGCAGGGCTTAAATTTCACTGCTGGATTGCGGGTATTGCGCATAATTTGTTCAAGTCCCGCAACTCTAGCCATCATAATGCGAGAAAATGCGAGACATATGTTATTGAATGTGTGTGTGTGTGTTGTCTGTATGCTACTGTGACCTTGAATTTCCCCTAGGGATCAATAAAGTATATCTATCTATCTATCTACACTTTTACAGCCTGTCTGATGACATTAATATAATCATGAAGTGGCGTAAATGCGGTGCTATTGGCCGGACGGATCAACTACTGAGTTGAATTGAACATAGCCTCATGCAGACGCAGACACACACACACACACACACACACACACGGAGAGAGAGAGAGAGAGAGAGAGAGAAAACCACTTTGCGCTTACGCAAATAGGCTATGCAACCATGGCAAACTTTTACATCTGGAAAGAGCTCCTTGGTAACTATCCTGCTAGCTCAGGTCACGTCAACACTTGATCACAGAAAGATTGTCTTCGGCTTGTTAGTTTTTTGACATAGAAACCATAATGAATTGCATCCACATATCCTATGCACTATGCACAACTTTTATTCACTAGCGACTAGCCTAAAACTGTCAGGCTGAAGGGAGGCTAATTACTCTCACGTATTTCTTAAAGTGACAGGCACTCAATTACACCTATTCATCACCCATTGATATATATACTGACAGTATATCTATGCTCATCACCAATGTGCACTCAATTAGACCTACACACCACTTTAAAGATATGCCTAAGTATTATAGTTTAAACGTCAATATGAAGCTTTCAAATTACTAAATATGTTTAGCTACTAATTACTAGTAAAATGCTATACATTAACCCACTACAGTATTTATTACTGATGACATCAGGGTGGTGGGGGCCCCAAAATCAAACACATTTTTTTTTAAAAGTATCGAAATCGCAATTCTTGACTTGGTATCAGAATCGAACCCCCCCAAATTGTGTAAATCCCCCCTATTTTGAAAAATGAATTTTAAGCCCTGACCAGTGCTTCAACACTACTGTGCCTTTCTATTGAACAACCTAGCTATGCTGTATTGCACTGTACTGTCCTTTACTGCACTACACTTCAGTCAGGCCAGCTAAGACAGGTGGATATTACTATGACGTCTGGGCTCTTTTGTTGCTGTACCGGGCAGGCCATGGGGCTCTGACTGGCGTCTGGCCATCAAGCACTCCTCCTCCTTGCGCTTCTTGCTCCGTCGCAGACTGCCGAACCTCTTCATCTGGAGACACGAGCTCTGCGCTGAGGCTGAAGATGGAGCGTGCCCTTTGGGTCAAGAGAAGAGGACTGGGACGACAGGGGCCGGCGGAGAGCTCCAGGTGTCTGTGCGCCGAGGAACGTCCCCACTTTTAGTGTTACACCTACACACGAGGAGGTGGCATGAACACTAACGGTGGTGGCTTCAAGAGACTGGGTGTGGGAACAGAGATTTACACGGGAATAGTCGTTTTCTAACACTCAGCGAAGAGTGAAAATGTCCTGTTTTAACACACAGTATTAAGCTACTCACACAGGATGTGTCTCATTTCTATGCCCTTTCAATATCTGTGTTGGGTTCAATATGCCTCTTCAGAAATGGCACGAGCATCTATGGCTCTCGAAGCAATGTCTCAGGACTTTCTGCTCAAATCAGAGGTCACCGGAGATCGTTGTGAGCCAATAACGATCACAATGAACACACGGCACAAGCCACCTTGGATGCCAGCAGGCCCATCAATCAGTAGTCATAACATACCACAGCTAAGCCGCGTCCTTGTGACTATGGCCCAGATCTTGGCGCTCACGCGGTCATCCAAAGGCACAGCAGAACAGGAACATGGGCAGTGTGGCCAAAGTGAGGGCATGACGAAAAACAAGTCAGCAAAAATTGTCCTCGTGTCCTTGGCAAACACCATCTTCCATAAGCGGACATCTCACACGTCTCCAAGGTGTCTTCCCACTGGGTGGTCAGGCTGGGCTGGGATTGTGCTGGGCACTGATGCCGCACCGGGAGCATGAGTCTGTTCCCTTGAGTGCTGGCTCCTCTCCCTCCCTCTGCCTCCCTGTGCGCTGTGGTGGGAATCCCAGGAGAGTGTGCGCAGAAAAATCAGGTCAGGTGCAGCTGTGTGTCTCTTTAAAATAGCCTGCATGACAGGACTGTGTAAGAGGAGAGCAGCCAGCCCGGATGAAGACCCCTCATTGGCCTGGTCCACTGAAGTCCCCACCCACACCCTGCCCACTGCCAAATAACCTTTAAACACTGTTCGTTGCTACCCCCCTTAATTTACTGTTCACGGTCAAATTTGACCGGACAGTTTTAACTGCTCTTAAATACCAATACCATGACAAAAAGTATTGTTTAATAGAACATTTATTGTAAACAGAACCTTATTAGATAATTAACATCTACAACATGTGTGTTTGTGTGTGTGGTTGTGTGTGTTTCTGTATGTGCGTGAATGTGTGCAAACACTCACTGGTGGTTCACATGCACAGTGTGTGTGTGTGTGTGTGTGTGTGTGTGTGTGTGAGAGAGAGAGAGAGAGAGAGAGAGAGAGAGAGGGGTGTAAATGTGTGTGTGTGTGTGGTGTGTGTGTGTGTTTGTGTGTGTGTGGGTGTGAGTGTTTCTGTGTGTGCATACATGCATGTGTGTGCAAACAATGGTGGTTCACATGCACATGTGGCAACATGACAACATGAACTGTGTGTGTGTGTGTGTGTGTGTGTGTGTGTGTGTGTGTGCACATGTGTGTATATGTGTCTGTTCGTGTGTGTGCGGGGGGGGTGTGTTTCTGTGTGTGCATGCATGTGTGTGCGAACATTGGTGATTCACATGCACAAGTGGCAACATGAACTGACAACATGAACTGTGTGTGTGTGCGCATGTGTGTGTGTACATGTGCGTGTGTGTCTGTTTATGTGTGTGTGGGTGGTTGTGTTTCTGTATGTGCGTGAATGCATATGTGTGCGAACATTGGTGGTTCACACGCACGAGTGGCAACATGACAACATGAACTGACAACATGTACTGAGTGTGTGTGTGTGTGTGTGTGTGTGTGTCTGTGAGTGGGTGTACATGTGTGTGTGCTTTATGTGTGTCTGGTTGTGTGTGTGTGTGTGTGTGTGTGTGCATGCATGCATGTGTGTGGGAACATTGGTGGTAATGCTGCTTTCGAGATGTCTCGTAAATGTCTCGTAAATCCGCCGCCCGAGTTGGAAAGTGTAAATTACCCAGCTTTCTTGCGGCATTTTGGGCAGGCACGGCCACTTTACCTCGGAGTACTTGAGGGTACCCCGAAGTGGACGTACGACCTTACAACGAACATGGCTGCGCCCATAGTTGAGATGAGATGGCATGTATTTTTTTTGCATATGTACTGTGTTGGTCATGTTAAAGTTGATGTAATGCTCTTACACACTAGATTACATTGCTGCTTCAATCCGGTCACCAATTCATGCATTGCACGGTCTTGCTGTGCCTGCAATACAATGTAACAATTTGTTTTCCAGCCGTTTAGCTAGAGGCTACATGTAGCACAAAACAATAACAATGACCAGCCTCCTGCTAATGCCCCTCGTGGCTCGAGAGAAAGGCGTTCCTAAAGCCACTCATTGGTACATGTTGTACGGGTGAGTGTACGATGATTTACGAGACATCTCGAAAGCAGCATAAGTTGTAGGAGTGTGTGGAGAGAGAGGTCTTTTATCTCCTGGATGAAAATTATACTCTTTCCCAATCATTTCCTATGGCGGTCATTTTTGACCGTAAACAAAAAAAGTGTTTCCAAGTTGAATAAATCACTCAAAATTCAAAGGAAGTAGTCCTAATAAATTCTATGTGTTTAAAAGCCTTTTGTGAAGGATATCATAAGATCTTGAGGCAATCTGATGAAAAATGCCATATTTATGGTACAGGGAATGTGTACATTGGTCATTTTTGACCGGAACAGTGTTAGAAGGATAATTTGCATAAAGGAATTTCTAGTTCAGTTCACTGAGGCTTCAGTTCCTCATTTAACACATACACACACTCCAACACTAATTATATAATCAATTCAGACAAACAGAATACTAGATCAACCGTATCATTACTGTATGCGGATGATAATCTCTATGGTCGTATTGTAGTAGCTGGCAAAGTGACTACACAAACCCCCACTCCTCTGTTACTGATCTTCACCATTCACCCATCACAGTACAGCTTGGTCCAGTAGAACTAGGTGTGAACCCATGACACCTCGGGTCTCTCGTTGTCTCGTGGTCACTCTTAGGAGTGTGACCTTTAACAGTGCTTAGGCCGCCTCAGCTGACAGTGGGGCACCCGCGACCCCATGTCCTCATGACCGGCGACAACCCCGTCATTGTGCTTCATACCAAAATCCCCCCCCCCCTCAAAAAATACTCTCTCTCTCTCTCTCCCCTCACCTGCCATCTCTGGTTTTAGCTGCACACACTGACATCTACACTGCAGGGTTCTGATAAAGCAGAAGATGGATCTGGAATGATATCACAAGGCCATATAGTATAGCAGAAAGATTGGCCAACCAAGGTAGTAGTAGTAAAAGTGTTTCATATGGCCTTAATCATATGGCTAAATAAAAAAGTCAGTTTTACATGCTCAAAAAAAAGATGCAATTCTAGCACTTCAACTCCAAAATACATACAATACATACATCATTCATATAAAAAAAAGTGATCAGATTGCAATCATCTCACACATGATTTACCATTGTCAGCACACCACACTAGAAATTACCAATATTGCCTCCTGGTGGCCAGTGTAGATATCTATCCATCTATCCTTCTAACATTAGTGTGTTTTGGGAAAATATGTTTAGACAAATGAACCCCACCATCCATCAGATCAAGAAAATTGAGCCTTTTGTCTGAGAGTATGGATGTAGCGGTCAGAGTCTGACGTATCAGACATCAACCCCTGTTTGCTCCAAGAAAGTCAGGAAACACACACAAACTCCCACCGCAACTATTTTAGAAAACCTTCCGGAAACATGGCATCCACCCAAGGCTTTGAGAGTGGAGCTTTGGTGGGGTTAAGGCTACCAGCTCCTTATCAGAGGAAACACTGCTTACCAAAGCCTTGTTTATTAGAAAAATGCCAATGCCAAAAGAGATCACCTTGTAACTGCATTGGAAAATGACTCATGTGTTCACTAAGGATCTGCAATGAAATTCTCCTTTTCCTAAAAACACTGAATTAAGACAGGGAGTAAAGAACAGACTCAAAAATAAAAAGAACTTTTAAAATTATATAAATATTTAAGATCATGTTCAATTCTGAAGAATTTTATACACAAGAAAAAACTATTACCCCATCTATTGCCCAAGTGTTAGCATGCAAGACAAACGGGCTCTTTATCCATCATAATTGTACAATACAATGTTTCAGTAGCCTGGCTAGCGCCACCACTTCTCAATGAGACGTGGTCTGGGAACCAAACGTTAATTTTCTCGTTTTTGAAAAAAATGCCCAGATCCGTTTATTGGGTGCCACGGATGTCTATCAAATGCGTCTGTGCATAGCTCATCATTGTCTTGCTTTCCCCCTTGTTCTGTGATTGGTCCCCTATCTCAGGCGAAAATTTGCTCCATGGTCTCCAGGCTGCCTTAGCAGCGTGAATCAAATCGTGCGCAAGGCAGCATGGGAACACCCAGGCTAATGTTTCAGTGCTACTTTTGCTTATTCATTGGTTATATCATGATTAAGGGGAAATGATAGACTCAGGAATATTAGGTAAGCCCTACAGAGGACTGAATTAATATCAAGTAACAACTTGGCTTGAGAGGGTACTGGAGAGAGCCAACAAGAGGCATGTAACACAAAGCCCTATTGTTTCCCCCCCCACTTTTATTACATTTTTTGGAGAACCTGTTAATTGAGAACTGGGTTTAGCAAAGAGGAGGAAGCAGTCCTCTCATCTATTTGTAAATCCTCCTGGAGCCACCGAGCCAGTGGAGAGATGCTGCAGCACAGATAACCAGAGAGGGCACAGCACACAAACAAGCTTTCACAACCCCTAGGTTTGCTGGGCTATTTTTTGATTTGGTAAGATGCAATCGCAACTTCGCTATCTCACATGTCAAGCGCACATGTCATATTTCCTGGCCACAGCGTTGTGCTGCTGTTTCTAGTGCCAGACAGAAGTACACAAGCAAACTGATCTTGTCATAGTTGTTAGCGGTAAGAACGGCTACTGTCACTAAAAGGCCTAGAGAAACTAAACAGGAGGGCTTCACCATTCTTCAAGCAGGTAAACTCTTGGTACTTTTTGGTGAAAAATCCCAGAAATGATAAAACAGACTGAACCAACACTGCAAAAAATAAAATCTAACCAAGTGTTATTAATCTTATTAAAATCAAAAAATCTATTTGGTACTGTTTTTAGTATGAAGACATTTACACTCTCTCGAAATATCATTTTGACTTATTTTAAGGAGTCTTATCAAGGCAAATTGGCTCAACTCACTGGCAGCCAAATTTGCTTGGTTGTAGGACAAACTTGCTTAAGGCACTGGCAGACTTGTTTTCAGGATGAGACATCTTAAGAAGAGTAAAACTCTTCTTAAATTAAGACAAATGATTTTACGAGAAAGCGCTAAGTAAGAAAAGGTTGGGATGTTGTGTACAATGCAAATAAAAACTGAATGGGATAATCTGCAAATCACGTTAACTCATATTTAGCTGCAAAAAGGACGCAGACAACATGTAAAATGTTGGAAATTACATAAATGACTATTTCATGGAAAACATTTGTTCAATTTCAATTTGATCAACACGTTTAGACACAACACGTTAAAGTTGGGACGGGGCCAAGAAAATGCTGGAAAAGTTGTGTAATGATAAAGAAAACAAAAGGAAAATATTTTACAACTAATTAGGGCAACTGACAGCATGATTGTGAGTATGAAAAAAGCATCCCAGAAAAGCAGAGTAAAGATGTAGAGGTATTCATCACTCTTAGTAAACCTGTGTGGAAAAATTATGAAACAATATAAATATAATGCTTCTTAACATGAAATACAATACGAAAAGTGTTTGGTGAGTTAATCATCTACAGTACATCGTATCACTGAAATATTCAGAGAATCCAGAGAAATCTTTGCAATCAAGGAACAGGGTTCAAAAACAATATTGGATGGCCATAGTCTTTTGGACCTCAGGTGACACTGCATTAAAACCTGAGCTGTTTCTGTAATGACAGTTATTGTATTGGCTCAGGTAAACCTCTGATAACCATTGTTTATGAGCACAGTTTGATACTCAATTCACAAATGCTAGTAAACTTTACCATGCTAAAGAAGAAATTGTATTTAGAGGTGATACAGAAATACCACCGTCTGTTCTGGGCCTCAGCTCATTTAAAATGGATGTACCGGTAATGTAAAGTGGAAAATGGTCCTGTGGTGAGATCAATCAACATTTTACATTCTTTTTGGAAATCACAGACTCCTCTGGGCTAAAGATAAGAGGGCCTATACAACTATATAACTTGTTATAGTGCTCAGTTCAAACCCCAGCATCTATGACGGTGTTAAGGTGCATTAGTTCCTACAGCATGGGAATCTTGCACATCTGGCCAGGTACAATCAATTCTGAATGATGTACATACAGGTTTTGAGCAACATAATACTGCCATCCAGGCGATGTCTTTTTCAGGGAAGGCCTTGAATATTTCAGGAAAACAATGCCAAAATGAATTCTGCACATATTTAAACAGTATTTCTCCATAGATGAAGAGTCCAGGTGCTAAAATGGCCTCTGCAGTCCAGACCTGTCAAATTAGGTGCATCATGGAATAAAAAAACATGATTTAGAATACCCCATACTGTTGAGCAACTGAAATCCAATATCGGGTAGGAATGGGACAATATTTAATTCTCAAAACAATATTTAATTCGCAACTGGTCTCCTCAGTTCCAACATTTACAGAATGTTGTTAAATGAAGGGTGAAGCAGTACAGTGGTAAACATGAATAGGCCCTAAAAGGCCATGACAGTATGTTTTGAAAAGATAGAAAGAACAGAACTCTTCCACCTAAGGAAACATGCACAGTATAAACCACTTAATGTGAACACAGTCTTCTACGAGTCCAATTCAGCTAGGAGTACATGAGGGCACAAAAGCACAAAGGTCTAATGTCTCTTATTCTTTGCTGGAGTCTTTTTTCACAACAAATGCAGTCTTTGGTAAGAATCAAAAGCCTGTATGATCACGCTGCATCCTGTCACAGCTTTCTTTGTGAGTCAGACAGGAAACCACAACATCCTGATAAATGCTCTAAAGCCTGCAATATTGTCTAAGCGACCTCTTTTCACTGCCCACAAAAGCATTCTACGATACTTCTGAATGTACTGGAGCCAGTTCACCTGTCAATACATTTGAAAAACTCTCAAAGCAGAGAAGATTCTTCACTATGTCTTTCAGTGGTTATGCCAAGAGTCTATTGCTTCAGGATTTCTCTATTCTCAATCACCAAATACTTATCCAGACTTCAAACCACTAATCTGAGATCACACTTGTAGAGAGTGATCAGCCATGATCAGGTGTGTTTCTGCTATAGATAGACATGACACTGATGCTTCTTGGACAAGACTGTTCACTACTGGCCACCACTATGGCCAATGATACTATGGTACAGTGAGAGACGGCCATTACCTTTCCTGGACCTGGAGAAGAACCTGAGGCTAGCTGGGGCGGAGCTGCTGAAGGAGGAGCGGAAGATCCCACTGAAGCTCAGGCGGCGGGGGGACTTGGGTGGAGAGTCCTGGTGGCCGGGGGCGGAGGGCGGGTAGGGGAAAATGGTCTTGGGTGAGCCCGGGCTGGTGTGCGTGCGGGGAGGGGCGGACATGGGGCTGGAGCACCTCACAAAGAGGCCTTTGGTGGGGCTCGCAGAGTGACCGCTACCTTCTCCCTAAGGAGCAGAGGAAAAACTTTTCACTTGGATGCCCAGATTAAGGCTATTTTTGAGAGTACATAAAGAAGACCATTTTACATCTATTCACACACACACATTATTTTCAACAAAATGAAAGAAAAAAGAAAACCTGATGTATTCTTATTTTGGTTATTTTTAGGCCTTGATTGCCTTTTCTGATTTAGGGTTTCCCACTTAATGTAGCAATGTAGGAATTCCCTTTTTCGTCAGTTTTCAACACACTGGACCATTTAGCACTAAGGGAATACCCAATGAATCTAAAGCAAACAAAAAGGGTCATTCTCCTACCTGCAACAACAGCGCTACATAGTGCAATACCAGGCAATGTAAGTCAGAGTAGAATTAAAATGAGTTTGAAGCAGTCATTTTAACGTAAAAGAGCTGCATTGTGCTACTTTAATCTAAACTCTCCCTAGCAAAAATGCTCAACTATTTGGCACACCGGCATGACATGACCTGGGAATCCCATATGAACCTTTGGCAAACTGAGATTTGACATTTGCTCTGCAGGTTCATGTGGTCAAGAGGCCATTTCCAATGTCCCCCAAACACGGGCACGCAAATACAATCGCTAATCCAGCATGAACGTGTATTTCTTTGGAATTGAGCAAACAACTACATTTAAAACCTTTGTTTACAAGATTGCTGCACATTTGAAACTACTTGGTAAGAGTTTAATGCACCAATTTAAGTTTAATTTCACTGCTAGGTATGGCCCTGCTGTAAGTCGTAAGTCAATTAACCTTTTCCAGACCTACTCTCAATTCTAATTGAGAAGGTCTGCGTGCTAACCAGACTAGACATGACTACATATTACAGCTGCTTGTACAACCATGACCAACACAGAGACCGACTGGTTTGGCATGCACTTGACCAGTATCTGACTAATGATATCAGGACAGTGAATCCACAAGGAGCAAATATTCAATTATATAATGCAATTATGTGACAAGCAGTTACTCTATAAATCACACAGCTCAGCAATGGGCTAATGATACCTGTGCCCAGTTACAGGTCAGTGTCTGTGAAAGCTGCAGACACGCCCTCCTTTGTGTTGGCCATCCACCCTTTTCTCTGTCGGGCCACAGCTTGTTTTGACCTGTTTGACAATTATAACCAAGGAGTTTGGCAGGTAAATCCACATACTATGAAAACACAGTGGGCTGCCTTGGGGCTTTAGTAACACAAAAAAGAAAGAAAACAGCCACGAAAGGTCTGCCAGTTCTATCACACGTGCATCTGAATGCATGGTGCACTTTCATTCAATTTTCATTGAAATTGACTCATCAGTGAAAAGTGCAAACTAATAGCTGATCAATGGAGAAGCAAACGAGGACAGGAAAAAGGGCAGGCTTTTGAAATGTCAGGTATTCAACTCAATGAGTCAACAACAACAACAACAACAACAACAACAAAAACAGGTTAATACTTTCTAATCTCCAACAGATACAATCTCAAACACACCAACCTTAAGGTTACAGTAACCGTGCCATCCTTCAACCATGCTATCACCCTGAAGTCTGTTGCCACAGCTTTTGAAATGTTCACACAGACTGCTAAAGTGTGATGTCTGTATGGGTGTCATGTGAAATCTATTTCGACGGCCCTTGTGACGTGTCTGTGCCCCTCTCTGCTATGCCACTGTGGCATCTATTACAACAGGCCTGCTTCACTGCCAGCTCTACACAAGTGTATTTGTGTGATATTGCATCATAGGCGCCGGAAGCACAGTGGCCAGGGGACCAATGGCCCCCTCACTTTTGGCTCAAAATATCTTTTAACAAACAAAATCATCCACGAAAAAAAAAAAAACCTCCGCGCAAAAAACGGAGAGATGTGAACCATTATAGCGGTAGTAGCCCACATCTAATATAGCCTAAAGCTATTTGTGCAGCGTCACTGTTGAAATACCTTAAACTTTCTGCCCATGGGTCAAAACCGATGAGCAAAACACCAGCAGAGCGCCCAGGCAACACCCCCAGGGAGCAGACGGCGCTCAATTAGGCCTACTTGGAATGCTGAGACGTTCATTCTCAATGTATGCAACATGTGTGGTGGGGTGGATTTGAAATGTAGCCAAATCCAGTAACATTTATTCTGGTCTGGTATGATTGATTGTATTGTAAAGTTCCTGAGTTAAGCGTAATGTCCTCCTGTGCATCGGAGACATCGGATAACCACATTTAGCCTATTGCGCGACATGAGATTCAATCATATCATGCGCAACGTGATATACCTGAAACAGCCTAAGCTACCAAGCTTTCGCAAGGTTTATGATATCACTTATAATTAACAGCAATGTTCAAATAGACCAGGTTAACCTATTTATTTGTATTTTCTGTGTCCCCGTTTCCCAAACCACATTTGCTGTCGCCTCGTTTGTCATTAGCGTATAGTAAAATGTGAACGATTATCAATGATATGATAATACTGCTATGATGATACTGCTTTTATTGCATTAATCGGTTACAAGGTGCTGTCATCTATCCGAAACATCTACTATGCCGTCTCTAGGTTTGTTGGGTGGGTATTGCAATGTTCAAATAAAGCATGTTAACCTAGGCCTATTTCATTTAATTCACTTCTGTGCGCCTTGTGTGATATCACTCAAGTCTTGCTTTAGTTAATTAGCAAGTTTCTACCAGAAGCTCACAAATGCCGTCATGTAAACTACTTTCTAAATATTCAACATAATCGGAAGCAGCTGCAATTATAACAGGACATTTTGAAAGAGACCTGCTGCGTCTACTTTGATAAGCAGCGTCATGAACCGCACTCAAATACGGTATGTTTTGTTTAACTTCAAATAGCATAGACTAGCATAGTCTGTCCACTTTTGAAATTACATGCGGGGCTGAACCACTGGAAATTGCATGTGTGGTCTATATCTGAAATTATTAGCGTCTGTAGCTATTGGCGCCTGCAGGTGGCTCGGTGTTTATGGCATTACTTCTTTACTCTCTCTCTGAGGATTAACAACTTACATTAGGCTACTTTTGCGTTACTGCGTTGAAATGTTTCTATGGACATTATAGATATCGTCCCCTTTCATTTATTATTTAATGAATTACAGTTGTGAAACATTAGGTAGCATCTAGGCCAAACCAAGTTGCGCTGTAGGCCTACAAGGCATTTATTACAGATATAATCTCCCTTCAAAAGTTAATGAACACGGCACTTCCTAGTGCTTTTAAAAATTGTGCAAGTTCGAATTGCCTTGTGGAAGTGTTGTTGCCAAGCTTGCACACACTCCTTCATAAAAGTTGAATGGTGACATGCACACAACTTGCAGAACATTGAACTGCTTTGAGTGAAGTGCGCTTGCGAGTTGCGTTCCTTCCGTCATTAATAGCCTTAGATGCTCTTCTTCACACTGAAAACAGTGGCAGTCCTAGCTTGTAACACCCTGATATTTTTTTGGAATCAATTTGTGGTGTGATTGACATCAGACTAGTCATTAGCTAGTTAGTTGTGCACTGTTTTCCGCTCAGTAGTAAGGTAATAGCCTTCTCCGATGAGTTTTGTTTTTTTGCCAATATTCTTGTCGCCCTCCCAGAATTCTGAATATCTTTGCTCGCACACTGTAGGAACTGTAATGTGATTACTGACGCGTTGCACTCAACTCTGCTCAGCTACGAGTAGCCCAGAACAATTATCTCCCGTGTGTAAGTAAAATAGAATATGCAGTTTATGGGGTAAACTGCATAGGCTATTTCTATTTATCTGTAAAATGACCGCATGTGTTTGTTCAACTTTATGAAGCAGAATTACGCAGGCTAACACACGCACACATTTTGTATGCCCAAGCAAGACAAAATACAGCGCAGGCTATTTTTTTTTTTTTTTTTTGGGAGGGGGTTCCATTATCTGGCCCCTGCACTTTGAAACTCGATCCGGCGCCCCTGTATTGCATTGGCACATGACAAAGATGACGCCTGTCTGGGAATATCTTGCACATGTCGGAAAAGAATAACACACACTCCCTCGACAACGTGGTTAAATTGGGAGGTTGGCAGCATCTGTTTTTCATTAAATGTCAAAGTGAGTAATGAAATGGAGCATGTTACCAATTCAAATGCAGAAACAAGAAATAAAATCCAAACAATGTCAATCAATCAGTGTCATAGAGAATTGACTGGGTGGGGATTACCTTTGCCATATTATCATCCTTTTCTCTCCTGTCAGTCTCTCCATCCAGGAGAGAGAGGTCCTGCAGATATAGAAAGCAGTCGTGGTTATGTATTGACAGCATGCTTTTTACTGAGCCTGAGTGTGATATTCTAGATATTGGTGTGTTTAAATCATGCCATGTGAAGTTGACATAACGAAGGTAATTTTGATACCACAGAATGATGAATGAATACTCAGTCAGGCAATGGCAGGAAAAATCAGGAACACCGCTTTATAGTTTACAGTGATGCACATTAAGGGATTGACCGCATGATCCACCATGTGCTCTAACCAAACAGGATATCCTTTATCCTTAATATCTTCAAGCACATTTGGAAAAATGTGCATTAAGTGTGATATTGAGGGTATCAAAAAACACTGTAGTTACAGTTTTTTTGTTCAAAATAAACATTTACAATAAATAGATTTTAGCATTCCCTCAGGTGAAACATAGCACAGCCTTTGATGTGTTATGTTCTCAAAACACCTGTAACTACATGCATTTATTCTGTGAATGGGACTTGGTACAATATTGGTACTTTACACACTAAATGTCCATATATGTATTTCCACATAGATTTTTATGGTCCTACTACCTACCCCACATACCATTTCAGTTGCATGAAAATTCAAAGTGAAGTGAACCAGATGAAGGTCTGAGACCAAAACGTGTTTTATTCAAATAAATGTTTGCATGCAGAATGGACAGTGTGCGGGATCTCTTCTAAAACCACAGTTGTATGAAAATGACAGGAAAATACAAACTTGCCTTGTTTTATCCTTAGTATTGTCATGGCCTTTTGCTTTGGAGACTTCACATTGTGGGACAATATTAACAAAGGAGTATATTTCTAGAGAAGATACTGATTTATGGCAGGTGTAAGGAGTTTTGAGACCCTCAATATCACTTTTTTGCATGTTATTTCTGAAACTAGGGACTTCTATAAAACCAATGATACAAATGGTACAAACTTGTAATGATTGAATCATACTGAGGACATGTTTGCCTTCCATTCTATAAAGTTTGGTCAGACTAGGAATAATACTTTTTAAGCTATACATGTCCAAACCTGGCCTCCAAAATAAGGCCTTTTAGAAAGTGTAAACAATCAAGGGCAAAAAGACTATGAAAACAATAGAATTGAACAAAAATATTTTACATGTTTTAGTTATGGAACCTACACATTGTGTAGACAAACTTTGAGGAAAATTAGTTGGTGCTGCAACCATTTTCCTGGATTTTATTCTGATTTGACATGGAATGACTCTTATGAATTCAAAAAAATGAGTTTACAAGACCCTTAATATGACTAGTGTTGCATTTTGCCATTTTGTTTGTGGCATTTCTTAGAGTGTAAAAAGTATACAAAATCAAACATGAAAACCATTTATGAAAACATTGGAATTTAACAAAAACATTTTACAGGTCTTAGTTTTGGGATCTAAATATTAGGTGGACATGAGATGGTGCTGCAACCATTTTCCTGGATTCTGTATAATTTGACACAGAATCACCACGGTGCACACCAAAATAAGAGGCCATAGCATGCACATGGTGACCATCCTACAGTACTTCACCCAACTTTATCTGGCTTAAAGTAGCAGTATGGAGTTTTGGTCTAAAACTAGCGAGCTAGCAAACTAGAAGGCATGCCAAACCTGGTTAACACCACCCAAAGCCTTACTGCCACTGCTAGAAGCTTTCTGACGTGATAACTGGTGTCTTTTGACGATATAGACAGCAATGTCCTTCTGGCTTGTGGGAGACTAGGTGTTTATCTGTGCCAGTACCATCACAATTTGGACATAATATCAAAACTAGTTGCCTGACAAAAGCATACCTTGTAAAGTGCCAAACTGTTGCATAGTATTGCTTTAACAACCTCTGGATGTAGACCAGTAGTAAAGGCTGATGGGGATGGGGGGGCTGATATATTGGGAAGACACTCTGAAGCAGTCCACATCATCATTCCCCTTTAAGGGCTCAGAAAAATGCACTGTCAGGCTAGCAGACAATACTAATGCAAGGTGTGCTTCTTATTTTTTTCAGCAATGTTTACAGGCAGAGACAGAAACACACAAATGGCCTTCTGTGGATCACAAGTCTGACACAATTATACAAGGCCTGGGTTCTGGGAAGAGGGCTAGAATCCGAGCTCATGAAAGGCCTAGTCAAAACAGTCGCTATCATTGACAAAACCTGTGGTAGGACAGTCAGGCGTATTCCTTCTGAGATGTGATAAGTGTCATGGCTCCTGTCTGAAAGCATGCTCTGAACCTTTGAACAATGATGAGACTATCTAAAATGATGATATAAATTCCAGCTCTGTACTGCGGACAGAATTGGTCATATAAAAATAAACACTAGATATGGGCTTCATCTATGTTGAAAATAAGAATAAATATGTACTTTAGCCTTCCCTCTACATGCCTAAAGGAAACAATTCTGATGCAGGATGATACAGATGTTAAAGAAGTCTTCAGAGCAATTATATTCCTGAAGGCTATCACAGATCTACCTTTGGGGAATACCCATGTGCCGGAGGCTGACTTGCTCCACAAAAAACACTGACTTTCAACAGACTGTAAGGAAGTCAAGAAAGGGAAATTGAATAAATATTTCTGCAGCAGTTGCCAAGGGTTGCAATAGCATGGGTGAATCATAACTCAAGCGGGTTAGAGCGGCACGTTCCTCCACAGCTGTTTCCTTCACTTCCCCTTTTTTGTGCCACTGGTAAAAAAATACTGAAACAGTGTAGGATCTCCTATTTTCATGTTGAGTTTATGGAGGTAAGGACATGAATGCACATGTCATGGCAGTGTCACAGAAATAGGAAAAGGGTATTTGTGTGTGTGCAGCTATCAATCAACTATATAACCTGCAGATGAGATATGTGATAACATTCCTTCACGGGCTCTGCTTGTTACAACATTCAGGAAGTGAGAATGTTACCAGAATTCTGATGAGGGTGCTTTGATTGATTCCAGTTATATTTGGTTGAATAAGAAATTACACAAAGTCTATGTTTAAACTAAACAGAAACATAACATTGCATAACTTTTCATGGCTGTAGCATACACATTTAGGAAAGTGTTAGCTAGAAACGTGTTTTCAGAAACACTGTCACCCCAAATATTGTCAATAAACGTATGGATTGTCAAATGAATCAGACACATCACTCATCTTGTCCAAAACACTGGAATCCATAGATCTACTGGAAAGATGCAACTGCTTAACGACCGCTGCTATTTCACAAATGTCTCAAGAGCCTATGTCAACATTTACAGGGACCCCGCCCACGTCGCTTAGACCTAGAGCACATGCGAGTTGCCAAAAGCTGATCAAAACACCAGAAACTGATAAGAAATGTAAACATTGTAAACTTACGGGCATATTTAAACGAATGACTCTCTTTTTCTTCGAGTTTTTCTTGGAGGAATCTTTGCTCTTAGGTTCCATGACATTGCTTCCCATTTTAAGATAGTAAAACGCTTTTTAACACCACCACGGCATGGCTGTGGAATTAGGAACATCTGTTAACAGCTCCTTGCGAGAAAAAAAGAGAAAAGTCTGAACCAATTGATTTTAAGAATTGCACTTTCGCACATCCATAACACCTCTTTCCCCTTTTATCCCGGAATGACTCTCCTATGAATTTTGTTAGCCGAGTACATCCGCATTCAGAGCATGGTGCATTCCCATTTTAAAAAGGTGTGACGAGCGAGACGCTTCGTGCATCTTTTTTTTCGCTGCCCAGGGTAGAGTGAATCTTTGGGTCTTGCATTGTAAAGTGTTGCGGCAATAGTTCCTCAACACCAAGCGATTCTGCTTTCAGACCAGGAAGTTTGCTCTCCGTAACTACGCACTGAGATAAATTCTTACAAACTGTAGGTAGACTAGGCGAGTTAAACACGGCATGTGCGCACGCATGTCAGACGACGGCAACGCAGCTTTAGCGTAGGCTACGCGTAGCATGAAACAGTGTGTCAGGGTGCAACTGAGGGCATCGTCGAAAAGCCTGCGTCACAAGTTAAATAAGTCCTTCAACGCATTAAATGGATGTTGATTTTTTAAACGACACTGTACGACTCAAGTGATATCTAGGAAACATCCTAAAATCTGTGACTTTGCATTATTTTACAATTTGACCATCATGATTTCGATATATTAAGAGTAGTGGTGTGTTAATTTAATTAGAAGTGAATTGGATGGATTGGACCTGTAAGCCCTAACTGTAAATCCAACTACTATAACAGTTAGGATACCAGTCTAGGCACAGTGCTATTTATGAGTGCAACCACAAATAATTCAAAAGTGAAATACATTCCAGTTTACTTAAAAGCCACAGCCTTAATGAAGGATTGTTTTGCCTTTAATCCACCATTATGTAATAGAAGCTCCGCAGTGCAAGCAGTGCGCGTCGCTGTGGTGTAGCTTCCTCCCCTCCTAGCCCAGTGCACAGAAAACGAGATGTCTGGGCAGAGGCCCAAGTCACTCTCTCACACGCACAGTGCTTGCATTAACGGCATAAGAAAACAAGCGGGGCCTGCCATTGGATGGCTGTGCTTCTAACGAGCCGTATGAGGCCTAGCCAGCGACACCCCACATACCCAGCTTGCCTCAGCTACCCCGATTAGTCCATCTGGCGAGGGCAGGTGATGCGCACAGTCGCAAACAGTGACTCATCTATTCTGTGGAGGGGCTTCAATGCTGTGTGCCCGACTTTGCTAAGATCAGCTACTATAAGAGTCTCTTCTCTACCCTTAAAGAGCCACGGATGACGACTAATCATATTCTCAACCCAGTAGGGTGTTGGCGTTACCAGCTGGATCATGTGACAGTCAGCCTGCTATATTCCAACACTGCTGACAATATGCTTTTGTTTGATTTTGTACCGTAATTCACTCTATGGCCAACTAGTATGTGGTGAATAAAATGACACATGATCTTGTTCCTGTCTTGTACATTTCTTTTACTACATCGGGGACATTCCATGGTGTACTGTAGATGTTTTGTAAAATGTCTGGTCTTGCCTGAGCACGGAAGACAGCTGACTGTGACATCAGTTACCAGCAGATGGGGCTCTAAGGATGTACATGTCTATGCTGAAATGGAAGCTGAAGTGCAGAAGCACATTCTGGACCAGGAGAGAGATGGAACAGGGGCTACTCAGGCCCTTCAGCCCCCCTCAGGTCACTCTGACCAGTTCCTGTGAGGAGAGGAAATGCAGGTGGACACCCCCCCACCAGTGCCATCACTTCATGTGCTCATTTAGTGCAGCCAGGCCGGATTCTGGTGAGGGGTCATTTCTGAAAGGCCAGAAACCCTGCTAGTCACAGCCGGAGATCTTTCACTCAGGTCCCTCTGCACTGTAGTCTCTGCCTTTTTAAGCAACCCACGGATTAAAATAACTGTGAAGAAAAGCAATTACTACAGCCACTATTCAGCTACACACTGGACCTGCTTCATCTGACCGCTTAATGCAGGGGTTTTCAACTGATTGTGAACCAGGGACCACCATTCTGACTAATTACTTAACCCCAGGACCACCACTGAATGAAAATACTGATTCCCACATTGAAACTACATTACTGAATCCATGGTCACGGACCACAAGTGGGCCGCGGACCACTGGTTGAAAACCCCTGACTTAATGCATGCCCAGATCTCATACCGGGCATACATTTGGCATCATTTTGAACTCAACTAAGTGCATTCCACAATAACTTGCAAAATAGTATAGAAAATAAAAAAAAGGCTGGTCCATTTGTGGGTTAACATGACAAAAAGATGGAGGAATGAAAGCTGGTATGAACTGCAGAAGCTCTGATAAAGTGGACAGGACAGAACAGAACAGTAAAGGTGAGTGGTGAGAGAGAAAAAGAGACAGCTCAGCTCACTTTGAAAATGACAAAAGCTGAAGCAAATGGTTCTAGAGAGAGAACTGAAGTGGTGAAAAATGCCCAGTCAGCATCCCAACAAGATGGCTTGTATGCAAAGGTTATTTGGGAAAGGTCAAAGTTCAATATGACTGCGTTTTATCTGGTAATCCCTATTGTGTTCCACTGTCAGCGCTCACTCTCTGATCTAAGCACAATTGTGCTCAAAAGACAACATCTATCTGACAACGGAAGGTAACGGAATGGTAAAGATGTGGTTAGTCCGCTCAACCATTACGTGCTGCATTGCCACGACGATGCACAAAAGCGGTCAGTCGCCAGTCTCTCCTCTTACCCCTCCAATATAGCAGCCACTCCCTCTGTCCACATCTGTCTGCATTATTCATACCCCCCACCACTGCAAGCTGCCCAGAGGCCCCCCCCAGTCCCACACCCACCAGTGAGGGGGCACAGGGGAGGTGGGTTGGGCACCTCCCTTACGGAACAGAACACAGCACAGCACACAAAGGCTGACCATGAAGCAACTCTCGCATGTGGCAGCACTGAGGCTTTAGGTAATTTAGCGTTTACATTTTTAATACTCTTCTCTGTTCATTTAACTCATTGTAAAGCCTTAACCCACTTCAACTCAAGCAAAACAATACTGCACGGGATGTGTGAATATAGATTTGTTTTGGTAAGAGTTCACGCTGCACACATTGTTGCAATGTGTGTATGCCGACAGTCAAATTTGCATTGTATCAAGACAAATGTGGTTGATGGTGACCAAATGAATGCTAATGAAATAAGAAATCCAAGAAACCGCAAAAAGCATTAAGATGTAAAATATTTTATTTTTTTGTAAATGCTCCTAAATTCAGTTCCAAACCCCATATCTGCATACTTCAAAAAGGCTTCATTTCCCAAAACATTATGGACTACTGTACATGACAACGCCAAAAAAAGGTTTGCGCAAACACCATTATTTTACAAGACAAGAAAAATATTCATGAAACAATTTAGTTACAATTGTTCATTGAGAAAATATATACAATTTATCTTTTGCAAGTTCAAAAATACATGCCCTGTACAATACAAGTTCAAGACTGTCAATTTGTCAACTTCAAGCTGTTCAAACTGAAGAACTATATTTCATTTGTGAGGCTTGAGAAAAGTGAGTACAGGATTAAGGTTGTTAGGGTATAAAACGAAATGCCATCTTGATTCAGTTGTCCAAAAGTATATCTCTGAAGACTAAGCATACATATTCCTGGCAAACGGTTTCTGTACTAAATGCTTTCTTTGTGTCTAGCCCTCAGGAAAACACACTACACCTAAACAGCTACCAGTTTTCCTTCTGAGACTCATTGAATAGTCGAAAAACTCCTCAATGTCATATTACAAATATGTACAAAACACATATAAAAACCCAGAGCAAAACATAATGCAATCTACTTGTGACAAAGTTGAAAACATGATTAAAAATTCGGTTTGGGTGGATTAAAAATTCACAGTTCTCACTAATTCAGAAATGAAACCTGATCGACAAGGATGTCATAATGATCTAGTCCACTCTGGGGCTTCTGGTGATGGACGTCACCTACTGTAACACATGACCAAACTATCTTTGATGAAAACCACAAATATATTTATATATATATATTTATAAAAAGACTATTCAAGTGGTCAGAATTCATGTGAAAATCACAGAAAAGTAAACACTAGCATACTAAAGTCTAAGCACAACAAAAATACTTTCTTGTGAATTCTTGAAATTATTTGCACATTCTGTACAAAATAGCCATATAATATATTCTCTCCAAACAATATTGGACAACCGCATTAAATAATTCTGCAAAGACAAAAAACAAAACACGCCTACGGAACACCCAAACATCCATATGGTTAAGGTAGTATTTGGTCAATCATTCCTATATTTTTCTTTTTATACACTTTGTACACATGAAACAGGGTTCCCACAAACCGCGGACAGCAACCACAGTTTGGCAATGATTTTTTTAAACACATAGTTTTTTTCCATTAATTAATTCACTCATCATTCATTCACTCGGCAATAAATACAAAACTGCTTTCTTTTCTTACACAAACCAAAGAGAGAAAATTAGGATAAAACTGACTCATGGAATCAAGTATTTTAATGTGTTCTTTTTTGTGAGTTTGTGTTTTTCTTTTAGTGCAAGTTAATTTTTCCCTTCGCGGAAGCTCATTCCGTACATTCTCCATTCAGTGGTGTCTACATTTGAAACCTACTGTACACATCTAGGTCTATGACGATTAAACTAAAGGGCCTGCCCCCTCTTGCAACCAATAAGGCAAGGCCGGCACAGTGCTCTCCTCTCATTCGCTGGTGAATTCTGCCCCCTGAAACACACACACACACACACACACACACACACACACACATAGCATATATGCACACACGCACACACACATGCACTCATGGCAAATGCGGGTCACTGAACCGTCTTCCTCTGAGAACAGTGAGGACTGCTGCCCCTTGCCAAACGCTCTACCGTTTAATATTCCCTTGCAGACTATGTTCAGTGGTTTATTATGACAAAGACCTCGACCAATCTCTGCTGCACACCACTCAAGGCTGGCGCGCGTCTGAGCCCCATTGAAAATGCTTCTTTTAGTCAGTGAAGGACTTGTTCTCCACAGAGACTAATGTGCCTGTGAACTATGGCAAGGAATGCATGTGTTGATTTGTCTTTTCCCCCCTTCCTTTTGCTGTCGACGCATCAGCCCATCAGTTTATCCACTTGCGGCAGTTGACTGCTCCACAGTGGCATGGGATCTTGTGCTGGTCGTCCGCCTGGTCGAACTTGTAGTCGTAGCAGAGCTGGAATGAAACAGGCGAGGACATTAGGAGGGCAAAGACTGTGGCTAAGACTGACGGACGTTCAGGCACACAAAGTATGAGGAACGCAAGGACGAGACACGCACCTCTTCTCCCTTCTCGATGCGCCGGTTGGAGCTGATGATGATCTTGTATCCACGCTCAAACGTCACCACTTCAGCCACACAGTTGGGAGCACAAGAATGGTTGATATACCTGCACAGGCATTTCATAAAGGAGACATTAGGAGATTTAACTGGGAACAGTCAAAAAGATTTCAAATCATCACACTCGACTAACAGAGCCCAAAAGCATTGATTGAACCCCTTCAACTCTCACATCTCTATTTCAAGGACATGGTTTTGGGATGACTCCATCCATCCATTTGCACAGTCATGCTGATTCCAAATGTCAAACTACTTTAAGATGACGTGCATTCAATAGAATTTAAAAGCATTTTCTATCTGCTGACAAAGCATGGTTTCTCAAAACGCACAATACATCTTTAACATCTTAAGGCACTGTCAGACACACTACAATAACAGATCCTAACCAGAGAAGCAGTATTTAATCTCACTTGGCAAAAGCTTCAAGACTCATCCTGGCCACTTACGACTGGTTTGTTTTCAATGAAAGAAAAAAAAAAAAAAACCTCTACTGCGTGTGATCTGGTATTGCCAGACTGTGATCTGAGCAGCAGTGTCCAGAGAGAATGCCTTTACCTTGCCAGTCCTCCAGTGAGAGTTGCATCAAGGATGTGCTCATTGTCAATGCGGAACATGTACACGGCGCGATTCTGAGGGAGTTAAGTCAGAGGAAGAGCGTTAGCTCATTTTATTGACTGATTAACTGCATTCAATTAAAGTGATATTTACATAAACAGCAAAGTGAGCTAAGATTATGAAATCATGAGACATTTTGCCATGTTTTGCCATGTTAATTCATGATTAGATGATGCGTAACAGACAAGACATTCAAGTGTGGCCAAGTGATTTCACGTGAGGCTGGGTCACGTCAGGCTGGGCCAAAACTTACCTGACATTTGTACGAAAACTCCTTTCTGCTGGCCACCTCTTTACGCAGGATATTGCCAAGGTACTCAATCACCATGGTCTGCTTTTCAATGTCTCTGGCTGCAAACAGACCCAAGCCCTACACAAAAAAAGCCCAAACCAACCAGAATAGAAAATGTGTCAGTGAGCATATTGTGGACAGCAACGGCATCATTAAAACATTTATGTTGAGACAGTTTGCCTCTAAAACGTGTCTAAAAGCACCTAATGGAATGAGCCGGTCAAAGGTCATGGCAAAATGGTCATGGCAACAAGTCAGCTGACTTTCAGTAAAAATCTCGATTGCCATAGTGCTGCTGTCTGAATTGTCCTCTATCCTCTCGTGTCAGGTGGCAGAAATTCACTGAGCATAGATAGAGCACACAGCCATGCTGCTTCGGACACTGTCCATCAGCGAACGGAAGAGCCGTGAATTAAGATGTGCGTTCCGCCTCAGCGAGCAGAGCATTTTCGCCCCTCATGCTGTTTTAATGAGTGGAACGGAGAACTGGAAGTTCCATGTGGCCAGCTGCGGTTCCGCTGGCTCCCCTGTTTCGGGCCCCGAGCCCTGTTCCACTCCAGCGTGTTTCCAGCTAATGACAATAACACAAACTCTCCCAGCCGAATAGAGCAGCTCACATCGCAATCTACACGGAGCTCACTCTGATGCTCCGACTGAATCGTAACTGCTCGTTCATCACAAGAAACAGTCTTGTGCTAGAGATCCTGTACTACATCTACAGCCACTGGCCCAAACATCCATGCCCTGTGTTTAGGACTGATTACAACAACCTTGAGCCAGCACATCTAACATCACACAGATATTAGGACAAAATATGTGAATTAATACAGCGTTCAATACCATCACCACCTGAGCTGACCTGACAGCCTCACACACAGATGCACACTGTGAGGGTTGGACTGGACTAAAGGAGGAATGGGAGTGACCGAGTGCAGACCTGGATGTGCGACTGGGCCAGGTAGACGTTGGCCTTCCACTCGCTCTGCAGCCGGCGGTACTGGGAGGACTTGGAGTGCACAAAGTGCTTGCTGTAGGGCGTGCCCCCCTCTGGAGGGGCCGAGTTCTGGATGGAGCGGCTGCAGGCAGTGCTCTCGTCCAGGAGCCTGTGGTGGGGTCAGACACACCTCATTCATTTCTACTGTTCCAATGGTTCATACAACAATTATAATTATACAACCATCAGTGAAAGTTTATTTTTGTAAAATTAAAGACTCAATGTTGAATCAGGCCAACAAATAATCCTCCAAACATCATCAAACTCCATGACAACTATGGAATTTGTTAAACTAAACTATGTAAATCTAAAGCAACTGACAACCGATGCACACACACACACACACACGCACACACACACCTGTCATGGTGGGGGCTGCTCCGGGCTTGAGCACGAGCACTGCCACACAGGTTAATAGCCAGCGGCAACTCCAGCATTGGGTTCCGCCCAAAACGGAACCGGTAACCCTTACAGGCCTGAACTCCAGGCAGCTAGAACACAGAACACAGGTGTCAGTCAGCATGCAAACAGGCAGCTCAACTCCTACAGCATGGGCCAAACAGACCAAGTCTATTCATTCTGTCCTAGCAATACAGAACAAAACACACAGTAAAAGTTTCAATGTCATTAACAGTGATTACCTGTAAATACATCATATCCAAAAATATTAAAATGAAGTGATCTCTGGTCTAACTATTTAAGTATAAGGTGTGGTTGCGGATTACCGATTCGGCGATGCGGGCCACTGCAGTGACGGTGAGTCCAAACAGATCCTCTCCCTTCAGATAGACGGGAAACAGGCGGAGTGTGCTGGACTCAGCTCTCCGCTCAGCCACGGGACACAGAACCTTATCCCAGACTCCTGCGAACACACACACTTACTCATTTCTAAAACAGTTCTATTGAAAGTGACTTAAGGCATAGGTGTGTGTTATCAGTTTCCTTGAGCGAATTTAACTTACTGTGTCAAATGAGCACAGACACATATACATACATCACACACGCAAACACACACACACACACACACACACACACACACCTATAAACAGCATGTGCAGTGGCATCTAATTACACGTGTCCTGTCTTCTCATGCTGTGGTGTACAGCTCTATGAAAAGAGACAGTCGACATGGGCTATTACTCACAGGGCACAGACAACGTAAGGCTAATTATGGGATTCTCCCTCTGACAAAGAGGGGCGATGCCGCGGACACACTAGCATATTTGCTACTAGCATAAGCCACTGTGTTTAATCTCATACAGCACGCAGCCTTGAAAAATGGGCCATTTAATGTTACCATTGAGTCGAGAACCAGGCATTCATCATTCCTTCCTAGTGAACATGATCTAGTATAACGCTAGTCCAGTGGGTGGACTTAAAGCTGTGCTGCACACGGGCAGCACACGGAGGAACAGCTAGGGGGCATTATGAGAGGTCTGAGTAAGCTGAAGCTGTGGTATGTGGCATGTCGGCTCTGTGGGTACCTGTGGCGGTGGCACATACCTTTGGGGCTGCTGTCGGTGAGCACCAGCTCTTCGTAGCCGGGCTCCTGCACACGGATGGTGAACTCGGGCCAGGCGCCGCGCTCCTCCACCGAGCACAGGTAGCGGCAGCGGCGGTTGGCGTGGCGCATGCTCCAGTAGAGGCGGCTGGCCTCGTAGCCCACGGGGAAGATGGCGGCGTCCGAGTGGAAGGCGGCCATCTGGGCGGGCAGCAGGTGGCCCATGGCGTGGAAGACCAGGCTGCCCACGCGGAAGGTGTGACCGCGCTCGGGCCTCTGCACGGCGCCGGCCAGCTGCCGCACCTCGTCGCGCTGCACGTAGACGCGGCGGAACACCGAGAAGCAGCGCAGCTGGTGCTCCAGCAGGGCCGAGCCGGGCGAAGGCTGCGGGCGAAAAGCCGCTGGCCCTCGGCCGCTACGCCTGCCGTTGGCCTGTCCCCGGGGCCGGTGGGCGTGGCACAGCATGGTCTTGTCCTTGAAGAAGGTGCAGCCGGCCTGCAGGGCACAGGTGAAGTGGTAGATGTTGAGGCAGCGCAGTCGGTGGCAGCCGGTGGTGGCGCCCGAGCGCTGGCAGCACACGCACAGGACGGCCGTGCCGCGCCGCAGTGCCAGCTCCACGTTGATGAGCGCGCCGGCCTGCGTCTCGTATACCTCGGTGGACCACAGCGCGCAGTTCAGGTGCACCCAGGTGTCCAGGTCCAGGTTGAGGAGCCGCGCCGGACCGTCCGTCAGCCCGTCACCCTCCTGGTGGCAGAAGCAGCAGCGGCGGCGGTCGCGGAGCGCTGGGCTGGGGCGCAGCGGCATCGCCAGTTTGGCCAGCAGACGGTCCACCTCCACCTCGTCGTCCAGGAGCTGCGCACCGCTAGCTCCAGCGTGTCCTTCCTTCTTCAGCGACAGCTGCAGACGCACGCTCCACCGCTGCCAGCGCTGGGCCTTGTGCCGCTTGCCGTGGTGGTTCGGCTGCTCGGAGCCGCCACCGCTGCGGGACTTCAGCTTGACCGTCACCCTCAGGGTCTCGGGCGGTTTGATCTCCGGGCGCTCGGGCTCGGCCTTCAGCGGCTTTTCCGGGCTGGGCGGGTCGAGCAGTGGAGACGTAGGGAGGGGCGGCGAGGGCTTGGGCTGCAGCTGGGCCAGGCAGTGCACGTCTAGGGAGGACATGTTGTTGCTATACGGGTGCTGGGCTCTGGAGGGACTCTCCTTGGGCTCGCTGGCAGGAAGCAGCTCCACCGACTCCTGTGAGACAGAGGAGAGGGAGAGAGAGAGAGAGAGAGAGAGAGAGAGAGAGAGAGAGAGAGAGAGAGAGAGAGAGAGAGAGAGAGAGAGAGAGAGAGAGAGAGAGAGAGAGCCTGTAGACTTTAGATCTCCACAGACATCCACAACTCAGCCTACATGAAGACCCGTGTAGTGGAAAAACACAAACACACACACACAATGACAACACCACCACGGACAGCCGCATGGTCACTGACCTTGGTGTCCACGGGAGCTTTGGCCGGCGATGAGGCGGAGTGGAGGATGAGGCAGCTGTGGCTGCAGAAGACCACGTCACCCTCCGCACCGGACTGAATGTCCTGAGGAGGGACGGAGAGAAGGAGGGGAGAGAGGACAGCACAGTCAGTCTCAGTAAGAGAGCGGCCATTGACATGCTACACCATCCTTCAACCAAAATGCATCTATAAAAGGCAGGGGCTGCGTGGGCAAATATCAAAGGCTACTCCAAGCACATAATCCTTTATCGATGCTCGCAGCACTTTGGGAGAAGACTTCAAACGGACTGAGCAATGTGCTGGGATTAACTGTTAGGGAGTTTTTTTTTTTTTTTTTTTTTTTTTAAAAGTCGAGGTCCTTTACATACACACAGGCCATCCTTAACCCCACAGTGTTGATCATGTAGCCCTTTAATTGCACTGAGGGTGCCTACCCCTCAGGGGTTTTTCACTAACAAGCATGGATGTACTTGACACTGTTCTCAGAGTCGGTCTGTTTGTGTCTGTTCCCCAGAGCAACAGCTCAAAAGAATCAATACTTCTACAGAACATCTTTGATCAGCAGGCCCTCACTATTAGAGACACGGCTAAAAAAAAAAAAAAGTCAAAAGAAGACTGTATAAAATCAGTAGTGGTAGCTTTCTGAAGTGGTACTACCTGCTGCGTGGGTTTGCCGTCTTTGGGCGACTTGCGGACTCCACTTCCCAGAACCACCACCTTGCAGTGGCGGCACCACTGAGGCTTGGAGCCAGGGCTGGCCTGACCTTTCAGAAACTGCTCTCTGGACACGGTGGCACCTGGAACACAACGGGGTAGCACTCAACAGGTTATCTCTCTACTGCACTCAGCCTTTGAGATCATAAAACCAACTAGTGCACATTACATTTACATTACCATTCATTTAACATTTAAAGGAGAAATCCAGCGAGTTCCACAGAAATCTCTGTTTATCGAGGCCACCGAGTACTGAGGGCATGCGTATGGGGGCCCACGGACAAGCCCCACAGAGGGTAGCGCTCTAGCTGCCTGGTTGTAGAAAGTCGAGCTAGCTAAAGCCGATTGTTTTCGGGTTTTTTTCCATACCAACAGTACTCTGTGACCTCAAGAAACGGAGATCTATGTAAAAACTTTGAACTGTGACAACAGAAAGAAAAGTATTCTTTTGTTTATAATACACGACTTCAGAGAAAATTGCTCATTGAAAGGGAGAAAGCAACTGAGAATCGCCCATATCTCTTGACCTATTTTGGGGGCCCGAGCTGATGGTGTTAATTAGGCCACAGCCGTATCGGACAGTGATAAATGGTGGTTTGTAAAAACAAGGGCACGGGTCAGAATCATTAGTCTATCTTGTGAGTTTCAAAGGATTGTATCGGTGATAAAAATCAATAGCGTGCCCAGCTGGGCCAGGGGGCCTGACTAGCAACACACAGACTATGACAAGGCACCCCATCCTCATTACTGTCCTGTCATAGTGAGCATCATCCTAGAGCCGAGAAATCATCAAAACCCGCTCAGGAAAGATAATGTGACGGCCCCTCTGCAATAACTCAAAATGAAAATCTTCTTATTGGGTTTGTCTCAGTATCGGACAGACTTTGTACATCGGAGATATTTTTTATTTACCTCTCTCGTGGCACCAGTAAGTGGTCATGTAAACTAAGCTGTGAACATTAGGCTTTGAACTCCGAGCGGAACATGTCTTTTTACTGTCTAGTGAGTTTCCACTGGAGTGCACTTTACAACCCTGGGGATGCTGGTGTGTCCATGTGCTTTCCTCACCTCTGTCAGAGGGGCAGTGAGGCTGCTGTTGCTGCTGGTGGTGTTGCTGCTGGTGCTGCTGCTGCTGCTGGTGGTGGTGCTGCTGGTGCTGCATGTGTAGGGCCCTCTGCTGTGCCGGTGGCCTAATGAAGCGCATTGCTCCCCCTTCAGGGCCTCCGAAGCCGCCTGGAGCGCCGTGGAGCATGAAGGAGTGCCGGAGCTCTGGGCCCTGCAGAGACGCCCTGAGGCCACCGGGGGCGCCGTGGAAGGGCCGGTCTGGGGCGCTGCTCACCTCATAGCTGCTGGGGATCTTCACATGGAGCAGGTCGGCGATGGCTGCCACCACCCCTGTGATGTTCTAAAATACAGCGGGGCATTCAAAATACACGTCATGTATTGCTATTACATATCATTAGTACCCTGGAAATCCAGAGTTCTCGAGAGAGCACAATGGAATTGTCTCTGCGAGACACTCTGGCAGTGAGCAATGATGCACGTTACTTTCAACCCACATTCCTGGGAACCAGCTACACTGATGAAGACAGCGCTGCAACGTTGGAGGACAGTACACATTGGTCGTAGTGTTATCCGATTGCGTCGAAGTTCGAAATCATTCAGAGTAAACATGGTCAATTGCCTGCAGTGAGATTTTTAAATGCATGCTTGTTGCCGCCCCTTGAGTTGGGCCATTAAATTGTTCATGGATTTTCCAGGCTATATCATTAGAGATGCAAAGCTCAAACTTTCCCACATATTTCATGTATTTTCTTTGATCTGATATCAAATGAATAGCTCCTTTAAAAGGTAAATATCAATTAAGATGTTTCAAATGACCTCTAGCATAGCTCAGATGACCCTCTCACACTTACAACCTAGGCAACTGTCTTCAGGCAACTGTCTCTCCCTGCCTCTTCATCCCCAGCACTACAGCACTACAGCAGCGATGACAAACTCACCTCGGCAGCAGCTGGTTTGAGGGTGATTGCTATGGAAACGAGCCCCGCGTTGCTGCCGTTGTGCGGAGCCCCAAAGGGTGGTCCGTAGAACATGGAGGGCTGCTCCTTTTTGATCTTCAGCAGTCCTGCTTCTGGCCAAGAGCGACAACCAACATGGGGAGAGAGACAGCACTGGGTCAGTATAATGATATTACACATGCATTTCCATAGTCTTCACACAGTCAGATGGTTACTACTGTGTATACTGGCTTTCACCACAGACTGGCAAAAATGTAACCACAGGTCTTTACAATTATAGAGGTTTATGTGTGTGTGGATGTGTATGTGTGTGTGTGTGTGTGTATGGTCCTGGCTGTACCTTTGCCACTGCAGCTGGGCAGCAGGGGGATGACCGGTGACTGGGCAGGGGAGGGGCGCTCCTGCTTGACCAGGGAGAGGTCAGGGTAGCGGCTGACCTCCATGCCCACCACACTCTCAGGGGACGAGGAGGGGACAAAGCTGTCTGGCGAGTCTCGGTCCTCACAGTGCTCCTGGCCTCTGCTGGGGCCACACGCCAGGATGGAGAGAGAGGGAGGGAGAAAGAGAGAGAGGGGGGGGGGGGGTTGAGCAATAGAGTGAATCAGAAATTATAAAACCACAAGGTAGACAGAAAGAGGTCATTTGGGGGGCTAGAAAATTAATAACGACATGCCTCACAATGCCAAACAACGCCCCCTCAGACTAGCTACAGGGCCCTGGGCTCACCTGAGCTCCTCCTGGTTGTTGTGCGGAGGAGTGGGGAGAGAGGCCGGCACGTCCACAGTCTTCGGCCCCTGGGACAGTGCCCTGGCCAGCAACTCCTCTTCAGCCTTGAGCTGGACGTGCATAGACCTGGGCAGCAGGCCTTTAGTCACTGTCACAGGGAACAACAGAGGACATTCATCCATTGGTTGCTTACCCCTCACCACTACACAACCAGCCAATGGCATTTTTATTCACTTATGTGTATCTGAATCAATATTTGTGGCTTACCATTAACAATAAATCTTCTGACAATTTATGCATAACCTAACTTTAATGCTTACACAGTCGTTCAGTCTATTACATTATTCCATTTAATGAAATCAGTATAAATCAAATAAATCAATAAATATTAATACATGAAAACAATAATAAAGCACAAGACTTAGGCAGTCTCCATGTTAATTTAGCTGTGGCTGTAGATCTCGTCCAAGCCCTTGGCCCTTACCGTCGTGGCCTGCCATGACGGCCTTGCTGGCCAGCTCCTCGGTGGTGGCGAAGCCGTTGAGGATCTTCTGCCGCGCCACCGGAGGCGGCGTTGGGGGCAGCGAGGCTGGCGGAGTGGGCGGGTTGCTCAGGTTGTTCTGCTGCGGAGACAAAGCAACTCCAGGCTGTGAGTCATGTCCTGGAGAGACGCGGCAGCCAGGCAGCTCTCCAGCCCTCGCCCCCACCTCACTTCCACAGCAGTGGACCTGCCTAGTGCCTACCTCTCTCCAGCTGCTGACGTCATGGACTAAATGACTACGGGTGTGAAGTGGATGACTATATTCTTTGACATTTAGTTTTTTTAGAGTTTATTGAGAGGCTTACCAAATTTAGATTCAGTAGACCAAAATGTTCAGTGAAAAAAAAAAAGATTCACGTTATTACTTAATAATTAATTAATAAATACTATTACTTAATAATTAGTTCTTAGGTGGGCCTTCTCTTGAGTATCTTGAAGCACTCAAAAGTAATATTAACCAGGAATAACGTTAAAAAGTACAAACATTTACATAAGACATGGGAAGCTTCTCTCACCTTGTAGATGAGCTGGGAGTAGTAGTCGGACACGCCGTCCAGAGTTGCGCTTCCAAAGGAGCCGGACAGGCGGTTCTCCCCGTCCAGCTGCCTGCCACCGTAGGGCATGAAGTGGGCATAGTTCACCCCAATCAAGGGCTCCATCAGGGGTAACAGAGAGAGCTGTGGAATGCAGAGATGATTTGTGTTTAGAGCAGAGAGAAAGACAGACTAGTGTATATGGAGTTCTTAAGCATCGCTGTGGACACACGCCACCCCTGACAACTTCTCTGTATGGGATTTTTATTATTAAATTTAAATTGAATTTTTAATCCCACCACATGTTAAGCCCCATAAAACCAATTATCTTCACTTTGCCAGATTATTTTGTAATTAAAAAAGTAACAGAAGAGATTACTTAGCAGGATAAGCACAGCTTAGTTTTGACAGAAGACAAAGCCATCAAAACTGGATTAGTGGCAGATTGATGACCGCAAGTAGGCAGATTGATGACCGCAAATTCACAGAAAGTGGACACGGTTAAAAAAAAACATAGCTACATGGCTTAAAAAAATACTGTGCTTTGCTGATGGATACGGCCACACTCAGATTCATGTTGCCATCATATAGCATCACACAATTTTTTTTTTTTTTTTTCCCGAACAAAGCAGCACTGCACTGGCAAACTGGTGAAACTCATGATGTGAATCTCCTATAGACGCTGGGCAATGAAGGGGTGCTGGGGGCCTTAATTACCCATAATTAAAATGGCTAATAATTCATAATAAAAGTACTACTGTGAGTCAATGGTGCACCATAGGATTCTTAGAGATTGTTGCTGATTTACTATGACATCTAAGTTACAATATCTATCTATTGTCTGTCTTACAGGGTGGCAATTACTTGGCCATGCTAATGATGAGACACACTGTTGACACACCCCGTTGTTTAAGTGAGTGCAGTGTCGGGCAGTGCAGTCCTCTCCTTACCTGTTTCAGGTGGGTCATGGCAGGGTCAGAGGCAGCAGCGGCGGCCTTCCTCTCCTCTTCCTCCTTCCTCCTTTTCTTGGAGCGCGGCACCGGGCGCTCTGCACCTTTGGGCCCTCTCTTGTTCCGCTGTTTCCGCTTGGTCTGCTCGCCGGCCAGCGAGGAGCCGCCAAATTCCGGCTGCCCAGACATCTGGCTGTCCGAGACCGTCTGGAGAGGAGTGGAGGAGAGAGGTTAGAACACAAGTGAGATGTGCAGACACACGGAGGCCCATGCCAGTCACACCGAAGGGGCCTGGTTCTCAGATGTGTCTCTGAGGGATGGGTCGCAGGGTGGGGAGCTGTCTTTTCATGCTGAAATGGGACATGAAATGGCTTTTCAAAGGACAGGAGGAAAGGTGCCAAAAATGGCATCCAGGCAAGTCGTCTTTGTAAATGTCACCGTCACCGAGCCATTCAGTGTTTGACCTATCTGCCTACAGTGTATGCCTCTAAGGAGCCATCACCAGCCAGAGCTTCTTCGGCTTAAAATGGGATGCTCTCTAGCTGGTCTAGAACCAAATTTCCACTAAAAATGTAACTTAAGCAATCACTTTATCAAGGAGTCTATGTAATGGAAGTAAGTACATCATTCCGACTACGCACTTTCCCTTTGGAAAGTTGACGGTAGAGGTCTGTGTAGGATGTTTGTTTTTTTAGTTCCACTCCCACCTCCTGCCACTATGTCATAGTTTGCCCTGTTCCCGCTCATATGTCACACGTCTCTCTCCCTTTCCAGAGCGCCACTTTCTGTAGGCCTCTAGTTCAAATCACCTTCTACCTCCATCCACTCAGGGAACTTAATGGAGCATAGAAACTATACAGAAATTAAATGATGAATCATTTCTTAAATATTGTCCAGTTGTTCAGTTAACCTATTTGCATCCCACTTGATTCTCCTCCTGTGGCTGCTTGTGGAGTTTTGCTTGGACACTCAGTAGCCACCTATATACACGCTCTTCTGAGGGTCAGGCCTTGGACTCCATAAAACCCTTTCAAACAATGTTGATTGTTACTGGCGCCCTATATATTAATTGAGCTGAGCTGAGCTGACCGCTCTCTACTCACCCCGTTGCTGTCCAGGGAGTTCTGCCTGAGGAAGTTCTTGCTGTCGATGCAGCCGTCCTCCTCGGAGCGCAGGCTGTCCTCTGACCTCTGGTGCGGGATTGCAGCCGGCGGCGTCCGCTTGTGCTTGAGCAGGTGCTTGAGGAGCTCGTTGCTCATCTCGCCCTTGGAGCTGTGCGCTGGACTCAGGCCAGCCGCGTGGGGTGAGGTGCCCTCTTTCTCCGCCTCCATCTTCACCATGCCCATGTGCTCCATGTCGTGAGCTCTGGGCCCGTGGCACTCGCTGGCGCCCTCCACCTGCTCCAGCTTGATGTTGCTGAGGATCCGATCCAGCTGACCAGACGGCATGCTGGAGTGGCCTTCCAGGAGCGGGAAGGAGCCCCCGCCTCCGCAGCTACCTCCAGAGAGCTGCCTCTCCAGCTCGGAGGGAGGCTGGCTGGTGGCTGAGCCGGGCGTCGAAGAGCCGGGCTGAGACGACTCGCACAGGTCCTGCTCTCCATGGTGCAGTGAGAGCCGCGTCGGGGTGGAGGACGTGTCCGAGACGCAGGGCGTGAGAGGAGCGGTGAGGTCGGAGTGCGGCGTGGATGGAGCGTTTAGAGAGCCAGAGTCGTCGTCCTTCTTCTTCTTGCGGTTCCTCTTCTTCTTGCCCTTCTCCTCGGGGATGATGTTAGAGTAGAGTTGGATCAGCGATGGGCCTGAGCCCGGGAAGTTTGGTGGAAGAGGCAAAGAGGAATCTGGCCCAAAGGGATGGGGTTTGCCCGCGTTGTGAGGCATCATGTTGGGCCCACCAAATCTGGGTGGTCTAGGCTGACCTGGAGCAAAGTTGCCTGCCTCCATACCGGGATTGTCTGGCCAAAATCCGGGTCCCATGTCTTGAGGGAATGGCCCGTTGCCCATGAAGGCGCCTGGAGGTTCCCCACTGAGTCCAGGCGGATGGCCTTGCTGCTGGGGGAACATCTGGCCAGGGTGCTGGGGCTGTGGAGGCTTCGGGGCTTGCAGGAAGTCGTGGGGCATTTCCTGGTTGAACATGGGCATGGGGGCCATCTGGGGCTTGAGGAGGCCCTCTGGACTCATGAGGGCCTGCTGCTGCTGCTGCATCTCCATCTCCATGCGCTGCTTGAGCGCCCGCTGACGCTCCACCTCCTTCATCAGCTGCACACGCTGGCGCTCCTGCTGCTCGCGGAGACGCTCTTTGCGCTCACGCTCCTGGAAGCCCTCGCTGAACGGGTTGGTGTCGTCGAAGTTCACGTGAGGGGATTCGCCACCCGCCTGAGGGGCAGGGGCCGCGGCTGGCATGACCTGGGGGGGCTGCGGCATGGGGCCCTGGACTGGCATCATGGGTGGCATCCTAGGGCCTCCCATGGGCATAGGGCCGGGCATAGGGCCAGGCATTGCCATGGGGCCGCCAGGACGCCAGCCTGGTGGCATGTTGGGTGGGCGAGCTGGGCCAGGCTGACCTGGGTGGACTGGAATCTGCGGCATCTGGGGCAATGGGCCGATCATTGGCTGGCTCATGGGTGGACGGACAGGCATCATGGCAGGGGGGCCGTGCATACCTGGCATGCCGGGCATCAGTGGTGGCTGCATGTTGCACTGCGGCTGCTGTTTCACTCTGTACTCTTCAATCAGTTCCGCATGCTCCTTCTGTTGCTTGCGGATCTATTTTGGAAGAGACACAGGGGACCACATGTCAAAAGCATAAAAGCAAGCAGGCACACTTAAATGTCAAAGACATACAGCAAATGCACTTAATGCACTTCATGCTAGAAGTAGAGCAGATTAATGTGACTAAAGGAGATGTCCACTATCAGAGAACTACAGAAGACCAAAACTGTCTAAATGAAAGGCCTTGTCTGGATGTTAAAGTGTGAGCAGCTCTAAATGTATCAGTAGTACTATACACTTATACACTTAATATTTTATTGCTCTCAAAACCTTTTAATGAGAGTGATTTGTTGTCCTTGCATTACCTGCTCTAATTGCTTCTGCACCACACCCTGCTGCTCGGTCACATGCTTCAGCTGCTCAGCGTCCTCCTCTGGGAACTCGCGGCCGGCCTTCTTGGCGGTCCTCTGCTTGGCCGAGAGGGCCTTCTTGGACTTGCGGTGGGCCCCGATCTGCTCCTCTAGAAACTTCTGCTGCATCTGTAGCAGCTGCTGGGTCTCCCTCAGCCACTCCTCGTACTGAGCCTTCTGCTGCGCGTCGTCTGACAGGAAGAAAGGGGAGGATTAGTGAGCTCTAACGTGAGAGTACCGTAGTATCTGATTTTGAAGATTAAGAAAAACCTTCTTGGCACAGTGAAAACTTTCTCCAGAAATGTGACAACTTACTTGAAAATCCTGGTGCAACAGCAGGGAGATTGGGCCTACCCATATGCGGTGCCTGTTTGGCATCCTAAATCATGAAAAAGAAACATGATGAGTATTAGATTGGAGCTGGTATAGACCGGTCTTTGCTGACATCTGTTACCCATGTTGCCCATACTGTACCTGTACTTGTACAGGAACCTGAGGAGCCACTGGAGCACCTTCAGGCCACGGAGGCCCCTGTCCTTGCTGAACAGCTTGTGGAAGCCTACAAGAAAAATGTATTATGATTGGTCGATGGATTCAGCACCCTGATGCTAAAAAAGATTCCATGTACTCCACTCCTTACCTGTTCATGACAGTCATGGGCGTCATCCCCATGTTGTTCTGAACCATGACTTTGTTGATACCTTTCAGTGCGACCATTTTAGCTTTCATGATGGGGTCTGTGATTGCATCAAAATCTGCAGAAGACAGTGAATAAAAAAATAAAAAAAGGCTTTATATATGAATAGTGACACATTGGACCTCGTGCAAGAAACTATACAGATTTTTTCTTTTTTCTTTTGTTTTAATTTTGCTAGCACCCATTCATTTTTGGGATTCACCGAAGTTGTCTTATTGTCGCTTTTCTCTTAAAAGGAGAACTCTGAGATCTCTGTTTCTCAAGGTCACCGAGTACGGTTGATACAAAAAACAAACAAACAAACAAAAAAACAGTGCTACCTAGCTCGATCCATTTTATGATCAAGTGAGATTCATCATTTAGCACACCAGGGCAAGAGCTCGCTTAGGAGAAATTTAAGAGAAAACTTGAGAATATTGCTGCATGAGGCCCATTGTTAGTGGAGAGAAAATAGTGATAATATCTGCAACAGGACTTGCCTATGTTTGGAAAGAACGAGTCACTCGAGCGTTGTCTTATCATGGCCTGCATCTGTCTCTGCTGCTGTTGTTCCTGTCTCTCCTGGTCAAGCAAGTCCTGGAGCAAGAGGGGCTGTTCCTCCAGCAACAGGGGCCTGTTCTGGCCGAGCAGGCTGGTGCCTGCTTGTGGATCCTCAGCAAGCATCGCATCCTGGGCTCCCAACTGATCCGACCCAAAAGCCTGGCCTGCAGCCTGCCCTTGGATCTGGCTTGAGTTTCCCATTGCGGTCTCTCCGTGGGTAGAACCCATGGTCTGTTCCAAAGCCAGGGTGGGATTCAAGTCTTGCTGTGGGTAGTTGCTTTGATTGAGAATGTTCGAGGTGGACACTTCTGGGTTGTTCTGAACAGCAGAAGCGGCATCCACTTGTTTGAGAGACATCTCACCTGGCTTCTCCTTGACCAGTAGACTGGACAGCACAGGTGTGGAGTCAGGGACACTCACTGACTGGGAGAGCTGAGATGCTGTTGGTTGAGAAAGGTCTGAGCCCTTGATATCCCCAGAGGCAGTCAAGCCCTGAGGTTGAGACAAACTAGTGTTGGGTTCTAACTTAATGTCAGGCTCCTCTTTCAAGCCCTGACTGGAACAAGCTTCCTGTTTAATGTTACCTGTAGGTGCCTCTGGTATATTGTCTGACTGTCCTTTTGTTGAGGCACTGCCAGAACCAGTATTCCTTTTCTCTGAAAGTGCCTTCTGTGGATCAGAGGTCTCATTGTGGTCCTCTATAGGATCACTGAGGTCTAGATCCTCATTGAACATGTCCTTCTTGACATCAAGGTCCAAGTCAGTTTCAGTGTAAGCTATGATGTCAAATTTTCCAGATGTCAGGAAATCATCAAGGTGCAAATCATTTGTTTCCAGATCCAAGTCTTTACCATCTTCCGCATCTAGATTGAGGTTTTCCAGATCTGCGTCAACTAAATCTTTGACCTCAACATCCTCCAAGTCTTTCACGGCTGACTCGTCAGCATCCAGCTTCTCTCCTTCAGTGCTGGGCATCGAAATTTCATCTGTATGCTCAGTGGAAGCCACAGGGAAGAGATTTACTGGAGCAACGTTGGACGATTCACTTGAGGCTGGTTGGCTCATGGATCTCATAAGGGGTGGCTGCTGAAGACCGCCAGTCCCTGGCAAGCAAAGTGACTGGTTCAGGTTGTCCATGCTGGAGGACATCTGCATCTGAGGAGCAGATCCTTGGTGCTGATTCATCATGGTTCCTTCCATGGGTCTGGGACCTTGATTAGGTGGGAATCCCATCTGCTGCCTGACATTAAACCCTGGTAACCTGTGCTGTTGGGCGTGGGGGTCCATGGAGCCGCCCTGCATGCCGGCGGGCCCAAACGGGAGCCGAAACCTGCTTTCTGGGGCTCTGTGTCTCAGCTCAATGAAAGGCTGACCCATGATGTTGTGCTGCTGGACTGGCATTCCCCGAGGTGGGAAGTGCTGGGGCCCCATGGGAGGGCCACCAAATGACTTCCCAAGTTCGACGGAGATGGACCTCCTCATCTGCGGGTGAGCATCCATCATGGCATCCTGCATTGGGTGTGGAGGTCTGAGAGGCCCATGTGGCCCTTGTCCACTAGGAAACCCAAATCTGTTGAGTTGAGAAATTTCTTTTAATATGGGCTTTTCAGAGCATTCGTGTTTAAACTACTAAAGGACAAACAATAGATAGTATGGGAAGCATTCATCCATTATTAATTGCATTAAAAACCATCTCCAACATTCGGCATTCTGCTGACCCACCTCTGCATGTGTTGCCTTATGCCCATATTACTGCCATCTGGAAACTGCCCCTCCATGGCAACTGGGCCATGCTGGTCACCTGGGAAGGGTCCAGGAAACCTCATGGGGCCTCTCACTGGCCCTGGGCCAGGGTACGGCGGTGGAGGTCGGTTGAAGATCTCCACCTGTGGCCCTGGCCCCCCCTGACTCCAGTGCTGTGGGGTTCCTGGAGCCATGGGGGCCTCCTGGGGACCCTTCTCCTGACGATTGGCACCCTTCTGCTGCTGCTGTTTCAGGATAAGCTCTCTGATACGCTGACGCTGTAAAGTCAAGAACAAATGCATTGTAAATATAATTGCTATAATTTAAGAATCTCATCTCAACATTTAAATGCTTCTTTTACATATACATTCATTGACCGATTTAATGAAACACAATGCATATAAAAATCAAAAGGAAAAAATGCATATAAAAATCAAACCTGTCTCATCCTCTCCTCCGCCTCCATCAGAGAAACACTTTGAGCTTCGGGCGGTGCGGAGAACTGTGCAGGGTGAGGCATCTGCCCAGTGCCCATGGGGTTGAGACCATGCCCCACCATTCCCTGCGATTCCTTCTCGACCTGTGGGTGAGGCGTCATGGGTGCCTGCTCAAATGGATCGTGGACGGGTGTCTGGTTCGGTGGATTGGACGGCATAACTACACTCTCATCATGCATTCCGGGATGCTTTGGTGTCTGTGAGCCAGGGACCATAGGGTGAGCGAATGCCTCCTGGGCCCTTGCCTGAGGTGGAGAGAAAGGATCCTGAAAGGAGCCTGGTCTTCCCCCGGGGCGAGGGGTACCCGGGGGCTGGGCATATGGGTCATTCAGCATCTGCTGGGGCCCTCCCATGGTCATGGGTCTCGGTGTGCCAGGAGGCTGAGCATAAGGGTCAGGGTTCCTCTGGCAGCCAGGGGACTTGGGGAACCTGTCGCCCATACCTGGGTGCGGAGTCCCTGGTTGCTGGGCGTAAGGATCCACAGCCAGGGAGGGCGAGAGCCTGGGGCCCGGACGGGGGGTGGTAGGCGGGTGGGAGTATGGGTCTGAGGAGGGGCTATACTGGTCATGCGGCCTAGGCGTGCCTGGAGGGTGAGCATATGGGTCGGACATGGGCCGGGGCGTGCCTGGGGGTTGGGAGTAAGGGTCATACTGGCTGTAATCAGGTCGAGGGGTAGGGGGTGCGTGAACATATGGGTTCTGGGCAGATTGTCTCATAACTGGGCCAGGCTGGGAGAACTGGTGGGGCTGACGGGAAGGCCTTTGGGGGCTGGCAAACTCCTGGCCCATGGCAGGCCGTGGAGTGAGCGGGGATTGGGCATAAGGGTCATCCAGCCTTTCGAATGGGTCCCCGCTCGGCCGTCGTTGCCCAGGATGCATTCCTCCGTATGGGTCCTGGGCTTGACCGGGTGGCATGGGGGCTTTGAAGAGCTGGACAGAGCCCGACTCATTGCTCCCTGGGATGGGCGTGAGCAAGGGACGCGAGTATGGGTCCGAGAGGATCATCCTATTCTGGGCGCCTCGCTGGTAGGCCTCTTTGCGCTGTGCAGGTCTGGAGAACGGATCGTGACCTGGGGAGCCCATCATGTGCCTCCCCTCCATAGAGGGGCTGGCCCTTGGGGGGCCCATGGGCTTCAGGAAGGGGTCTCCAGAGGTTACAGGCCTGGGGGTGTCCGGGGGTTTGGCATAGGGATCGCTGCTCAGGGACGTCGGAGACCCAAAGGGTTCGTGCTTGCCTCTCTCCTCTGAAAGAGACCTGGGCGACTTCCCCGACTCAATAGAACCCCTACGCTGGACACTGGTGCCCATGGGTGGGGGCCTTGGCGTGCCCACCATCTTGGCGTACGGATCGCCGGGAGACGACGGCCTCGACCCAGACGAGCCAGGGGAGAACATCTGTGGCGACTGGGGCTGGGAGGACGAGCCCTGGCCTCCGGCAGAAGGAGGAGGCAGCTGCGGACGCAGGAAGATGTCGTCCTTGGACCCGGTGGAAGGGGGTGGTCGGGAGAAGTTGCTCTTGGGCTGCTGCATGGGCGACAGGTTGCCGCTGCTGGACTGGGACAGCGGGCTCTGGCCACCGGAGTTTTCCCCATCGGCCCCACTGCCGGTCTGCTGCTGCTGTTGCTGCTGCTGCTGCAGCTGCTCGTTCTTGACTTGCTCTAGCTTCTGGGTGGCTTCGATCTTCGCTTGCTGCTTGCTCTTCTGTCTCAATTGCTGATGTAAGAAAGGGCAGATGAAGTATACATTATTGAAAGGTGAAGAATAGATATATAATAGATAGATATTTTCATATGCAAGACGCTATTGAGGATACAATTAGAAAGACTGACTGACATCTTATGTAACTATACACCCACAAACCTGCGGAAAAAATCTTTCATAATCAGCTCCACTCATTCACCTTTTCAGTGGACTGTATTGGCTTTTGGCAAATGGCGAGAGCAGCTGTGTTGTGTTTGGGTGCACATCACAGCTTCTGTCTGATGTCTCAGCCAGTTCAATTCCATCTATTGATGATTTCATGCTTTGATTCAGGCAGACTTTCTTTCAGCGCCAGTGTTGCCTGGCTCTTGAAAATGAGACACTCAGACTTCGCCTCTCAAAGTTTATTAAAGAGCCCAGTCACCCAAGGACTTCCAATTAAAGTGGCCAACTCTGTCTATAAACTTGAGTGCCTATCGCAAGTCTCAGAGTTTTATCCCGATTACAGGACCACAGGGTCATTCAGGTGGCACAGAGCGTATAATCTGGCTCGGTGCCACTGCTACCCAAAAGTACCCAAAAGGAGATGACAGGCTCTCCAATCAGATTTTGGGGGGGGAAAAAAACTCAAAAAGAGCCAACACACTGTCAACACCATGTAGTCCGTCACATAAAACTTTGTTTTATTGAACATATCAAAACTTGATACTCTGCAAAGCACAGCGAGATGGCTCAGAACTCACTTCACAGGGCGTAGTCAGTCTTTCTACCAGCCAAAGAATCCGTTTCCATAATGAATGTCAAACTTAAAAATAAGGAAGTATTTAAAACGGGGACATACTCTCACCTGTCTGAGCTTCCACTCCTGCTCCTGCTCGGACTCCTTGTGCTTGAGCGGGTCCTTGAAGAGCAGCTCTGTGTCCAGGGGTGGGATGGCGGGGTCAAACACCTCCGGGGGCTGTGGCAGCTGCACTGGCTGCTGGGCGTGTGGCCTCTTCACAGGCTCGTTGGACATCTGGACTTTGTTGATGCGCAGCGCTGCTCGGTTGTCTCTGGCCTTTTGCTGGAAATCATAGAGACAGTCAATTATCAGTCAAACTAAGGAGACGTCAGATGGGGTATTTGGATTTTTGTTTTTGTTTTTGTGAAACGGATGAACTGAAGGGAGAAAACAGTAAAGCAGTACTGAGGAGTCCTTTGAAATTATTAATACACCAAGTTCATTATTAATTAAGAGTGGGTCCTCCTGAATTTGTCCTGTCAGATTAATTTACTTTCTAAGAATTTAATTAAAGTGCAGGGAGGAGACTCTGAACTCTGTGCTTTCACTGCAACCTGTTTAAATAGATCTAGGATATGGTTTATTTAATTACAGTGGCTTATCTGGGTAAGGCTTTTATCTCTCCAGCCTAAATTATTGAGTTCAACAGCAGAAGTTTACAAGGAAAAGACACTCACTGAGACCGTACTTGAGGGACTTTTCTTACCACATATGGGGCTCTGTCCTGTGAACTTGCTTTTCTCCAGAGTTTTGCAATTTGTTTGACTCTCGTAGACCAATCTGCAGTGCAAACATAAGAGAGACACAGATAAATAAAACTTAACTAACTAAACTGGCTTACATTCACAATGATCCAGGGTGATTCACAGCCATTTTGGTCTGATCCATTGACATGCAGTTGTTTTATTTTTTTCAAACAAAATGAAAATCAAATCAAATAACATCAGGTTAACTGCTCCTTAGTCTACTAAGGTTTGGGGCACATAATCAAACTAAGGCTCTGTATCAGGTTAACTGCTCCTTAGTCTACTAAGGTTTGGGGAACATAATCAAACTCTGTCCAGTAAATGTTCTTCTCTGAGGGCCACACCTGGGTATTCCTCCTTGAGGTCGGGGAAGTTGACGTTGGTGTAGAGGACAGGAGCCACAGTAGCCAACTCTCCGAGCGTCTCCTCCTTCTCCCACTTGAGCGTGCTTTTCTGGGCAGTGGACATGGAGTCACCCTCCCCCTCAGCCCCTGGTCCCGGTCCCGGTCCTGGCGCTGGTGGTGGGCCAGGACCGGCCCAAGCACCACCCACCCCACCGGGCACCGGATGGAACTTGTGCTCCCTGTGAAAAAGCGGAGATGAAACAGCTCAGTCAGAACACATAATGGGGTAATAGTACATTTACGGTTCCATCTATATTGCATCTACTGTACAACCCTATTGCCATCATCAATGTGGGGTTAACAGAACCAAAGATAGTGTAGAAGTACAGTAAGAAGTATATAAGTCCAGGCTAATTTATGGCTATATCGGGCTGCATAAACAACACTAAAAAAAAGACACTATCCATTACAAGTTCTTCCATTAAACAGTCCAAGAGAGAGAGAGTGGTACAGTATGCTTCTAATCTTGCGCACGGCTCTTGTGTTGTGCTCCTGCTGTACCTCATGTTGTCTGGGAAGGGCATGCGCTGCAGCGGGCTGAAGTTGCCAGTCATGCAGGAGCCGGCTCCAGGGTTCATCTGGGATGGAGAGAACTGCTGGCTGGGGTCCACCAGTCCGTTCACCATCGGCATCCGTGGAAACATCCCATTTCCTAAATAAGCGTAACGAATACTCGACTCAACTATCCCCATGTTGGTGGATTTGTGATGCCCTCTGTATTTCTGAATGAATGAAACTCCATATCTTATGCGGCATAGATCCATGGATTTGATGCTAATGCTCTGTGTCTGTCTGTGCAGGCGAGCTGTGTGCCTAGAGGAGAGGCTGCCAGTACCTGGAGCAGAAGGGGGGTGAGGGAGAGTGCCACCCTGGGGTCCATGCATGGCGGAAGGGCCCTGTTGCTGCTGATGCTGGGACCGGCTGGTGCTAGGGCTGAGGACTGCCGTGAAGAGGTCCTCTACGTCCTTCCCCTCCAGCTCTGTAGGGGGCAGTGCTATGATTAACTAACAGCTGGAGATTGAGGAGGCTTAGTCATGATAATGACACACACATTCTTTCTCTCTCTCTCTCTCTCTCTCTCTCTCTCTCTTTCTCAGACACACACTCACACACACACACACAGTCATTTGCAAAGAGAAAATATCCAGTGTACACACGTAATCAATATCCACAGCATGACATGTATTACATACCTGGAATTTTGTAGAGTTTGCTGAGAATGGACTCTGTGATAAAGCATAAAGAAATAGTGTTTGCATGACTAAGTAATTTTACAGTTCAAAACAAACAAACATAATAACCTGAGATTTCTCTGATGGTATTTCAAGGACTAGCCATCTAATAAGATATCTGTAATAATTAGTGTACTATCATTTCCTGTGCTGCAGTAAAGCAAAAGACATACCGTCGGTGACCATCTTGTCCAGTTCAGGGCTTAGGATGCCGCCCAGGGGCTCCTCAGGGATGCCACGCACCGCCCTGCCCGAGTGAGTCTGGGGTACTGCAGGGGATTCCTCTGCCATGTCCAGTCCAGCTGTACACGCATGCAAACACACACACACACACACAAATGCATACGCAAATGCACACACACACATTATACAAACACAGATACAGACACAAAAAACACACACACATATTACTACACTACCAGTGAAACCACCAGCTTGTTGATTATGTAAGGTTGTGATGTAAGGTTTAAAATAAGGTTTGAAAAAAGGATGCTTTAATGTTAGCAGTGCAATAATAAAGTGAGGTCTGAGCAGTGAGCGTATACAGCTGGTTTTTACCTCGAGTGACTGAGTAAAGTGTCACAGTTACAAGTCAATTAACATTTTAAAATAATTTTAACATAGTTGACACCCCTGGAGCGGCATCTAGCATTTCTGAGTATTTTATCTATATTTATATTTATATTCTATTATTCAGTGCTGCATAAACAGAAATCCACAAAGCCACTGTGAAGTCAAGGCCCTCTATAGGGGCCCATTAAATTGCCTCTCTTTTCACCGCCCCTGCCTGCATAGTGCCGAAGGCCACACTTCAGCGGCTCTCCTCTGAAAGGCCTCCTAGAAAGCTGCCCACTCCTGAGCTGTAATGAGATGGCGTCCTTGGCCACCTACCTCCACTGAACGCCAAATCGTCACAGCGTTTTCAATTAGCTAGAGAGCACAGCGCGAGAGGGCCACTTTTTCACTGAGCGTCATAAGCCCATTCCAAACTTATGATGGAATACTTTATGGTGGATAATGGCCCATTAGCACCACAGCTACTCAGAGCTGGGAAAAAGCCATATGCTGCAAATATGCAACCTCTGATCAGCACTCATTTCTCGGTGCCCTTCAGATCAGCACGACTTTGAAAGCTGCAAACAGATTTTTTTTTTTTTTTTTTTCCAAAGTAAGTAGAGTCTATTACATGAAAGGTCCAGAGAGACTGATTGACGGGGGAAGCGGCAGAGTAACTTAAGCAGAAGCATCCTACAGCACGAAGTTGCAGAAGGAACCAACGTGAGGTTCAAATGACAGAAATGACAAATGTAACATGCTGCGTTGCTAAGGTTGCGAAGTACTACGGCTGATGTTGTCACATATGAATGCAGTAAACAAAGGCCATATCCTAAGAGGTTTATTTCCATTTACAAAATGTGCATCACGTTATGGGTCCAGGGGTTGGACCCCCCTTAAAAACAAGACGATGTCACACAAAAGCAATTAGATATTGAGCTCAATCAACAGGTGGACGGATGAAATAAAGAAAGTGTGAGAATGAGGAGCAAAATGCATGCATGTTAGGCTTTGCACACACACACACACACACACACACACACACACACACACACACACTGGAATAAACGGCTAAAACTAACTAGGGGCAGGCCGCTGGGCTCTTACCAAAATTAGGGGGTGAGCCATCAACCTGGAAAGGGCTAAAATCAAGACCTACAGAAACCCAGACCAAACAAGATGAGTGAACAGCAGCACAATGGCGAGACAGACAAACAGCCACAAGAACCAAAACATCACAGAAATCAATCAAATGAAAACAGCAATGCAAAGCCTCAGAAGCTATACAGTTAGCCAAACAGAAAGAGACACGAAATGGAGGACTATGAGCATGGCAACAAAAAGACCAAACTGGGTAGTGTTTGCATTGAGCTGAGTACAATGATTTCATATAAATCAAATGACAGACAGACAGAGAGCAGAGAGAGAGACAGAGTGAAAGAGAGAAGGGGTGAGAGAGAGAGAGAGAGAGAGAGAGAGAGAGAGAGAGAGAGAGAGAGAGAGAGAGAGAGAGAGAGAGAGAGAGAGAGAGAGAGAGAGGAAGGGAGAGAGAAAGACGGAACAGTCTTTGGTTACTGTCAGCTGCCTACCTGATTCATCGGAGGGCTTTCCCAAGTCTCCTGACAGTATCCCCAGTAGATCCGTGTCAGTATTGAGAACGTCCGTCAGGGCCACCAGGGGGTCATCGGTACTCCCTGAGGATCCAACAGAGACAGCGCTTGAGACGGCTGAGGAACTGGTCCATCTCGTTCATACACGCAGGGGATACTGTACTATATGCCATTTCACAGGCAACTCTTGCGGAAAATGTGTGTGTGTGTGTGAAATAGGTCTGAATGTGTATGTGTGTCAAAGGATGAGAGTATGAATGAGAGAGAGAGAGATGTGGTGCGTGGGTGCTTTTGTGCATGCTAGTGTGTGTGTATGCATGTTGGTCTGTTTATGTATGTGTGTGTGTGTGTGTGTGTGTGTGTGTGTGTGCACTTACGGGACGCGGCTGCTTTGCCAGGTGTGGCGGCACCTGCAGTGGACGTGTTGCTATGGAGAGACTCGGCTGAGGGGCTCATGTACTGGGGGCGGGGCGTCTTCCTGCCCGTCTGCATATGCTCCTCCTCCAGCAGGCCTCGCTCCACCCCCTGGCGGCTCTGCTTGCTCTTGTCCAGCAGGTCTTTGCCGAAGAAGGCCTCCTGCACACACCGGCACAGTATTTTAACATAGCGCAGAGAGCGGGCGTCCATGTCGAGGAGTGTGCATGGTGTGTCAGGATTGAAATGGATGCAAAAAATGCATTTCACAATAACACATCTCAACCTCTCATGATTGTAGTGAATGATGGGTGATGTGTATTTAGAAACAGGGACTCCTAGCGTTCAGTGTCAATACAACACACTGTGCACTCTTCCCATTTGTAGACTCTGAGGTTTCAGCATGCAAATAGAAGAACTGCACAATTTCGTGAAATTTTTCAGTGTTATGACAAGGAGGCTAGTCTCAGTGGAGACTCCTCTTTTAACAGGCAGCGCGGCGCAGCGGATGGCCCAGAGCAGAGCTAGTTTTCACTCATCGGTTCAGTGTGTGTCAGAGCTCTCCTCCACATCTCATTCTCCACTCCTCTAGAAGCGCCTCATCTTCTCCTTCTGCCTTAGGACATTCATTTATCAAACCCTGCAACGCTCTGTGACGGACTCATGACGCACTCGGGTGCCTGGCGACAAGAGTGACTCACTTTCGCCACAACGCGTGTTCCCTTTTCGCGAGTGAGTGACGTCATGCCGTCTGCGCCTCATGCCTGCCCCCTCCCTCCCCCCTGTCTGTTAGCCTCAGCAGCACAGCTGAGCTCTCTGAGTAGACACGAAGGTACCCCGCTGTGCCAGCGCAATAAAAGCACAAGCGTGCCTCCCAAAAACTGAATTATTCATTCCAGGGGGCTCCTCCTCCACGGCGCGCCTCAGTCACCGATTCAAAAGGACTCCGATGACGGGGGAAAGCCCAGGAGCCCTGCCGGTGACAGCCAGTGTTAAGTTAATGCACCTCACGTTGGTCCAGCTTCAAACAGAAGCAGTGTCCTCCGAAGCCTCATTAAAGCGCAGCCACTCGTACGCCTAAAGGAAACTGTCGGGAGGTGCCGGGGGAAGGTCTAAAAAGGCCTGTCAGTCTCCGGTAAAGTTAAACTCGGATCAACATTCAAGCGTCAATTTGCAACGCAAACAAGAGAGGGTTTCATAGGAGGACACCGGGGAGAGGAACGTCATTTAAACTCTCCGTGGCTTCCTCACGACACCCCCACTTAGGCAAGTCTATAGCTTGCTTGCTTGCTCCAACACAGTGTTCTATCTTTAGTGGTTGCCTAGCGATGGGGCAGCATGCGGTGACCCTCCCGTAAGGTGAAGATGGTGAAGGCCGATGGTTTATGGCGTGCATCATGTTCTACAACATCTTGGGATTCTTTTAGAGCAGCTCGTCTGGCTGAGAGTGCTGATGTGTGGGCAGATGTGGCCGAACAACAGGAAAGTGGGTAAAAGGCCAGCCCACTGTGAGATTTTTAAAAATAAGTTGTGCTAAAAACTTTGATTTGTTCAGTCCAAGTCCACTTAACTGAATGAACGCAATCACAACTTTGTATGGTAAAACAACCAATTATGCCGATAAATGGTTGGAATCTTACAACTGAGGGACAAATGATAATCCCCTCTCATGTTTACATCTAAAAATATGTTTTCATGTAGACAGACACTGAATTGATTTATTGGATTGAGCCAGTACAAGATGGAGCTAGCAACACACCTGAAGGTAGGTGGGAAAGGCCTCTTCCAGTTTGGTCTTTTTCTTCCTGTACCGTTTCCTGGTTTTCTCTGGAAACTCGGCTACTGGAGGCTTCTCATCCTGTGGGGTGTCGGGGGCCGGATCCCCCCAGGCTACAGAGAGCAGACATCAGCATTGCTGTATTACTTTTCTGAGAGGTGACTGGTGAATAGGCACAGATACACACTCATATGCAGAGCCACAGAATAAAAGAGAACTTCGATGTTGCCTGCCACTCAAACTGATATACAAGAGTGAGTTACTGAGAACATGAGAGGGTCTCACTTTCGTCCTTTGCCGGCGGGATCTCGGAGAGAGAGCCTGTCGAGTCCTTCCTGGTCAGGGCGGGCTTGGCCTTAGCTTGGCCTGCCTTGTTCCTCTGGCGGACCATGAAACCCCCAATGCCTGTGGCAGAAAGCCATGATAAGAATCCAACAACCCTTACCTTTAGCAAAAGGCCTTAAAAATGTGACTTTTTCAGTATGCTTCCAAAAGAATATACATTGTTGATAGTTATCTAGGCTTCAGCACACTTTAACAAAAGTAATGTTGATCGGTAAACAAAACCAAGGAAAAGGGCTATTATTATTAGCCTTACTCTTATTATTAATCCGAGACCGAGAAGAACTAAAACAGCTGAGGGAACATGAGAGTAACATGAAACAGTGTAAAAGATAACAGCGGAAGAGAACATAGATGACACAGTAGATCATCTGAATAACCTTGACTGAATAATTTTATATTATGTCTTTTCAACGTTGGCTTCATTGTAACATAACACAGAAATATTAAAATAAGTGTTTTCAGATGTTAGTGCCATCTGTGATGCCTTTTACCTTCTTTATCTTTAATCTATCGAATCATACTACAAAATGGGAAATCCTAAAATTGTAAAGCACATGTCTGTGAGGGATTATGGGAAGGAAATAACCCACGCCTCATCTTTTAAGACCTGGCTGCTCGTCTCTGCCAAGCTAAGCACACGGTCCCGCTGCCCATTTCACGCTCTGGTGCAGCTGCCTCCTCCAATCAGGGGCCTAGCCTTACTGGGGCTGTATGGTCTCCTCCAATCAGGGGACATGCCTTACTGGGGCTGTATGGTCTCCTCCAATCAGGGGCCTGGCCTTACCTGGCCTGTACGGCTTCCTCTTCCTCTTCTTGCCAGCTTCACCCCCTTTGGAGTCGTCGTCCACGACCTCTCTTTCGGGACTGGAGTCAGACTTCCCCTCACACTCCGCCTCCCCCTCTGCACCACACACACACACACACACACACAGACACACAGACACACAGACACACAGACAAACACACCGAGACAGGCACAAACCAAAACCCACACACACACACGCGCGTGCACGCACACACACAAGAAAACAAGGTGACGTCAGGCCTCAAGCTCAAGAGCAGGACTGTGGGAGGAGGACAGCAGGCATACAGCATGGCTTCCTAGCTCTTCCTGAATGATAAGTGATCACATAAACACTATCTTTATGGATGAGGACAAACACAATTTAAAATCATCACAGCAAGTGTTGACATTTCTCTGAAACTTGAGAAATGGAGAGATATGACTCTCCACTGATAGAGAATTTTGAGATTTTACAAAGCCCAGAGAGCATAGTAGCTTCAAGACAGCTCACGGTAGAATCATGGCTGTGCATTAACTTATGAGATGAGAGCCCTCAGCAATGATTGAATCTACTTCTACACATGAATTTAAAACCATTAAATCCAGTAGCCCCCATAGCAGCCATTATAAAACACCACATGCACATTCTGCATGGGCTCTACTGTAATTGGAAAAATGACATTGAGAAAAGACCACATTAACTCGCCCAAGTTTCTCACTAAAAGATGCCTGGTTCCGGAGTCTGGATTGATAATGTCTTTAACTGTAACTTTATGCATTGAATGGTGATGAGTTTAAAGTTAAAGTTGACTGGTATTTAGCCGACGCTTTTATCCAAAGTGACAGAAGCTTGCAACAAGTTCCAAGTTAGAGAATCGAACCCGGCTGATTGTCAGGCAGTGACGTTACCACTTCACCACGGTTACCACTTCACCACGGCCGCATTTGCATTTTGTGTATCCTTACCGCGGCTGTCGTCCAGGTCGACCTCGCGGGAGAGTTCCAGCGGCTGGTCGGGGACGCTCTGCAGCACCGCCACGCTGTTCTGGTTGATGATCTTCAGCTTGAGTTTGGGTTTGGGCCGCCGGCGCCGCGAGGCCGCTGCCGCCAGGCTCTGGAGCTGACTCAGGCCCGACTCCGTCAGGCACACGCCGTCCTGTGTGTAGGTCCGCGCCGGGTCTGAGGGACAGCGCAGGACAGGTTACTGGTAAGTATAAGTATAAGTATATACTCTTTTGATCCCGTGAGGGAAATTTGGTCTCTGCATTTATCCCAATCCGTGAATTAGTGAAACACACTCAGCACACAGTGAACACACAGTGAGGTGAAGCACACACTAATCCCGGCGCAGTGAGCTGCCTGCATCAACAGCGGCGCTCGGGGAGCAGTTAGGGGTTAGGTGCCTTGCTCAAGGGCACTTCAGCCGTGCCTACTGGTCGGGGTTCGAACCGGCAACCCTCCGGTTACAGGTCCAAAGTGCTAACCAGTAGGCCACGGCCACGGCTATGTGTGGTAGCCTCCACACACACACACCTAACACACACAGTCTGTCACACACACACACACACACACACACACAGTCTGTCACACACGCCTCTTAAACACAGCACATACTACGACAGAGGCATTTATAACCAAACCAAAATCATTCACCCAGCTGTTGAGTTCAATGAGGTGATTCTTGTTATAATCTGTTGACAGAACTCCTATTTGTCACATAAACAGATGGGTCAGCAGCACCCATCAGTGGTGAGAGCTTACCGAGATCTTTAGCCTTGGGGAAGGTCTGCACAGGGAGAGGGGACTCGTAAGCCTCCGCGGCGGCCATGGCTGCTACCGCTGCTATCGCTAC